>NC_134269.1:184707209-185025845 GCF_031893055.1 Leptodactylus fuscus | reverse complement strand
TATTCAGGTCGGCTTATACTCGAGTATAGACAGTACTTTAATGAAATGTATTAATGTGAGTAAGGGGTACTTGATTTAGGAATATGGAGAAGCACCAGTCTATGACAAACACATTTTTAATACATCTCTACAGTACTAGATTGTAACTGTTTTGGCTTCCATTCATACGGTATCTTTGTGACTAGGTACTGGGCTGGCAGTAACACAAAAATTCATAACCTTAAAAACCTATGGAGAAAACTACGGAAAATACCAATTGGTCCAATATCTTACCTGTACTTGGATTTAATGTGAAAAAGCCTTGATTATTTACACTAGAGAAAAAAAAGGAAAGTTTCCCAGCTGAAACAGAGTCTGCATCAGTAGCATGTAGCTGAAGGACGGAAACATCCGGTGGAGAATTTTCAGGCACGGAGGCATAGAATACAGGCTTGGATAACTGAGGGATGTTATCATTGACATCTGCAACTTCAATGTAGACTTCAGCCACAGAAGATAAAGGAATGGAACCCAAATCTGTAGCACAAATGGTCAACCAGTAGCGTGAAATAACCTCCCGGTCTAAAGGAGCCTCTATCCGGATTGATCCTGAAAGGTAAATCTAGAGTTAGATCACACATTTATAATACATAGAATTACAGCTAAACGGCCATCAGTGGACTTTGATAATATAGGATTTTCTACATATTAGGCCCCATGCACGTGACCGTGTGAGCTTACGATGGGGAGCTGAGTTTGCAGCGTAATGGATCAGAACACCTCCCCATAGACGTGAATGCATTATGGAATACACTCGGATGTCACTCCAAGCATCATCTAAGTGCATTCCACTGCAAACTCACTCCCACATTCGGTCTTATACATGGGACCTTATATAAGACACAACCCCTGGGCAAGACTTTCACTATTAAACCTTTATAGAATGTCTTTAAATAATCTCATTAAATTCTTTTAATGCCAAGTTGACTATCCTGTAGTTAAAGGGGTTGGCCACTTTCAGACTAATATTGACACATGTACAATAAAAAGTTGTACAATTTTCCAATATACTTTCTGTATCAAGTCCTCATGGTTTACTAGATCTCTGCTTGCTGTCATTCATTCTGTTACTTCTAGAGGATAAAACTCTGACCATGGTCATGTGATTTACGGTCCATGGTCATGTGATTTACAGTCCATGGTCATGTGATTTACAGTCCATGGTCATGTGATTTATAGTCCATGGTCATGTGATTTATAGTCCATGGTCATGTGATGAGCACACAGGTGCACAGCTGATTACCAGGCAGATTACTGTGCTGTGACTGTAACGAGCAACTCCTGTGTGCTCATCACATGACCATGGACCGTAAATCACATGACCATGGACCGTCAATTGTCAATTGTTGGTCTGAGAGTCGCCAACCACTTTAAATCCTCCACGTAATACATATGAAGATTATCAAGAGTGACCATAGACTTCTGACAGCTTGGGGCAGACAACTGTTCCTCCTGCCTTCGGGCCATTTAAGTGCACACTTATAGTAAGACCCTGTTCTCACAATGGAATTTGGAGAAGAATATAAAGCACTCTCCCTCCTCAGATTCTTCTCAAAATTTCAGCTTTGCATTGCCAGTTTTCCATGCTGATGTAGCCTCAAATACCTCGAAAAAAACAACAACCCTTCATTGCCTCCTATTGAAAACAATATGAGGCCGTTTTCAGGGGAATCTGCCTCAAAATCAGTTGTAAATTCTTCCGTGTGAACAGCCCCAAACCATTGTCAGACCCCTCTGGCAGCTGCTTATTCCCCTTGAGAACACAATAATTATTGAAATCCAACAACCCAATCTTCGTTTCCCATTAAATCTGCCATTTAGGAAAAATGAGGACACTTGATATGTATTAGATGTCTATTGATCCACCAGAATTGGCAACTCTAGATCCTAATCTAATGATTATGGCCGCCCGTACAATTCTTCAATTCAACACAGTATTGATACTTGTCCCTTTATCTTTTTGTACCATTTAAAGAATTTCTATCTTAGCCTATGTTTGGCAAACACATTATAAAATGCTCCCAAGATATACACCAAAAGTAGCCATAGGAAATATCCAAAGATGAAACAAATAAAGTTACAATGAATTGAATTATGTCATATCGGGAAAAATATTAGACTATTAGAGACTTGAACCAGCCTTAACTCACCTGTCTCCTCATCTATGCTGAAAACTGAGAGATCTGTTCCATCCTTTATGGAATAACGTATTTCGCCGTCTTTTCCTTTATCCGTGTCCTGAGCCGTGATTGAAAGGATTTGTGTCCCAGGTGGAGAGTTTTCCAATACTGATACAGAGAAGACAAAATTTTTAAATGATGGTGGTTTTAGATTTTCATTTACATCCAGCACTTCCACCTCTACATGGCATACAGAAGAATGTGGGAATGGTTGTCCAGCATCTGTAGCTCGGACAGTCAAATTGTAGAATGATTTAGTCTCATAGTCAAGTTCCTTCTCTAAGACCAGAGCTCCAGTTAATTTTTCCACATGAAAAATGCCTTGCTCATTGTTGATAAGAGAGTAAGACACATCTCCATTGGGTCCAGTGTCAAAGTCCTGAGCATCCACAAAGTATACAACAGTTCCTACGGGTATGTCCTCTGAAATTTTAACATGTGCCGTTACTGGCCGGCAATATGGGGCATTGTCGTTGACATCTTCCAATGTTATAACCACATCAGTGACAGAAAAAAGTTGCCTGCCTTTCTTTGACTGATCCCTGGCTTCCACTTTGAGTTTATATTTTGGCAGCAGCTCTCTGTCCAGCATGCTCTTAACCATTAAGTCACCTGTGACACTGTCAATGGAAAACTTATCAGTTGGCGTCAAAAGCGAATACCTTACCCGACCATTGTCTTCCTTGTCAATGTCATCTGCCTTTACTTTAACAACAACACTGCCAATCTTAGCATCCTCCCGTATCCTCACACAATATCCAGATGTAGGAAACTTTGGTTCATTATCATTTACGTCCAACACGTTAATAGCTAGAATTTTCCAAGATGATTTTTGAGGCACCCCAAGGTCATAAACTGTAATGTTAAGAATATATGAACTTGTGGATTCATGGTCTAAGGGTGAAGAGACCATCAGTGCCCCGGTTTCCATGTTGATGTCAAAGCACCCATCGTAACTTCCATCAGATATTACATAGACTAGTTTGCCATTAAAACCAGTATCCAGGTCAATGGCAGTCAACAAAGCAATGGAAGAATTGACAACTGTATCCTCGGTCACATCAATAGATACTGGAAAATTGTCATCAAAATGAGGTGCATGACTATTTATCAGATGATTGTTAAATGGTGTGTCCTCCTCATAGGTTTGCTTTTCAGGTTGCAAACTGAAGTGGTTTCTCTTGTTTTCCATTATTTTGTTAACCACGCCCGTTTCTTCACAATGTACAGATTTGGGAGAACCTTCATTTAATATGGTGATATTGATAAATGTGGGCACAGCATAGTTTTCTCCATCGCTAGCTCTGACAACTAGTGAGAAATAAGGATGTGAAAATGGGAGATCATACAAGTCACTTCTGATTCTAATTTCTCCAGATGTGGGGTCTATCCGAAATTTCTGTAGTTCATTGCCAGATAGAATTTGGTACTGTATAGTCTGAAGCTCGTCCTCATCCACTGCGGAGAGCTCAACTACCTTCTCCCCAATAGACATATCTCTTGTGATGTTTATATTGCAGTTGATCTTCTCAAAAACAGGAGCATTGTCATTCAGATTGCTCATAATAACAGAAATGTAGACTTCACTTTGTCTACGATAAGGTGTGCCCAGATCGGATGCCCAAACTTTTAGATTGTATATTCTTTGATTTAACTCATAGTCAAGCACCTGCCTGTTAGAAATGACTCCTGTTATTGGGTCGATTACAAATGGAGCCGATTTTGGACTAACCAGCTTGTAATTTACTTTGCCATTGTTCCCCTGGTCTGCATCATTTGCAGAAACTTTTAATATCTTTGTTCCAATTGGAGAATTTTCGGTGAAAGTTCCCTCATACTTGGACAGAGTGAACACAGGGGAATGATTATTGCAGTCTATAAGGTCAACAATAACAGTAGTGGAGACCTGGCCATCAAGTGCAGCAACCTCTAAATGGAACTGAGACTGATCTTTAATATCCATATGTTTAGTGGTGAAAATCAAACCACTTTTGCTCATAAGTCGAAATTTATCCGTAGATGTTTTCAAATAATATTCACTCGATGGAGCTGTAGGATGAATTTTTACCGTAGTAACGCGAGTACCTGGTGGGGAACATTCACTAATTTGCACTTTATAGATATCTTGTTCAAATTTTGCTATGGCATATCTCCATGGAGGGATGTAAATGGTTTTAAGGGGGGAATAAACAGGTGGCTTGCTTTTGTCTTTGGCTCTAAGGCTTAGATTAAAGCCTTGAGAGTGGTCCAGCCAATTTATCTGTGCGGTTGATACTACAGTAAATTCATTTTTCCCTACATAAGACCTTAGAACTTTAAAGTAACCAAAGGGATCTCCATCTACGATCTCAACAGAATCTATGCTGCACCCAGGATCTAAGAAGTCCATGACCAGGGTAGCATACAGGAGCCTCTCTGATGAATCAGCTATGGCCGTTGTAACGGACGAGAAGAAAGGAGGCTTCCGTATAGCTGGTTGCACAAGTACATCCATGGAAGCTACATTACCAAATCCATTGCCCTCTGCAATTTTTCTCATACGGTCAACGGCTAAAATTTCCAGTTTGTGGAGATTGCTTTGTGTTGCATTTAAGTGTCCGATTAACATCACAATACCACTTGTTGGATGGATACTGAAGAATGAGGATTTGGTGGTCAAGGTGTAGTAGAACATAGCGTTCTGACCCAAATCAGCATCTGTAGCACTTATCTTACCAAGGACAGTCTTAAGAGGAGCATCTTCACTAATGGTAAATTTGTAGGATGTTGTTGAGAAGAGAGGCCTTAAATCATTCATATCTAAAATTTGGATTGTAACCTTAGCCTGTGCTTCATAATCCAAGGATTTCTCTGAGGCAGCAATGAGAAGCTGATAATTGTCTTTAACCTCCCTATTTAATAGGGCAGTATTGCCGCTTCTTATCCTTATGCGTAAAAAGCAGAAATCTCCAACCACCATCTCCTCTGTTTTAAAAAGTCCAGTTGGGTCTCCAGATACAATCTGATACTTTACCGTCCATTGAGGATCCTTCAAGTAAACACCCATCTTTACTTGAGTCAATACATAGGCCTTAGGAGCAGAATTTTCATGGATGGTTGTGTGATACAAACTCTGGGTGAAACTCAAAGAAGAAGAATCTTCACTGTTGGCTCTTTGTTCACAAGTTGTGTAATGAAGCAGCAATATGGCGATAACCAGGATTATTTGGGTGGCGGTAAGGCCAACCATTGTGGGGCTTCTCCCTGTAAGTAAAAAACCATACATTTATAAATTAAAATATAGTCTGGCCAGATAACAAAGTGTTAAATAACATATATCGGCTGAAGCTAACAGGCAATTCTAACTTAATTAAGATGGACTAGTTGGATTTATTTTTTCATACAGAGTGATCTCACATCTATAATGCATCTGTACAAATGGATTTCTCAGCTATACAGTATATAGAGATTTAGCGCACTTGTAGATCCAGTTGTATTCTAGATTGTTCTTATTTTACCAAAAAATGATCAAACTTGCAGGGTAAGTATCCACAAAGAATTTAATATAAAAGCCACATACCAAACTTTTGAAGCCAAAGGCTAAAAAAATAATAAAAAAAACAATGGTAATGCTGACTAAGTATTGAAAACCGGTTAGCTTGTTCCTAATCGGGAACTTAGCCAAGAAACGCCCTATTTGTGGTTTCTCTTCAACAATCTGAATGAAATCTTTAACAAACTGTTCTCCTTATGGTCCAGTTCATAACTTTTGAGTTTTGCTTTTTTTTTTTACTTTTGGGTGGAGATGTATTTTTGCTGAGTGGATTGGCAAATATACTTTTACATGTAAAGTGCTACACACAGCTATGTTATAGGACTTATAGGAGCCTGCACAGGATTCTAAATACATGGCTGCATTCATTCAAAAACTTCTTCAAATTCTTGGCGAAACCAACCATGTCTTTCGAATCCTGTTCGAGAACTTGATGTGAGGAACAAACACTGAGATAGGCTTAATGTAGTTCTGCTATTATGTGAGACCCATTGCACTTTGCTTAGGTATGAAAAGACTAAATAGTTAAACAAAATCTACAGCAAATAGCGGATGTATGCTTTCATCTAATGCATGTGGCTAAAACTCATCAAAGCAAAAACTATGACTTCCCTTTCTTAAACAAACATCCCGCTATTTGCTTTTCCCTCTCTTTCCTATAAGACACCTGTGTATCAGATTTGTCAGAATATTCTTTTTAGTACCTACTGCGGTGACACGGCACGTAAAATAAGGCTGCTGGGATGTAGGAGAAATTGGTCTTCAATGGATTGGTAAAAGTATAATATGTAACAATGGCCCTGCACATTAGACTAAGGTTGACAAAACCTGTCTACGTTAGCGGGTCCAGGCAATGTTCAATGGACATATATGGGAGAAATAAAGGAAACATGCCAATTGTTTGTATTCAAGGAACGTAGGCACCACCAGAGGTAGTAGCTGTTTGGGTGACAGCTATTGTAAGTATATGGCCAGGTGTCTGGATGTGTTGGGATTACAATATATCTATAGTACATTGCCCAAGAAAGGCCGAAATCTAAGGATGAACAATCAAAAGAACAACTGTCATCTGTAAGAATGTTTCCTAATGGCAGATGTTGGGGGAAAGAAAAATTATGAATGTAATAAGTGACCTCCTAAGAAGTCCAGCACTGACTTATTCCCCTGTCCTCATTGGAAACGCACAGCCGCTAGGTGAATGTGCATGGAAAGGGTGGAGCCGCATTCAGCTGCCACTTACCTAAAATGTCTGGGCAGCTTTTCTATGTTACTATCTGGATGCCAGATAGGGTTCACTATTCCATATAATAACTCATCTTTAGTAGGACTGGTGAGTCAATGAGTGAATAAGTCAATAGAGTAGATTTATGAAGACTCATGCTTCCTCATAAATTAGACGCACCCTCTTTAGGGCCACTGTGCCAGGAAAGTGCGAGCGTGGCGTAAAAAAGTTGCAAATTTTTGTTGCAAGATCCGACTTGTGCAAAACATTTGTGAGTTCCTCATACTTCAAATGCCAGAAAACAGTCCTACCAGGCATACTGGGGGAAGTTTATGGAGACTGGCATTTTCAATACCACTCGTCACAACCCACGCTCTGGCAAAGGGTCCACCTCATTTAGGCACACTCTTCCTCATAAACCACGTACCCTGTGCTGGGACTTACATCTTAAAGGGATCCTATCAGTCAGACACAATTTTTTGCAGGTACCACGTCGGAATAGCCTTAAGAAAGGCTATTCGTCCCCTACCTTTCGTCGTCTTCTCCGTGCCGGCATTTGCTTACAATCCCGGTTCTTGTCGGTATGTAAATGAGTTCTTTCGCAGCACTGGGGGCGTCCACAATGCTGCGAGAGAACTCTCTCCAGCACGGCCTCCTATTCTTCAGCAGCGTCATCTTCAGCCTCTTCTTCCGGCGATGGCTTGTAAATTCTAGGCCTCGGGCCTTGGGCAGAGCAGACTGCACATGCCCACAGGCCATGAGAAAATGGCCGCTTGCACAGTATTGTAAGTGGCCATTTTCTCATGGCCTGTGGGCATGCGCATTCTGCTCTGACCAAGGCCCGAGGCCTAGAAATTACAAGCCATCACTGGAAGAAGAGGCTGAAGATGACGCTGCTGAAGAAGAGGAGGTGACGCTGGGGAGAGTTCTCTCGCAGCATTGGGAACGCCCCCAGTTCTGCGAAAGAACTCATTTACATACTGACAAGAAACAGAATTGTAGGTGAACGTTGGCGCAGAGAAGACGACGAAAGGTAGGAGAAGAATAGCCTTTCTTAAGGCTATTCCGACATGGTACCTACAAAAAATTGTGTCTGACTGATAGGATCCCTTTAACAGAAATCTGAATCTTTAATCTTTACCTACTTTCATTTAGAGATCATTTATGACAGGAAAGTTACAAGAATGGAGCAGAAGTGAAAAAGTTGCAAATTTTTGCACATGTTGGGGTTTTGTACAAAAATTTGCAACTTTTTCATGTCTTGTACACCATAAAAATGGCACCCAAGGCGTGATGCATCTCCTCCAATGACACCCACGTCATGTAAAGATTAGGTAGATATAGCTCAGAAAGTCAACCGTAAAAGAAAAGTACTGAACAGTGTTTAATGTCTTACCTAAAACCTCTAATAACCCCTTCCATATATGCTGCTGCCACTTAAACATGACTTATATATGTAATACATGATCTTGGATTTGGCTGATAATGCGACTCCTGGCTTTGGATATCACTCAGGGTGGTGCGAGAGTCACCAAAGCAGTCATGAAATTAATTGACTTGTTAAATCTGTCACCGCTTGTCATTCACGGTGACACATGTCAACTCTCTGCTCACTGGAGTGTGGTGTGTGTTTGTCTTTCACACTGCCCAACAACTTAAAGATCACAAGTCACTTCATTATGTGACTGCTACCAGCAGCCAGGGGAGTGACGTTCCCCAAAACATCCTGTATGCCATTCAGAGAAGAGTCTGGCCGTGGGCGGCTTGTGCACACAACTGGTGGAAAACAGAGATAAAGGACCGGGAAAACTAAAAGGACCTCCATTGTGTGAATGGGATTTTTAATGGAAGCCTAATCTTTGGTGTCTGTTGGGAAGAACTGATATTTTTATGTTACATGTCTCTTTGGTTCTAAGAAATATACTGTACAGTGACCTACGACCCAAAGAATACACAAGACTTGTAACAAAAGCTAAAAGGTTAATTTGTTGGATTGTCCACCTCAAAGGGGTTTTCTTACAGAATAGGCGTAACTTGTATGATCAATGAGGGCTCAGCTGCTGGGATCCCACCAAAGATGTAACAAAGAGCCATGAGGCCCCAAAGAAAAACTTGGAGTGAGGTTCCACTTTACCCCAACCAACTTCAGCAAGAAATCCTGAACATGAAAAACTTTATTTTGATTTCCCAAATGCACAGAGGCAATGCACACTATCACAATAGGTGAGTATATTAAATAGTGATGTCACAGAACAGGGGTAGCGCACATAGTGATGTCAAAGTACAGGGATAATGCACACAGTGATGTCACAGTAAAGACACAATGCACGCAGTGAAGTCACAGTACAGGGATAATGCACACAGTGATGTCACTGTAAAGACACAATGCACACAGTGATGTCACAGTAAAGACACAATGCACACAGTGACGTCATAACTCATTCATCTTCTACTCACTGACCATTCAGCACATCATAATACAAATAAAACAAGCATATGTAACTATGTAACTATGTATGATGCACACAAAATAAGCCAGGATGCACACTGTGACATCACAGCTCAAGGGAAAAAAAGCATAATGATTAGAGATAAGCGAACAGTGTTCTATCGAACACATGTTCGATCGGATATCAGGCTGTTCGATGTGTTCGATTCGAATCGAACATCACGTGGCAAACTCCAAAAAAATTTGATTCCCCTCCCACCTTCCCTGGCGCTTTTTTTGCACCAATAACAGCGCAGGTGAGGTGGGACAGGAACTACGACACCGGAGGCATCGAAAAAAATCGGAAAAAGTCATTGGCTGCCGAAATCAGGTGACCTCCATTTTAGACGAACAGTGGATTTCAAATCTGGGTCATATGAGAATGTGAACTTTGTGACTATGAGACAGGGATAGCTGTACAGGCAGGGATAGCTAGGGATAACCTTTATTTATGTAGGAATGTTATTAAAAATAACTTTTTGGGGCTCTATCGGGTGTGTAATTGTGATTTTTGTGACATAAACTTTTTCCCATAGGAATGCATTGGACAGCGCTGATTGGCCAGAGTACGGAATTCGACCAATCAGCGCTGGCTCTGCTGGAGGAGGCGGAGTCTAAGATCGCTCCACACCAGTCTCCATTCAGGTCCGACCTTAGACTCCGCCTCCTCCGGCAGAGCCAGCGCTGATTGGCCGAAGGCTGGCCAATGCATTCCTATGGGAATGCAGAGACTTAGCAGTGCTGAGCCAGTTCTGCTCAACTACACCGTGTGCCGAGTGTGCACACTCGGCTCTGCTACATCTGACGAAAGGTAGGAGAAGAATAGCCTTTCTTAAGGCTATTCCGACATGGTACCTACAAAAAATTGTGTCTGACTGATAGGATCCCTTTAACAGAAATCTGAATCTTTAATCTTTACCTACTTTCATTTAGAGATCATTTATGACAGGAAAGTTACAAGAATGGAGCAGAAGTGAAAAAGTTGCAAATTTTTGCACATGTTGGGGTTTTGTACAAAAATTTGCAACTTTTTCATGTCTTGTACACCATAAAAATGGCACCCAAGGCGTGATGAATCTCCTCCAATGACACCCACGTCATGTAAAGATTAGGTAGATATAGCTCAGAAAGTCAACCGTAAAAGAAAAGTACTGAACAGTGTTTAATGTCTTACCTAAAACCTCTAATAACCCCTTCCATATATGCTGCTGATCTTGGATTTGGCTCTGCTACTGCAGAGACTTAGCAGTTCTGAGCCAGTTCTGCTAAACTACACCGTGTGCCGGTGAGCTCATCTGATATAGAAGAGCCGAGTGTGCTTCAGCCGCATGTGTCTCTCCCTGACACATGCGGCTGAAGCTGCTCGCGTGCTCGCTTCGCCGCTGCGTCTCTCTCTCGCTGACACATGCGGCTGAAGCGAGGAGCTGACCTGTGTCAGCTCCTCGCTTCGCTGCTGCTGCCGGCTCCTGGCTTGTAGACGCGATGTACAAGCCAGGAGCCGGTGGCAGCGGCGAAGCGAGGAGCTGACACAGGTCAGCTCCTCGCTTCAGCCGCATGTGTCAGCGAGAGAGAGACGCAGCGGCGAAGCGAGCACGCGAGCAGCTTCAGCCGCATATGTCAGGGAGAGAGGCGGGCAGCGGCGAAGCGAGGAGCTGACCTGTGTCAGCTCCTTCCTTCAGCCGCATGTGTCAGTGAGAGAGGCAGGCAGAGAGCAGCGAGGGAGAGGAGGAGAAGGTAAGTTTAATGTAGAGGTGGAACGTGAATCTGGGGGCAGATGAAGGAGAGGACGGCATGACACTGGGGGCAGAGATGGAGAGGACATGAATCTGGGGGCAGAGATGTGGGGACATGAATCTGGGGGCAGATATGGAGGGACATGAATCTGGGGGCAGAGATGGAGTGGACATGAAACTGGGGGCAGAGATGGGGGACATGAATCTGGGGGCAGAGATGGAGAGGACATGAATCTGAGGGCAGAGATGGGGGACATGAATCTGGGGGCAGAGATGGGGGACATGAATCTGGGGGCAGAGATGGAGAGGACATGAATTTGGGGGCAGAGATGGAGGGACATGAATCTGGGGGCAGAGATGGAGGGACATGAATCTGGGGGAAGATGTGGGACATGAATCTGGGGCAGAGATGGAGAGGACATGAATCTGGGGGCAGAGATGGAGGGACATGAATCTGGGGGCAGAGATGTGGGGACATGAATCTGGGGGCAGAGATGGAGAGGACATGAATCTGAGGGCAGAGATGGGGGACATGAATCTGGGGGCAGAGATGGAGTGGACATGAAACTGGGGGCAGAGATGGGGGACATGAATCTGGGGGCAGAGATGGAGAGGACATGAATCTGAGGGCAGAGATGTGGGGACATGAATCTGGGGGCAGAGATGGAGGGACATGAATCTGGGGGCAGAGATGGAGGGACATGAATCTGGGGGCAGAGATGGAAGAGGGACATGAAACTGGGGGCAGATGAAGGGTGTATATGAAACTGGGGGAGAGATAGAGGGGGGACATATAATTTACGGGTGACTGTAGGAGGATTATACTGTGTGCGGGCACATGAAAAATTAACGAGTGGGCGGAGTCAACACAAAAGTGGGCGGGGCTAAATTTGCAGCGGCGCTCTACGCGCGCTGCACATTTTATCCCTCTTTCGGTTCTTCAAAAGTTGGGAGGTATGCACTATACATATTGTTCAGTAAACAGTGCCAGTCTGCGGAGTGTAACCCAAAACCCCCCAAAATAAACCAGTTACCCATGAGCTCCTTAGCTCCCTCTAGTGGCAGACAGAATATTATTTAACACGTCTAGTCACTGCATATATGAAACTTCCCTACAAAGGGAAGAACTTATGTCAACAATTCAGATCTTTTTCTTTTCCACAAGCATGACACCTTCGCCAGCAGGGTTAGTATACTGTATGATGACTCTGCATGTTTCACCTTCTCAATTTTTATATAAAGGATATAATTTATTCATTCTGGCACATACGACTGAGTGATCCAGTATATCTGGCAGAGCATGTTAGGACCTGTATCTTCATACTGGATGGCCACTTACACAACCCACAATCTGATTCTCTCCTCCAATCACTATTATTATTGGATTTACATAGGTTTACCTTCTTAAAGGTAAAATTGCTAATGACAGTATCTTTTAGGGCGGCTTCTACACTTTCCAAAGATATCTTTCTTATTAGGCTCATCTATCAGGCTAGACGCTATAGCGATGCCTCTGGTCTGTGCCAGTTACTACATTGGCTGCTTATTCATTATAGAATAAAATATAAAGTTATCACCCTCATTCACAAGGCTCCATAATGCTGCACCTCCCTATATTTCCTCCCTCATCTCTGTCTACCGCCCAACCTGTGCTCTCCGTTCACTCAATGACCTAACACTTACATCCTCTATTATCAGAACCTCCCACGCTCGTATACAAGACTTCTCCCGAGCTGCACCACTTCTCTGGAATGCTCTACCCTGGACAATCAGATTAACTCCCAATTTCTACAGCTTTAAGCGCAAATTAAAGACACATCTTTTCAGACAGGCCTATCACAATTCTTAATGTAAACCCTTCTGTACCGTCATTAGAATCCCCAAATTTAACCCTCCTCTGTTCCAGCTCCCACATTACCCCACATGATATGATGCCATTTCAGGTTAACTCTACATGTTCAAGCACCATCCACATGTTAAAGGACACGACTGGTGACGGCTCATACAGTTTTATGTTTGTATAATGACAGTAAACTCTATTACAAAATTGTCTGACCACTGTATAAGCAATGCCGCCCCTGCTACCTCTTGTGTCACCCCCCTCTGCCTCATAGATTGTAAGCTCTTGCGAGCAGGGCCCTCAGTCCCATTGTGTGAAATGACTTTTCTTGTAATGTATCTTTCTTTGTATTTGAACTCTACAAATTGTACAGCGCTGCAGAATATGTTGGCGCTATATAAATAACATTAATTATTATTATTATTATAACTGCCCCTAACAGCAGACAAACCATGTGTACAGAATTATGCAGCTACAACCTCAGGCCCAATTACCCAAAATCGAATACTTTTCAGTTTTTTTTCCATAGTCCTAATAATCCATGGAATATGCAGACAAACTAATTTAACATATAATAACTTGTTCTTGCTTTTGTAACAGAAAGGAATGTAACCATTTATTTTATTGGAAGGATTACACATACATCAGGGCACATAATGTCTTCAACGCAAACAACCTGGAAGTTTAGTACAGTTGAGTAAACTTTCCTGCAGTTATGTGTGTGATCTGATTAGAAATACCTCCATTAACCCTGTAGTAGCTTAAAGGGACACAACACTTTGCACTAGTAAGATTAGGGTTACTACCAATTGTATCAGGAACTACTAAGAAGGTATTTATGATGTAGCTAGGTTCGGGTGGATTGACGTGTATATGCCCCAGGTGTTGGGTGCCATGAAAGGAAGAGGCTACCAACAAGTCTTTCTTCTTCGGTGTGTAAATTTATATACAAGTCAGCAAATGAAATCTTTGCTCCATGTGATGTAGAATCTAGCTAAGACCTCCATATTCCTAATATTTCATTGAGGATTCTGAACGATGCGGTGAGAGTAGTAAGGGAACACGCCCCACCTGAGCAACACAACCTCAATAGCTGTTGGCCAAACATTTGTTCGACTTACACCTATTACACCTAACCTCCCTCATACAGATGCATGCTTGGCTGAGCATGAGGAGAAGTGAGTAAGCTAATTCTAAGCTTTCATCTTCCCTGAGAACAAAATGATCAGACATGTAAAATACAACAGGTCCAACCCCTTCTTACTCCTGACAAGTAGAGAATTGGGAAATAAATATGCAAATATGTTCTCCTGGATTGAATATAGGAATACTCGCTCTAGCACCAGCTTTGGGAAAGTTGCACCCTATAGATCAATGCCTGGTTTCTAAATAAAACTTGTCACAATCATTGGAATTTAAGGCAAACCAGAAAATCTCTTTCAAATGAAGAGACCCCTCCACAGACCACTGTTTCAGGGGTTATCGCCCCGCATCAGTGTGAGGCAGGGTACTGGTTTGGCTAGTTGAGAGGTCACAGATGTAAGTGAACCGATACCTTGGTATCCATTGGATTTCAAGGTATAAAGAGCCATAAGACCTTATAATGTGGTAGACCCCCGCAAAGAATTATAATTTAGGTCAATGGCATTGAGAAACCGTTGAGATTCAGAATATGCACAGCACAGGTTGTTTCCTGCGTTTCGTATTCGCGTACTTTGGCAGGCAACTTGGTATAATACCTGTTTTGTGCAGATTCCACAGGATTGTTGCATCTGAATATCTCGTGTCCCTGCTGCTTTAAAAGCTTGGTAATATAGATTCTGTAAAACTTGTGATTGAAAGAAACCTCTGGACAGAAATGTTACTGGCTGCGACTTGAAATGGCTTTGGGCACCACCGCAATGAAGAAACCCATAAGACAACTATTTGCACGTCTGCATTACATTGAATGACAATGCAGAGTGTATAATTGACACAGGTCAATATAGCATGTGTTTTCACAAAAAAAGTGTTGAAACTTTCAGTTTTGTAGAAGGAATTATCCCCTTTAATAAGATGCCCGTAGGCCACTGCCAATATAGCCAGTAGGAAATAAGCGATTTAAATGTAAGGGAAGATTTTACTGCCAGCACCAAACAGAATGACAAGTTTCTGGAATGAACACAGCCATGTCATACTAAAGGGCCCTGTTTTGTTCCGTGAAATGACTGGCATGAAGAGGCATTGTGCAGGCTGGGACACGTAGCAGGCATCCCCTGCCTTGCCTCATTTCTGACTCTGTGACCTCTGCAAAGCAGACTGATACATATCACGTATGACTGGAAAAGAAGAATGCTCCGACCATTTCAGCCCATAAGCTACTCATCACAGGCATAATAGGTAGATGATAGATACCTGCTGTGGAAGTAATGGTGGGTGACCACTGGACCCTCAGAAGGTGGAAATCTAAGGGTAGTATGTAAGCACCCCAACAGGTTTTGGGATCACACATCTTACATTTCAAATTCCCAGTCACTGCCCTGCTGTAGATCTATAATACCAGGGCTGGTGCCCTACTTGGGACCCCTCATTCTTAGCCACAATGGGGAGGAATCTGCAAAGACCAATATAATGTACAATTTAACACATGTAATTTCGCATGCCTCATAAGTAATCCTATGAGAAAAAAAAGCTAGCTATAAGATGACAATATCATTATTATTATATCTTCATAGAGCCTGTGAAATCGGAGGCGTACATATACATGTATATCAAGCAAACAGCAAAACAACCTACATGTCGGGTTTTTCTGTCCGCTTGAAAAGTTGGACATCTGGCTGGGCCGGGATCGGCAAGTGACACTGCGGGCCCCACAGGGGCTATCATTATACTCGGGGGTCTTTGCAGACCCCCGAGTATAATGACCGGTGGATCGGGAGAGGTAATAAACATAAAAAACTGTTACTTACCTCTCCGCGATCCTGCCAGGCCTCCGCCCTACTGTTGTCTGACGTCTCTGACGTCACATGAACCCGGCATGCTTCCCGGGTCATGTGACGTCCGACGTCATTAACGAAGGACGCGAGCGGTGGTCAGCACAGGAGGACAGCACAGCACAGGAGCCGGGGAACAGGTAAGAAGCAACAGTGTTTTTTTTTTTTTAATGTTTTTATTCCCCGGGTCTCCGATTATTATACTCTGGGGTCTGAAAAGACCCCAGAGTATAATAATTGTTTATGGGTGTCCACAGAGGGACATTATACTCTGTGCAGGGGCCACTATTGGGGTTAATACTGTGTGCAGGGGCCAGTAAGGGACATAATAGAGTGCGGAGGAGGGGGTCGGTCGAGGTCTTCGGCGTCAGTTGGGATGGGGGGGGGGGGGCCATGTCAAAAGTTCGCCACGGGGCCCCGCCATTCCTAGTTACGCCACTGGAATAGAGTGTGGTTGCCGTGCACCCCGAAGAATTTAACCATTGAAAAGCCGATGTCTGAAATCAACCTGTGGGTGAGCTGAACCTTTTTGTACCTTTTTAAGCTTCCTATATATTTCCCATTCCTTTTGTAGCCATTCTTGGCTTTGACGGAAAAAAAACGCAGCTAAATCTGCAACAGAAAAAGCTGCATTTTTGTAATGTGGGGCCTTAGCCTTATGCTGTGTTCACACATCAGTATGCTATCCGTCCATTTGAATAAGGAGGACATAAGGACATTTATTATATCTCCTTATCTCTACTTTGTTTACAATTGCTACTTTTAATCCCCTTATCTCTCCTCTAGGGGACAGAGAACGTTTGCTATCAGCATAAAAAGGTGTCAGTATGCAATCAGTATGTGTATCAGTCCGTTTTGAAGTGTCAAACTGAATTCAAACGGACGGATGGCATACTGATTAGAGATGAGCGAACACTAAAATGTTCGAGGTTCGAAATTCGATTCGAACAGCCGCTCACTGTTCGAGTGTTCGAATGGGTTTCGAACCCCATTATAGTCTATGGGGAACATAAACTCGTTAAGGGGGAAACCCAAATTCGTGTCTGGAGGGTCACCAAGTCCACTATGACACCCCAGGAAATGATACCAACACCCTGGAATGACACTGGGACGGCAGGGGAAGCATGTCTGGGGGCATAAAAGTCACTTTATTTCATGGAAATCCCTGTCAGTTTGCGATTTTCGCAAGCTAACTTTTCCCCATAGAAATGCATTGGCCAGTGCTGATTGGCCAGAGTACGGAACTCGACCAATCAGCGCTGGCTCTGCTGGAGGAGGCAGAGTCTAAGATTGCTCCACACCAGTCTCCATTCAGGTCCGACCTTAGACTCCGCCTCCTCCGGCAGAGCCAGCGCTGATTGGCCGAAGGCTGGCCAATGCATTCCTATGCGAATGCAGAGACTTAGCAGTGCTGAGTCAGTTTTGCTCAACTACACATCTGATGCACACTCGGCACTGCTACATCAGATGTAGCAATCTGATGTAGCAGAGCCGAGGGTGCACTAGAACCCCTGTGCAAACTCAGTTCATGCTAATAGAATGCATTGGCCAGCGCTGATTGGCCAATGCATTCTATTAGCCCGATGAAGTAGAGCTGAATGTGTGTGCTAAGCACACTCATTCAGCACTGCTTCATCACGCCAATACAATGCATTAGCCAGTGCTGATTGGCCAGAGTACGGAATTCGGCCAATCAGCGCTGGCCAATGCATTCTATTAGCCCGATGAAGTAGAGCTGAATGTGTGTGCTAAGCACACACATTCAGCACTGCTTCATCACGCCAATACAATGCATTAGCCAGTGCTGATTGGCCAGAGTACGGAATTCGGCCAATCAGCGCTGGCCAATGCATTCTATTAGCCCGATGAAGTAGAGCTGAATGTGTGTGCTAAGCACACACATTCAGCACTGCTTCATCACGCCAATACAATGCATTAGCCAGTGCTGATTGGCCAGAGTACGGAATTCGGCCAATCAGCGCTGGCCAATGCATTCTATTAGCCCGATGAAGTAGAGCTGAATGTGTGTGCTAAGCACACACATTCAGCACTGCTTCATCACGCCAATACAATGCATTAGCCAGTGCTGATTGGCCAGAGTACGGAATTCGGCCAATCAGCGCTGGCTCTGCTGGAGGAGGCGGAGTCTAAGATCGCTCCACACCAGTCTCCATTCAGGTCCGACCTTAGACTCCGCCTCCTCCAGCAGAGCCAGCGCTGATTGGCCGAATTCCGTACTCTGGCCAATCAGCACTGGCTAATGCATTGTATTGGCTTGATGAAGCAGTGCTGAATGTGTGTGCTTAGCACACACATTCAGCTCTACTTCATCGGGCTAATAGAATGCATTGGCCAGCGCTGATTGGCTGAATTCCGTACTCTGGCCAATCAGCACTGGCTAATGCATTGTATTGGCGTGATGAAGCAGTGCTGAATGTGTGTGCTTAGCACACACATTCAGCTCTACTTCATCGGGCTAATAGAATGCATTGGCCAATCAGCGCTGGCCAATGCATTCTATTAGCGTGAACTGAGTTTGCACAGGGGTTCTAGTGCACCCTCGGCTCTGCTACATCAGATTGCTACATCTGATGTAGCAGTGCCGAGTGTGCATCAGATGTGTAGTTGAGCAAAACTGACTCAGCACTGCTAAGTCTCTGCATTCGCATAGGAATGCATTGGCCAGCCTTCGGCCAATCAGCGCTGGCTCTGCCGGAGGAGGCGGAGTCTAAGGTCGGACCTGAATGGAGACTGGTGTGGAGCGATCTTAGACTCCGCCTCCTCCAGCAGAGCCAGCGCTGATTGGTCGAGTTCCGTACTCTGGCCAATCAGCACTGGCTAATGCATTGTATTGGCGTGATGAAGCAGTGCTGAATGTGTGTGCTTAGCACACACATTCAGCTCTACTTCATCAGGCTAATAGAATACATTGGCCAATCAGCGCTGGCCAATGCATTCTATTAGCTTGATGAAGCAGAGTGTGCACAAGGGTTCAAGCGCACCCTCGGCTCTGATGTAGCAGAGCTGAGGGTGCACAAGGGTTCAAGTGCACCCTCGGCTCTCCTACATCAGAGCCGAGGGTGCGCTTGAACCCTTGTGCAGCCTCGGCTCTGCTACATCAGAGCCGAGGGTGCGCTTGAACCCTTGTGCACACTCTGCTTCATCAAGCTAATAGAATGCATTGGCCAGCGCTGATTGGCCAGAGTACGGAATTCGGCCAATCAGCGCTGGCCAATGCATCCCTATGGGAAAAAGTTTATCTCACAAAAATCACAATTACACACCCGATAGAGCCCCAAAAAGTTATTTTTAATAACATTTCCCCCTAAATAAAGGTTATCCCTAGCTATCCCTGCCTGTACAGCTATCCCTGTCTCTTAGTCACAAAGTTCACATTCTCATATGACCCGGATTTGAAATCCACTATTCGTCTAAAATGGAGGTCACCTGATTTCGGCAGCCAATGACTTTTTCCAATTTTTTTCAATGCCCCCAGTGTCGTAGTTCCTGTCCCACCTCCCCTGCGCTGTTATTGGTGCAAAAAAGGCGCCAGGGAAGGTGGGAGGGGAATCGAATTTTGGCGCACTTTACCACGCGGTGTTCGATTCGATTCAAACATGGCGAACACCCTGATATCCGATCGAACATGTGTTCGATAGAACACTGTTCGCTCATCTCTAATACTGATGTGTGGACATACCCTTAGGCTGCATTCACACGGAGTAAACGCTGGCGTTTTTTGTGTGTTTTTTGCACATAGCGCCGCGTTTACGCCGCGTAGCGTCGCGTTAACGCCGCGTATACGCCGCGTTAACGCCGCGCTATTTAGCGGTGGCGTTGCCCGGCGTTAACGCGGCGTATACGCGGCGTTAACGCGACGCTACGCGGCGTAAACGCGGCGCTATGTGCAAAAAACACACAAAAAACGCCAGCGTTTACTCCATGTGAATGCAGCCTTAGTGTGATTCTATTGGGTGGTGACACTGTAACTAGATGCAATTATAGCCAGTTCCTGGGCACCAGTGCGGTCACTTTGGTGTAAGTGTGACACCCATTAATTCCTGGCTGGGGTTTTGCGGTTACTGCACCGCCAGGAACTAAAAGTGACTGAAATTAATCTGCGTTTCACTTACAGAAAACTGAAGTTACTAACGGCCGAGGACTGGATGTAGCATACAGGTGCATTGTGTGTCAGCGCTTTACAGGTATGACCTCACTCTGCTCCCAATCACATACATTACCACTAATTGTGGGTTACACATGTACTTACATTGCTTCTAATGGAAAAGAACATGTGTATCCAGGCAAATAGTGGTAAGCGCATGTGGCTGGGAGCACAGAATGACAGCACCCCTATGTTTATGCTATATGACTTTAGTGTAGGTGTCGTCAGCTTTACAATTATTGACCGGCACTCCGAGGACCTCATCTTTGATTTTTTAATTTAAATTGGCACGCCGAACAAAAAAGGTTGCCTACCCCTGTCCTAGGCAAATAGTAAAGTACAGGGGACTGGGGTAGCAATGGCATCACCAGAACCTACTGAGGCCAGTGATCTGCAGTCACTTAGCTGCTTTACTTCTGCTTCAGAACTGAGGACCTGATGCTGGAATGGAGGACCACTGATAGGTGAGTATCTCCTTTTTTATTTTATACAGACCTCCCTAGATTTTTCATTTTGCCTGGAAACCCTCTTCATGTCCGCAGTATATCAATAATGTTGCATATTTGTGGTGAATTTTCACTGTGTATTTGCCCTCTTTGAGTATTCTGCTGAATCCTTGCGTACTTGTGAGAGAACCACAGCAAGAAAATTCCCCCATATGTAGAATATTATTATTATTGTTTATTTAAATAGCACCATTAATTCCATGGTGCTTTACATTTGGGATCCGACCTTATACAGGTAACACTGGTGAGTGGGAATCTCTCTATTGTCAGTTGCATATAGGGTTGTCTTCTGATGGACCTCATGATCCCTTCTATAGATGTGCACACCACAAGGCCTCATAAAAACCTCTCAAGGTGATGACCACAATAAGCAATGAGCAAAGAGAGTCCTATCCTAGGGGTATTTTCCTCCTATACTTGACCTTGCCTTTTATTATTGACTACTTCTCCTCTTCTTCCCCTTAAAGGGGATGGGGACCTATAAGCTCTCCTGACGTCCCTGTTTTATTATATACTTACATCTCATTCTCAAGCATCTCTTGAGCAATATGGGCCTAATGAATCATGTGGCGACCGGGTCCTCTTATCCTTTATGAAGATGGACTTACCAGAGCCCTTATCATTGGGCCAGTCCAACCCTGTAGGTGGGCTAATAGCATAGACTATGTACCCCGCTGTATGCAGAATGGTTCTTCATTATTATAAAGCTTTTATATTAATGTAACACTATAATAGGGACTTGTCCTTTATTTTTACCCATCAATAATCCAAAATACTTGTTTTTCCAGAGCCATTAAAGTGACAGTAAGCGCTGGGAAATTTATCTTCCCGTGCGATAACATCTCCTGACGTAGATAAAGCACTGCAAAAAGCAATTATCCACAATGGTTCATAGGAAGGAAGATAAAGATATTAGTCCATGGCTGTTACAGAAGAATAATCTCTGGATGTTTCATATTCCAGGAGGAGCTGAATTTGCTGGATAGATTGGTACGTCTGATAAGGAGATTAGCCAGATAAAGGATTAAGTGAAAGGTGTGTAGAAACAAATACATTACAGTCAGCAACAGGCAAATAATTCATTGAATCTACTTATCTGTATGAGGCTAGCCTTGTTTATAGAGATGGCCACCGTGCTGATAATACAGGCACAGATATTCGCTGCTTCTATGGTGTCCCTCTCAGTATGGGATATACTGTATGTTCTAGGATCCTGGAGTCTTAGTGAGGTACATAACAAAACTAGGGGGTCCAAGATGACTAAAACTTCCAAACATAAGGACTCTCTCAAATACCAAATTTAGCAGTCTTTGGCTGCAAGACCTGTACATAGGGAAGACACAAAACGCAATTGTGTGGAACCTTCTCTCCAGGCCAGGCTGGATCTATCTATCTATCTATCTATCTATCTATCTATCTATCTATCTATCTATCTATCTATCCTGGACATGACATATTTTCATTCTCCTCAAGAACCTGCTTCTACACTGAGAACGAAGATTACCCCACCTGTGAATGGAGAGGTGGCCATGCATGCACCATCCTTCTATTCACTTCCATAGGAGATTGAGCAATCATTCTAAAGATAGATGCAGGTGCCATATCCAAAGATTATGCCATAAATGTCTGATATAGGAATACCCCCTTTCAGTAGACAATATTCTCTTTTCTGAAGTCTAAGACTCATGACCAAGTGTGTAGGCCGAGAGGGCTCTGATTTCTTTTATTTAATGGAATGAACTCCGAGTACATTCCATTCTTCTATTATTTCAATACTGGGTTCTGTTCCAATCTCACGGAGGCGACTGGGGTTGCACACTTGTGCCTGAGACCTTTGGCTGGCCATACTCATTTAGCTGAGTGGTCATTTGGCTGATAACGTTTCTAGACACCCCATACTCATGCAAGCAAATCCAACTGCTCGATTCTTTTCATCCCCAACATCTCTCATCGATGTTAGAAATCTTTATGGATTCATTGGCTTGGCTATCTCTTCATCTTTTCAAGGTGGATGGTATCAGCTGAACACTTGGCCACATCACTTATGTACGGCTGTTCCTGGGTGGTAGGTGGGATGGGGCCCCCACTATTTTTTCTTTCTTTCTTTCTTTGTAACCTCCAGAAACTTTCATCTGTATCTGTTTTTGTGGTTAATTCACATTTTATATTAAAGTATTTTCAGTTTCATGCAAATTCATCTTTATTGTATATTGCAAAGTTCAGCAACTTTCTAATATACTTTATGTGAATTGTACAATATGATGATTGTAGAATAGATTGTCCTGCTGCTGGCACAGTGAGTAATCCCCCTGCAGTGCCACTAGTAGGGAAATTAAGAATTGCACATTATCATTGAAATCAATGAGCTCTTTGTGTACTGCACAAAACGGGTAGGTCCTCCAAAGAGAGACGGATACTTTTTGTCGTGAATCTCCTATCTATCTATCTATCTATCTATCTATCTATCTATCTATCTATCTATCTATTTTGTTTATTTCATTATGTCTTTATCAAGGATTATTATTAGAGATGAGCGAACACTGTTCGGATCAGCCATTCCGAACAGCATGCTCCCATAGAAATGAACGGAAGCACCTGGCACGGCGACCGGCCGCCGGCAAAGTGTACATGCCAGGTGCTTCCATTCATTTCTATGGGAGCGTGCTGTTCGGAACGGCTGATCCGAACAGTGTTCTCTAATCTCTAATTATTATCATACTTGCCAACGTTTGACCCGCATGGGACATTGTTATGCCCGCTTTGTATACCATCCCTGAATGTGTTGGCTATGCCCCTTTTTGGACATCACCGCCACATATACAAGTGATTCCCACATCACATATAAGTGACAGCTACCCCAGTAGCGCAGGAGACTTGCATGCTGTCTCAGCATGTCAGCCCTTTTTCAAGGAGTCTCCGGGAGCTTCCGGCACAGTTGGCAAGTATGATCATTATTAATGTGTCCGGCTACAAGATTGATTTCATATATTCCATAAGAATGTCAGGACAGGACAAGTGATTCATATGTCTCACATTCACATTTTGAATAGTAAGGATATAAAGTTTCCTGTTAAGAAATTTTCTGAAAATGGTAGAAATGTTGAATGATTAGTCATCTGGTTATGTATTAATGTACACACATAGTCACATCTGGGATTAGGTCTGTAAACCTATTAAACATACTTCATATTATTAAACAAACACTGCAGACTGAATCGGACGGGTATTTTCCAGGTGCGTTCCTTCAATGAAACACCCTCTTCAAAATGATCTTCATATGAATTGCTAGCAAATCTATCATGCTGACATAATGTACAAGTGGGAATTCATATTGTCCATTTATCTTTTCCAGCTTTCTGAGTATTTACAAAGGCAAAAACAACATTTCATATCTATCAGTCAGCCAATCTGTGTATCTACTGTATGTATCTATGAATCTATCTCTCTCTATCTATCTAACCTATCTATCTATCTATCTATCTATCTATCTATCTATCTATCTATCTATCTATCTATCTATTTGTATCTATCTATCTATCTATCTATCTATCTATCTATCTATCTATCTATGTAGCCTCAATCTCCAAGGTATATATATTGCTCACCACTATGTATGACAGGCTTAGACACAGCGTCTTAGCTCAGAGTATGGTAGAATACCACTATAATGGTAGGTTTAGATACAGTGGCTCTTTTCTATCTAGACCTCTTTAACGGAAGGCTTAGATACAGTGGCTCAGCTCTATGTATGGTAGTACCAGTGGCGTAATTACCGCCATAGCAGCAGAGGCAGCTGCCACAGGGCCTGGAACATTAGGGGCCCGGTGACAGCCGCTACAGCTGCTATCATTATACTCGGGGGTCTTTTCGGACCCCTGAGTATAATGATCGGCAGTCCGGGAGAGGTAAGAAACATAAAAAACACTGTTACTTACCTCTCCACGATCCGGGCAGGCTTCGGCCTAGTCGTCTGATGTCTCATGACCCCGGCCTGCGTCCCGAGTCATGTGACGTCTGACGTCATTGAAGATGGACTATTTCAGAGGCCGACAGTGTAGGAGACGGGAGATAGGTGAGTAACAGGTTTTTTTAATGTTTTTCTCCCCCGGGTCACCAATTATTATACTCTGCGGTCTGAAAAGACCCCAGAGCATATTAATTTTTTATGGGTGTCCACAGTAGGACATAATACTGTGTGCAGGGGCCACTATGGGGTACAATACTGTGTGCAGGGGCCACTGAGGGACATAATAGTGTGTGCAGGGGCCACTAAGGGACATAATACTGTGTGCAGGGGCCACTAAGGGGGATAATAGAGCGTGCAGGAATGCGTAGGAGGGGGTCGGTCGAGGTCTTCGGTGTCGGTGGGGGCCCATGTCAAAAGTTCACCACGGGCCCCGACATTCCTAGTTACGCCACTGGGTAGTACATTTTTATAATGGCATGGTTAAATACAGCAGCTCAGCTCTACGTACTGTAGTATACTTCTGTAATGGTGGGCTTGGATACAACAGCTCAGCTCTATGTACTGTATTATAGTTCTTTAATGGCAGGCTTAGATACAGTTGCTCAGTACTCTACAGATTGAAAAGTGATTCTAGTACATTTATATCCTGTTAGAATTTCACAGCCTCTTACTAGACTGTATCCGGACCTGCTGTATTGGCAATTTCGGCATTAAAAGGTTAATAGCAAGGTGATGTAAATATTTTGCAGCCTGTGTATCATAAATCTCAGTGCAGAGTGCAGGGGAGAAGAATTTATGATACACAGACATCCAGACATCAAAGTGTTGTGAGAAGGGTCTGCGGGGACCCCTCTGGCTTGTTGGCCTGGTCGTCCCTGTAGTTATGCCACTGTCAGTATGCTGTGTTACATGTATAGGTTTTGCAATAGTCTTGTAAAGGAAGGGTCTTCTCAGAGACCAGGAGTATACACAGGAGAAAAGGGAAAGTGAAAATCCATTACAGGAAGATGTGATTTCTCTAAACCGTTTCATTCTAAGAAACTGTCCAAATATCTAAGCGTAGGTTGATGAGAGTTACAAGTGTGACTGCATAGGTAGTAGAGATACTAGTGAAGACCTTGAAGGGGCCAATTTCTGTGCTGACATAATGACATCACAACCTACAACAGGTTTGGATCCTACCGAGCAAGGTGCGGAATCAAGTATTAGGCCTGAGGTATTGTACAGCCTACAATCTCACAACACGTGGCGCTTCATAGCAAGATCAAAACTGACATAAATCAAAGGTCTTATTTCTCCAGGGATTGGGTGTTTAAGGGAAATTTCTGTCTTAAAAGAATTGTCCGAAAGTTTAAGAAATGAAACTATCTGCATGAAATATTACAAGATTATATAACCAAACATTAGTCACCTTTTCCATCCACCGCCACTCCCATATCCATGCTCCAGTCCCTGACGGTCCTTGTTTCCTATCATGGAGAGATGACATGTCATAGCGGCACATGGTGGCTGCAGCTAGACACTGGCTTCAGGGGTGATACTAGCATGTAGGACATACAAGGACTTAGGCCATTGCCTGGCTACAGCACCCAAATACAGGTATGGAACATCTTCGCCCCAGGAAAATAAAGTCTGGTGGGATCACTTGAGGAGCGGCTCAGGATTTAATACCCTTTACTGTAGATAATTCTCAGACAACTACTTCAAAGATGGCGTTAGCTGCCAAATCTGGTATTGAGCCAAGTGCCATATTCTAGTAATGCCGCGACATTCCTGGTGTGAATAGTGCATAATACAGATAGAGTTGCCAACACCTGGAAAGGGGTCAAAAATTCACATGTGGCTCTGGAGCCACAGGTTTGGGAACACTGCAGTAAAGTATGGCATAAACTTAGGCAAGCACAGACAGGCAGATGCTTCACCTTCTACTCCCAGGTGTCCTCAACATAATCCTTCTTCTGAAAGGAATTACCAACATCTCACAATGTACCGCCTTTGAGAACAGGGGATATTTATTCAGAGAGTGCAAACCCCGAGAAGGTGCTACTTAGGCTGGTCTTACACGGCCTTAATGATTTTATGGTGCGCAAGTTGCTGATCAGAAATATAGACTCCACACTCGCCCGTGAACTACCGCACTCGCCCATAGAGTTCTATGGGCGAGTCCGTGCAGTACCGTGAATTTACGGCCACTACAGACCTGCTCTATAAATTGCGGCCCGGCACACCACGGATAAAATATCCGGTGGTGTAAGAGGCCGCATTGAATATAATGTGTCCGCAATTGAAAACTCTCAATTGCGGACCATTTGCGGTCTCCATTATAGTCGTGTAAGACCAGCCTTATGGTCAATTACACACATATGGTCAATAAGAACACTATGGGGGAGACTTATTAAGCGAAATGCACCAGAATTCTGGTGTAATTTGTGTCCGAAAACTCTTACATCCCTTATGCCACATTATCAAGTGTTTTTGATTCTTTTATTACTAGTATAAGAACAGGGTGTGGTATTACAGATTGTGGGTACGGTCTAAGTTGCGTCAAACATGCATCAAAATTTTGCCGTATTTTACTGGCATAAACTAAGCAAACTAATAGGAGGAGTATAGTAGGACTAGACAGATTAATAATGCGACAGATTTATCATCCAGCATCAGACTCTGATAAATCTGGTGCATTTTGAAGGAGTTATAAAACAAAAGCTTTAGCCTTGTGGCCAAGGCAGTGGGTTATTTACTGCCCCAATGACACCCAGAACCCTATGAATGTCCTTCCTCCTCTCCACTAGTGACAAATGCAGCAGATCATTTAGTCTCCTTATAAGCAGATCACATAGAGTAGGATTATTAGGGATTATAAGGGGAAATGGCCGCTAACAATACTGTGCAAGCGGCCATTTTCCCATGGCCTGTGCGCCTGCGCAGTCTGCTCTGCTCAAGGCCCGATGCCAAGAAGTTATGAGCCTGCGCCAGAAGAAGACATTGAAGATGACGCTGCGGACGAAAAAGGAGGCGGCGCTGAAGACAATTCTCTAGCAGCAGTGGAGATGCCCTCATCGCTGTTTGAGCACTGGGGCCCACCCCCATCGCTGCGAGAGAACTCATTTGCATACCGGTAAAAATCGGTATTTCTAAGGAACGGCGCAGCAGAGACCACGTCTAAAGGTAAGAGATGAATAGCCTTTCTAAAGGCTATTCCGACATCTTATCTACAAAAAAAGGTTGTAATGGTAGAATCCCTTTAAAGTCTTATGCAAATGAGACACTTGGTGCACTGGGGGTGGCCCTTCAACTCTCTGGAGCACTGCTCTGGCCACTCAGATGTCTACCATCTTCTGCCTGTGCCACCCCGTGCAGTGAATGTTGATCCTCCAACTGCTGTGACATTACCCATCTACTTGCAGTAAGAGCAGCGCTCCCAGAGCTGAAGACAAGCCCCAGTGCACCAATTACCTTATTTGCATAAGACTTTTGCTCTGTAATGAGGTGTAATATGCTTTGGCGAGTTGGTAGACTCCCTCTAAATTGGGTTTGGCTGATTTTTCTTTATCCTTTTAAACTAAAAATTTATATTGCAATGAATAAGGGTTTAGTTTACAATATGGCGGCAAAAAGTGAAAAAAAAAACCTAAATTAACGCCTTTGTTAATTTTTTTTTTCCTCAGATGTGCTTGACGTGTAATTGTCTTCCTCATCTACAACACCCGGTGAGTGCTCTATAGAAGAATCCAGGATTATTACATGTTCACACTATACAAGTTGAGGTATTCTAGAACATGAGGCCAGCTTGACCCTGTCTCCTTGCTCCTGTACCCAGCATTATGATGGTGTCACTCAACCCAAACCACAAGCCTTCCAAAGCTCTCCCAGTGAGACCTGTAAGCACACGCCTCTTGCTTTCAGAGACATGCTGGGAGCAAATTCTCTGGTTACACAGCCTTTTTATTGCAGTCATTCTGCCTGGGGTCACTGAGGAATAGGAGGCACAGCCAAAACTTTATTATAGGACAAGAGAAGAGAAGTGGGTGGGGGAGGGGAACCTACGGAAAAACTGGTGACTTTGATGTTCTTGACAGAATGACTTGGTTCAGTGATGGCACGGTTGGAATGAGTTACCTCTATAGCCTCCATAATCACTGACCTTCCAACGACATGGTGCGATGTGAAGGTTAGCGTGTACGTAGATGGAAGAAGCAAGCAAATGCCTATATAGTATTCACATTCTATATCAATGCTTGGATGACATTTTGGATATGGACAGTCCTCGGATGGTCTCCATAAGGTTCACTGAAACCTGTTCATAGAACATTCTTATCTATAAATGGGTAGGGGTCACACATCTTGTCCTAGATACTGTGTTTGTTCATATTCTTGTGTCTGTTGTATAGGGCCACAGCAGACTCTACCTGCTCAGGAGGCTGAGGGCCTTCGGAGTCCGGGGGACACTTCTTAGGGCCTTCTTCAACTCTGTGGTTGCCTCAGCCATCTTTTTCGGTGTGGCCTGCTGGGGAAGCAGTATATCAACCAGGGACAGAAATAGACTTGACAGGCTGATCAGGAGGGCCAGCTCTGTCCTGGGGAGCCCCTTGGACCCAGTACAGGTGGTGGGTGACAGAAGGATACTGTCTGTGGTGACCTCCATGCGGGAGAACAAATCCCACCCCATGTATGGGACCCTGATGGGACTTGGCAGCACTGTAAGCGACCGTCTGCTTCACCCCAAGTGTGAGAAGGAGCGCTATCGCAGGTCCTTCCTTCCAACCGCGACCAGGCTGTATAATCTACATCAGACCAAACGAAGAGCTCTCCGCACAGAGAACTAATGATTATGAGGATGACCATGAAGTCTTCCTTTCTCTTCTGTTTTTCCTTAGCTGCCATGGACTCCTAGTATATCTTCTCTTCTCAGCTTATCTGTGTCTACGTCTGTAACATATTACTCTGTATTATCCTGTATCTGTATTACTATGCTGCTGTAACACGCTGAAATTTCCCCAAGGTGGGACTATTAAAGGATTATCTTATCTTATCTTATCTTATCTTATATAGTCATAGAAAAATAGTCTCTAATTCCCCTTCCCCAAAGCTACCATTTAATGTTTTGTTCAACATTGTCCTTATAGTACCCAAACACTGTCACCATTCTCCAAACAATAACTTTTATACCTCAAGAAATCTGGTCCTTTTAAGTCAATGGGGTGGACATCTAACAGAAGAAGTCATGACCTCATTTGTGAAGGGAGTCCTTCAGTCCTATGACTGTCACCACAACTGCCATACTGGGGCTGCGGGATGTCAAGCACAGCAGAGGGACCAGAGCTTGGACTTCTTCTGATATCTTTTCACTTCCTTGTCTTGAAGTTTGTAATTTGTATAAAGAATATATCATTATGAAGACGCCGCTGGACAGCAGGAGATGCCCTGTGAGCTACTCATGGTGGTTTAAGGGCTAGTTCACACGTGAGTATAAGGGGAGGTTTTTGACAGCGGATTTTGCGTCCAAAACCTCCCCTTATAATGGTGGTCTATGGAGACCGCCGGGCTTCTTGTCCTTTCTTCAGGCGGAAGCCGCGCAGGCTCAGCCGCGCGGCTTCCGCCCCCGGCAGCTCCCTCCTATGTCGGCTCATTCATTTGAGCCGACAGCAGAGGGTTAAGCCGCGACAGCGATGGTCGCGGCGGGCGGGTTTTGACAAGAGAGAGACGCGGCTCACCGCGTCTCTTTCCGTGTCAAAACCGCGCGGGCAGTTCACGTGTGAACTAGCCCTAAGGGGTTAAATCATGCTGACAGGTTCTCCTTCATAAGGTCCAACATCATGTAAATGGGTTGTCCACATGTCCACAGAAATCCTTTGCAGAGATTTAGAGGCGTCCTCCAGTATAAGGAGAGGAGCTGAGGACATTTTGAATAAAATATCCATATGATTTTGTTACATACAGGCATTTCTGTAGTAAGGTCACGATGAGTTTAGAACTTGTTTGCTTTCCCTATACGTGATCTTAAATTTATCTTACGATCATGTATTTCTTAAACTTTTGTCAGGTAAAGTAGATGGAAATGTTTGGTATGGACTAGAAAACATGCAATCACTCTTCATGTACTCTTCATATGACATCCAGATAGTCGGCATCTATCACACATCTATCACCGACCAGAGGGGTTGAGGGCAACCTCTATCCTTCAAAAATGTGACAACGTGGAATCTGGGATGGGACTTCATTCCTTGCGTAAATCCCATAGAGTTATAATCCAGATAAATCCTTGGAGATAACTTGCCGTATTATGAGACACTTCTTGATTGATTGAAGATGTACTTCACATCTATTTAAAGGGGCTCTATCAGCAAAATCATGCTGATAGAGCCCCACATATGTGTGAATAGCCTTTAAAAAGGCTATTCAGGCACCGTAAAAGTTATATTAAACTACCCCCCTGTTTTAAAATAAAACCCTAAAACAGAATGTGATAAACTTACCGAAGGTGCACGGTGGGCGGGCATTCAGGGTGCGCCGTTTTCTTCATCCACGCCTCCTCTTCCTCCGATGTCCTCGGGTCCCGTCCTCCTCTGCTTCTACTACGGCTACTGCGCATGCGCCCAGGCCATTTTTTTTAAGCAATGTCAGTTCGCGAGCGCCGGAGGAGGACGGGACCCGAGGACATCAGAGGAAGAAGAGGCGTGGATGAAGAAGACGGCGCACCCTGAATGCCCGCCCAGCGTGCACCGTCGGTAAGTTTATCACATTCTGTTTTAGGGTTTTATTTTAAAACAGGGGGGTAGTTTAATATAGCATTTACGGTGCCTGAATAGCCTTTTTAAAGGCTATTCACGCATATGTGGGGCTCTATCAGCATGATTTTGCTGATAGAGCCCCTCTAAGTGAATGGCTGTTACTAGCCTACTATTCCTCCAATTTAAAGGAGTTATCCAGGTTTAGAAAAAAAAAAATATTTATTTGTCCATGAACTTTGCCTCTTCATGTCTGCATTGAATTGGCTGATGCTGCAGCTGCAGTACCAGGCAAAGCCTATAATCAAGGGTGGTGCTGTTTATCCTGGAAATTCCTTTTACAGGTTGCTATAGAAAGTCTGCCTATGAATAGCATATTTGGAAGGTATTCAGGCTATGGTTTCCTTAGTAATCTGATCTGACTGCTCATCCTTTAAGGTGAAGATCTTTGGTGTGAAACTGAGATTTTTGCACCAGAGTTGTCAGCTGTCAGATATTTCAGTCGTCTCCACCATAAATAAACATGTTTATTTCAATGGGGACAACAGATTTTCTCTTGGAAAAATACAGGATCGGACATGTATAACTCGAACATGCCCATTCTTCCCTCCCACCAATATTTGCTATTGGAGGACAACGGGAAGCCATGTACATACAGTCTCTCTTAGTGCCATATTAATAGTAAGAGATCTCTCTCTCTAATACAATGGCTGGCCTTCAGTTTCTTCATTACTATTATAGTCATGTTCCTTTATAGGTGCTTGGTAGTTTTGTTGTTATAAGGGATGTTCTGCTATGAGCATACACGTGCCTCTCTTGCGTTAGTATATACCCAGTGGCACAATATGCTGTGTCCTTTATTAAATAATATTGTTGGCAGGTAGTCAGTGACACGTACAGACCTGATTCCCAAACACACAAATTAGGAAAGCTGAAATCTCTCTGAAGTCTTGTCGCCACAAGAATGGGCAATCCAAAAGATGTTTATGCCAGGCATCCATGACGGTTCTAAGCCTGGTGTCAGGGTGTCCAGTGCCAGTACGGACATAGCAGGCAGGATGGGACCTGCATTTACTTTACGTTTTGTGGAACTAATATTTTACTAACATCAGGAGACGACGCAGGGCTTATTGTTGTTCCTAGGAACAAAAGCTTAAGGGGGTCCAAAAAGGCCCCTACCCCAAACTAGAAATGCAGAAAATAATACATGATAGTTGGGAAAGGGATGGAGGGAATTAAATTAAATACTGTTTTCATAAACATAGGATGACTGACACCTTTATATGTGTGTATAGAGGAAGATGTCAATCACTGTGTGTGGGCGGGGGAATCAGGACTCTCAGTGTCTCTTCTAGGAGTCCTGTCAGGGTTTACTCAGAAATCCTGTTCCAAATCATATAATCCTACATATCACAGAGCTCAGCTTCTCTCATTTCTCTTATAACACTATATATCACAGAGCTCAGCTTCTCTCCTCTATCATATAACCCTATATATCACAGAGCTCAGCTTCTCTCCTCTACCATATAACCCTATATATCACAGAGCTCAGCTTCTCTCCTCTATCATATAACTCTATATATCACAGAGCTCAGCTTCTCTCCTCTATCATATAACTCTATATATCACAGAGCTCAGCTTCTCTCCTCTATCATATAACTCTACATATCACAGAGCTCAGCTTCTCTCATTTCTCTTATAACACTATATATCACAGAGCTCAGCTTCTCTCCTCTATCATATAACCCTATATATCACAGAGCTCAGCTTCTCTCCTCTACCATATAACCCTATATATCACAGAGCTCAGCTTCTCTCATTTCTCTTATAACACTATATATCACAGAGCTCAGCTTCTCTCCTCTATCATATAACCCTATATATCACAGAGCTCAGCTTCTCTCCTGTATCATATAACCCTATATATCACAGAGCTCAGCTTCTCTCCTCTATCATATAACCCTAGATATCACAGAGCTCAACTTCTCTCCCTGTATCATATAACCCTATATATCACAGAGCTCAGCTTCTCTCCCTTTGTCATATAACCCTATATATCACAGAGCTCAGCTTCTCTCCTATATCATATAACCCTATATATCACAGAGCTCAGCTTCTCTCCTATATCATATAACCCTATATATCACAGAGCTCAGCTTCTCTCCTCTATCATATAAGCCTATATATCACAGAGCTCAGCTTCTCTCCTCTATCATATAACCCTATTTATCACAGAGCTCAGCTTCTCTCCTCTACCATATAATCATATATATCACAGAGCTCAGCTTCTCTCCCTCTATCATATAACCCTATATATCACAGAGCTCAGCTTCTCTCCCTCTATCATATAACGCTATTTATCACAGAGCTCAGCTTCTCTCCTCTATCACAGAGCTCAGCTTCTCTCCTCTATCATATAACCCTATTTATCACAGAGCTCAGCTTCTCTCCTCTACCATATAATCATATATATCACAGAGCTCAGCTTCTCTCCCTCTATCATATAACCCTATATATCACAGAGCTCAGCTTCTCTCCCTCTATCATATAACCCTATTTATCACAGTGCTCAGCTTCTCTCCTCTATCATATAACCCTATTTATCACAGAGCTCATCTTCTCTCCTCTATCATATAACCCTATTTATCACAGAGCTCAGCTTCTCTCCTCTATCATATAACCCTATTTATCACAGAGCTCAGATTCTCTCCTCTATCATATAATCCTATACATCACAGAGCTCAGCTTCTCTCCTCTATCATATAACCCTATTTATCACAGAGCTCAGCTTCTCTCCTCTATCATATAACCCTATATATCACAGAGCACAGCTTCTCTCCCCTATCATATAATCCTATATATCACAGAGCTCAGCTTCTCTCCTCTATCATATAACTCTATATATCACAGAGCTCAGCTTCTCTCCCTCTGTCATATAACTCTATTTATCACAGAGCACAGCTTCTCTCTCTCTTTATCATATAACCCTATATATCACAGAGCTCAGCTTCTCTCCCCTATCATATAACCCTATTTATCACAGAGCTCAGCTTCTCTCCTCTATCATATAACCCTATTTATCACAGAGCTCAGCTTCTCTCCTCTATCATATAACCCTATATATCACAGAGCTCAGCTTCTCTCCCTCTGTCATATAACCCTATTTATCACAGAGCTCAGCCTCTCTCTCTCTCTCTCTCTCTCTCTCTATCATATAACCCTATATATCACAGAGCTCAGCTTCTCTCCCTGTATCATATAACCCTATTTATCACAGAGTTCAGCTTCTCTCCTCTATCATATAACCCTATATATCACAGAGCTCAGCTTCTCTCTCTCTCTATCGTATAGACATATATATAAGAGCTCAGCTTCTCTTCTCTATATAAAGCTACAGTATATATCACAGAGTTTAGCTTCTCTGTGTCTATCATATAACCATATGTTTCACATAACTCAACTTCACTCTCTATCATATAAAGCTTCTATCCAAATATCATTATATATTTATTGGTATTTATTGTTGATTTAGGTTTTAGGAATTGGCTTTAACTTGACACTTTAACATAAAGGACAAGTAATGGCAGAATCAAAAACTTTTTACGCTAATGTATCTTCAGAAATGTACTGGTAAATAGGGTAAACAGGAATGGGTCTATTCTGAGGAACAGTCTAAAGTTTATTCTGCATTTGGTCTTTTTCTTATCAGCAGGATAGGTGTCAGTAGTAGTATTAAGTCATGTTGCAACTCCATAGCAGCACTCCTCAAGAACAGCATCAGTATGCCGACTCTGTGCGCAGATATTGATTGAATTATTTGCTGTTGCTTTGCAATCGTTCTTCATGATCAAGCTAAGGTCATTAAACAGACTAGCCGGACCTGAATTTGTTAAATGAGCTCTGGCCAGCCTCACCTTATCTCCTGTAGGAGGATTTGGTGTTCCCGTCTTCCTTTGATCTCCTACCCTTTGATAATGTTTTCCTAATTTGGGTGGTGTAATTTTGACCAGGAGGGCAGGATTTAACTCATGAACAGCACATGAACAGTCATTCCCTTTAGGGCGTGTGGAATAATGTTTGAGTTGGGGATGGGGCATCTAAAATACTAAATAGGAGGACGAGGAATCCAAATTATCTGATCATCATAACATGCTTGCTCCACTTGTATGGTCCCCAGAAGCCCTGCGCCACATGCGACCACCATAACTGATCAGTGGCCTCAGTGGGACCAGTGAGGAAAGTGAGTGATGTCCCTTTCCAGGGACTGCTGAGGTCAACCATGATCAGTGGTCACATGAGGACAGGGCTTCCAGGGACCATGGCACAGCTCACGACCAAACGGACTATAACGGCGGACAACAGACCACCTGGGACAGGAACGTTTTTTTTTTGTTTTGTTTTTTTACTTATTGTTTTACATCTGCCCTGGGTTCCTCTGTAGTTTGACCAATTCTTGCACCATACAGTTTCAACTTTCATTAACTTTGGCGAACTTCCATGTCACTTTAATAAGGAAATAAGAAGACACTAAACATTCGGCATTAAATAATCCTGTTACAACTTATTTAACCCTTGTTTGTCCCTTGTTTCCACCAGTGGGACATGTTGGCGGACAAGTGAATAGTCTAAGTACACACAGGCCCAGATTTACTATTGTGGTTATGATAAGACATTGGAGTAAATATAGCGCATCTTTGTTGCATCCTTAGCACATCTTTGGGACAACTTGAAGCTTTCTAGTTTTCTAGCTTGGGGAAAAATATTTGGGAATTGTTAAACATGTGGGTGTGGCTTCTCAGAAAAGGGGGTGTAGCTAAAGTGCACCAATATTGTGTTGTAAAATGATGGCTCAAAGTAAGTCAACTATAAAGATGACTAGACTACAGAGTCATAAAATGTGCCAGATTTCCAGTTTTTCTGGATTATTAGTAAATCTTGGCCAATATGTTGCGAATCCCAATCTTGTCTTCATGTAATTGTGAGTTTAACCAGACATAGGGACACATTTAGAGGTTGTGAATGTCACCAAACATATGTCCTGCATTGGAATATTGTGCCTATCTGAAGCCAAGCTCGGATTTAGACTTTACATCTGCATATAGATGAAGAACTGAAGGCTTTGTAGTATAAGATATTCTCCATTGAAGTGGTAAATCTGAAGACAGCTATGATTACCAAGCATTTTGTCATACTAGATGACAGGACCAATGACTAGATAAAGATCACAGAGTTCTGACACATATTACGCTGTAATTGTGAAGGTGCAGGGATCATGACTCAAGTGTCACCTCGTATTTGGGAGAATAAATTGGAGAGGAATGAACCTTACATCAGCTTTGAAATTTCTGAAAGTCATAATATAATCTGACATGGTTTTCTTAAGATCAAGAGCTTTATACTTTATGATCATAGTAGAATTGTGCTGATGTAATGATCTGTATACACAGAGAAGGTGTTTATAGGATATTAGGCCAGATATGATAATTACATTGCAATACAGGTGCAGGCAGATTACCCAGAGGATTGGAAATGTGCTAGGCTTTATTTGGGTGGATACCTATCAGTCAGAAGATACCAATGACATTAAAGGGGTATTCCGGTGATTTAAAGTCCAGTGGACTGGTAGGGATCCGACTGCTGGGACCCTCCCAATGACCCTCCATTTATCCACTCCCAATATGACCATAGGAAATTACCCCAGTTTTGTTTTTTTTTTTACGTGGGAAGGTAACACACCATTAGCACAACTTGCAATAGAGGTAAAATTATTAGAATCGATGTTGGAATGGACACCAGACTACCAGAGTATCCGCCACAATAATAGGCCCCAAAGGTCCATCAGAAGACAAACGTATTTGGAGGTGACTTTGAAGCCAACCACTTGCCACCAGGGTCTATTTCTTTTGGGTTAACTCATTAGAACTGGTTTCTGGTTTATGCTGTGTGTGCAAGCCAAGATTATAGCTCAATTGGACATGCATTTTGTTCCTAATGGATAGAGGCGAGACCTCAGAATTTTTTTGCTGAAGTGCAACCAAGGAACTTCAGGAACTTGCAGTACTTTTCTGTCCTCATGTTTCATGCAGAAACCGAGCGGAAACCGCATGGATCTCATTATAGTCTATGGAGTCCTTTTGGTTTCTTAGGTAACCACTTTAAATGCATATAGGTTTCCGTTTGGGGGGGATCTCCTAAACGGAAACGCGAATGCTGATGTGAACCGGACAAAATTACACAAATTAGTTAAGGAAAGAATGGACCTTTCTATCTCTCTGAACACATATACTAAGACATAGTCTGACCACATACTATGTGACTGTTCTGCCTGATGTGACTACTGGGCAGATAATTGGTCATGAAGGGGCTACTAATGCGCTACTAAGAGATTTATAGCATGTTGTAAGTCAGACCAATTTATATGATCCTTACCTTTTCTCATAGAAAATGATAGACTTATCTCCCTCTTGTTGTGTTGGTTCCACTGCTGGGTCACAAGTACATGACTATTACATTTCTCCTTCAGCGACTTCGGCAGGGAAAATGGTCAACCGATTACAACTATCTACAGCGAAAGCAGCTGTTTGTTGGGAATGTCGGGATTAGGATCTGATCTCTATGTTGCTTTAGGGTCCATTCACACGGAGGAAAATGGCACTTTATTTGGCGCTGAATTTCAGCACTGAAAAAAAGTCTCCCATTGATTTCAATGGGTTCTGCTAGCTTTTTTTTCCGCCAGCAGAAATTTCCTCTAGTGGATAAAAAAAAGCTAGTGACCCCCATTGAAGTTAATGGGAGGCTTTTTTTCAGTGCTGAAAATTCAGCGCCAAATAAAGCGCCATTTTTCTCCGTGTGGATGGACCCTTGTATTGAAGGGGATGTATGAGGTAAGATAATCCTTTAAAAGTGGTCATTCCCATTTAGTCAAAGATGTCCAGGCTTGCTGATATTTGTAGAATTTATCTTGGCTCTAATGTGTATGGGAGCCTCCTCAAAGACTTAAAGAAGTTTTCCCATTTAGGCAAGTTATTCCCTTGCTATACATGATAACTTGCAGATCAGTAAGACCCCCAACCATCAGGAGGACAGGGAGGTTTTCTCCTCTGTTCTGAATGGAGGTGGTCGGGCAACAATAACACCGCTCCATTAACTTTAATGGGACAGCCAGTAGTAACCGAGTGGTATAGTTTGGCTATGTCCAGCACTCCCAATGAAATGAATGAATTGATGTTCACACTACCTGACCACCGCTCCATTCAGAACAGAGGGCAAAACGCCCCTGGTCCTCCTCATGGTTGAGGGGCTCTTTGGTTGGACCCTCACCATTTTGCAAGTTATCCCCCATACTGTAGAAAACGGGATAACATTCTCAGATGGGAAAACCCATTTAAGGGTAGAAACATTCAGCCATGTTGGATTATAACATGTCCAATCCTTTGCTATAAACCCTATCAATGGTTATCAGTCACATAATATGTGCCACCCAACTACAACCATAATGAATGGAATTGTAATTCTACAGTCATGTTTTTGTGATATTTGTAGAGATAAATTTCCTACAACATCTCACAGGCAAACAAAGCCCAGTGCACTTGTAATTATTAGTCGCTAAGTTATCTTACCATTTAAAAATTTTTTTTCCTACAACCATGTCTTAAGTTAGCTATTCACATAAGATATCTGGCCATGCTACACCCCCATACACATGCATGATGGGTCAGCTAAGCTGTGCATGTGTAATGAAGTGGCAGTGCCTCTACAATGAGGGGTGAAGACGCTGTCAGCTCCTCTGATATGGGATTATCTCCCTGAGAACAAAAGGTATGGGCAATTGAAATCCCACATCTGCTATTGGGTAAATTCTAAAGACGCCCATACACATTACATGGGTCAGTCAAGCCAGTTAAAATTGTCAGGATTGGCAGATGCAAATCTAATGTTCCTTTGGAAAAAAATGATTGACAACTAAATGCTAGTAAATATCCAACAGAGGTATAAGACGTCATGGTGGTAAAATTGTGTAGCAAGTAGCCATGACAGTGGCGTGGTATCAGGGGCAGACACAGACAGAAGAAGGGCCCAGTGAAGAACAGAATACGGGTCCTTACCATTAATAGCTCATCCTAGGGCACCACAAGGACATGAGTTATAAAGCCCTATAGTTCAGGCCTTACATGTGGTCTAAAGGACAGGAGGAAGCTATTTTAACTTACAGTGGCTTCTCTACCTACTTGATATATGATATATCCGTATATCCATCCCAAAGTGGATGTCCCCTTTGGAAGTAATGTAATGGTCGCCTTATCGGGTATTACTAATAAAAAAAATATACAATAAGATGGTGATGACTATACTATGACTGTATTTTGGGGGTGAAAGACTTTTAGCTACATTTTAGCAGTACCTTTTCTTTGGTTAAATATTGTTTGCCTTGTTACTACCGGCAGAGAGACTACAGGCTGGAGCAGAGTGGTGGTTACGTCTTGTCAGTTTACTGCTATAGTACAGTGACATGCACCATTTCAGTATAGGGGCAGGGTTGGCTTGTTGAAACCCATGCACCCGACTCCATGGATAACAAAGGAAAACATTTTAAGGGTCCGTTCCCACGATGTGCTGGTTCTGGTCATGGTGCTGATTCTGAAACATAAACTCATGTCAGAGTCAGCGCAGCAAAATAGAATCCCATTGACTTCAATGGGTTCCGTTTAGCGCGTGTAACACATTGAAATAAATGGGAGGCTTTTTAACCCATTGATTTCAATGTGTTACGCGTGCTAAACGGAGCCCATTGAAGTCAATGGGATTCTATGTTGTTGCGCTGACTCTGACATGAGTTTACGTGTCAGAATCAGCGCCGCGTTACATCGTGGGAACGGACACTTAAGATACCATAAATCACTGACATCTCCGAGGTGTTGTAGGGATTCACCAGTACATGTGGTACTTAAAGGACTGAAATTAGAGCCAAAACTGATACACTGTACGCTGAGAACTCATAGACTTGCCACTATAGACTGAGCTCGAAGGAGAATTCCAATTATAGTATATTTTTTTGTTTTCCAATATAAACATGATTTTTTTTTAGAGTCCTTTTCACTATATAAATAGCAGTTCTGGCGTAGATTTCTCTCCAGTCGCACAGGCCCGGCGGGTGGTGCACCTTGTAAGGAGGGATGCGTCTTGTCGTAAATGAGGCGCATCCTCCGCTGGCTCACAGTAAACAGCCAGTCTTCATAAATCTCCACTAACATGGACCATTATCAAGGTATAAGGGGGCTCAGCGCTAAGTCATTGTATAACCAGGGGCCCATGTACTATTCTTGCACCAGTCCAGTCCTTGTGTCCTCCAATGGTAGGAACATAACCTGCGCGTCCCCATAAATGTTGACTTGTTAGCAAAATCCTATTGAAATCGGTGGGATATGTTGACAGAAAGCGAGTGTCTTCAGCCACCTCTATCACTTCTCCTTGTGAAAGTTCTCAATTTCTACCTGTATAAAATATTTCCTTACATCAACAGAGACATATCTAGATTACCTGGGAAAACACAATGATAAAGGGAAGTGCAACACGACACCTCTTATTAGCTGGGCTAATGGAAGAATACACAAGTAAGTACAACACCATGAGCCTCGAGCATCCGGTGTGGAAGAACAAAAGCGCCCATGCCGTCTGTGCTGCCATAGCCTGTGCAGTATTTATTTATTGACTGCATAGCAATTGCTTGCACCAGCCTGTGGGCTCGGAGTTGTCCCCATCAGATAAGTGCCATGTTCACCAGTGAACCGAGAGACAAAACAATTCATAATGAGCGGATTATCTGTAAGGTCTTATTGACATAGGTCAGGGGTAAGAGTTCAGTCCCATCCCAACAAATGCAGCCTGGCATTCAGTTCTATACATCGCCCTCCCCCACATGCTCCAAAGCTCAAGGCTTTTTGTCTTTCCCCCTCTCCTTGAGTATACTTTGGTTTTCCATTGACCATGTTCACACCCCCTACTACTTATTGTCCGCACCTTTTTGTGATGGCGGGGGATGGGTAGGCACTCTTCGCATGTTAGGTAAAATAATGACATTTTAATGACACATTACTCCCGTCAATTAGATCTGCCATATTAATGTGTATGTCCCCTGGTAAAGTACATTGCATTGATGGACTGGAGAGCCCACGGATGCAGCAGAGCCAAACTTGTAACTCAACTCTCTGCAGTTGCAATGGTTGTGCACAATGCAGTAAATCCCCCATTATTCACATTGATTCACTTTCTTCCCCTAGCCTTATATCTAAATTCTATGGCAGAGTAGCTAGATGGCACCCTCTTGCTCCTCTGGTACCTAGCACTTGAGCCACATGCCAGTCATCCTTACCTAAATCTCAAGTTCTATATAAGGGTATGTGCACACAGAGTCTTTTGGCAGCGGATTTTGAAGCTGAATCCACCTACAAATCCGCTGCCAAAACTGGTTCCCATCGACTTCAATGGGAGCTGCTAGCTTCTTTTTTCCGCTAGCGTTTTTTTTTTTTTGGGGGGGGGGGAGCCTAATTCAGAGCAGAATGCCATGCCGATACGGAATGCAAATTCTGCCGTGGGAACATACCCTAAAACCTCACATAACATATTATATCACAAAGTCAGCTCTGCTGTATCTGACTACACAGAATCCATAAAGTGAATGGAGCTTTTCCATCAGAAGTTACAAATGTAATTTTCACTTATTCGCTGTTCAATTACTGATATTGTAATAATTTTTTTATAACATTGTATATTTCCCAAATACTATATAATACAATAGATATTTTATATATGGTAGACTAATAGAGTGGTTGAATATTTTCTTTCTTCATGGAAGAGGAAGTGCTTAATCACTCCCTGGAGAACCCCTTTAAGGGACCCATACACATAGGGGCCAGATGCTATAGCAGTGGACATTCAGTGCACGCAGGCTGCTCATATTACTTGAATAAGAGAGCCTGCACATGCTCCCCAACCACTGGTGTAACTTCCAGCACCCATATGCTGCTGGAACAGCTGATCTGCATGGGGTCTGGGTGTTTGACCCCGACTGATCACATACTGATGACCTATCCTGTGTAGGACTCTGTACACATTAGATAACTGGCCATTTCTGCAACATTTGGTAGCTTTGTCAGACTTCGTTCTTATGTGTTTGGGGGCCTGCACTTTGGGTAGAACTCTTTAGAGGGTTATTACTAGTGTAACAGTATAGACCATGAGGAACATATATAAAAGTGTTACTGGGTAATAACAGTCCCTGCTACCTGCTACACACAATCCACCTTTCCTATCACTCACTACATATATACAGCACTATAGTCACAAATACTGACATTCATGACAAGCTACACGCATAGATGAGTGACATGTCCATTAATATAGGGCATTGTAAACTTTGCCTGCATAGAAAATGACCCCTTGGTGCATTAACTTCTGCAGGCTGACAGAGCAATACTTTACATATCAATGAAGAGAAGTAGTACTGTGCTGCACACAGCGTGAGAAGAGGGAAGGGGGATAAAGAGTCATCTTGCACGTAACAGAAAATTGCTGATTCCCCATTACATGTATTAGACTGTGTTCACATGTTGCAGCTGCACTGGTGCTGAGGTGTGCCCACATTGCAACAAAAACCAAACTGACAGGCAGATCAGCGCAGGTGTCAGAAATACTGGAGCTAAAAGCAGTTTCTTTGTTAATGCTGGCTTGGTTCTCCACCTGAAAGCCAGTTTCACCATATTGTGGGCAAACAGGCTGCATAAACCAGTGTTAACCTCACATGTTGTACTGTGCATTTCATCGAGTGGAGTAGTACTACGCATTACATCGAGGAGAGTAGTACTGTGCATTACATCGTGGAGAGTAGTACTGTGCATTACATCGAGGAGAGTAGTACTGTGCAATCCACCAAGTAGAGTAGTATTGTGCATTACATCAAGTAGAGTAGTACTGTGCATTACATCAAGTAGAGTAGTATTGTGCATTACATCAAGTAGAGTAGTACTGTGCATTACATCAAGTAGAGTAGTACTGTGCAATAGACCAAGTAGAGTAGTACTGTGCATTACATCAAGTAGAATAGTACTGTGCATTACATCAAGTAGAGTAGTACTGTGCATTACATCAAGTAGAGTAGTACTGTGCAATAGACCAAGTAGAGTAGTACTGTGCATTACATCAAGTAGAGTAGTACTGTGCATTACATCAAGTAGAGTAGTACTGTGCATTACATCAAGTAGAGTAGTACTGTGCATTACATCAAGTAGAGTAGTACTGTGCATTACATCAAGTAGAGTAGTACTGTGCAATCCACCAAGTAGAGTAGTACTGTGCATTACATCAAGTAGAGTAGTACTGTGCAATCCACCAAGTAGAGTAGTACTGTGCATTACATCAAGTAGAGTAGTACTGTGCATTACATCAAGTAGAGTAGTACTGTGCATTACATCAAGTAGAGTAGTACTGTGCAATCCACCAAGTAGAGTAGTACTGTGCATTACATCAAGTAGAGTAGTACTGTGCATTACATCGAGGAGAGTAGTACTGTGCATTTCATCGAGTGGCGTAGTACTGTGCATACTATCAAGTGGAGTAGTACTACGCATTACATCGAGGAGAGTAGTACTGTGCAATCCACCAAGTAGAGTAGTACTGTGCATTACATCAAGTAGAGTAGTACTGTGGATTTCATCGAGTACAGTAGTATTGTGCATTACATCGAGGAAAGTAGTACTGTGCAATCCACCAAGTAGAGTAGTACTGTGCATTACATCGTGGAGAGTAGTACTGTGCATACTACCAAGTAGAGTAGTACTGTGGATTACATCGAGTACAGTAGCGCTGTTCATGTTACTACTTTATGTCTTATCTCTTTACTATCACTTTTTTGTTTTTTATTTGACACTTCGGACTCCAGTACAAGGCTTTGGTGGCACACAGAATCCCTGTGGATTCACAATATAGCTCCATAGACATGTGCTCCATGTGGTGCATCGAGGAATAGAGAGCACCTGCATGATATGGTATGTGATGTAGCCTGCCTCCAGATAAAATAGAAAGAGGTCCAGTATTGGCCCATCCAGTGTATCAGAACCACATTGGGGATTAGTACATAGGGCCATAATATGTCCTTGCATATGAGCCCTTGTGGTAAAGGGCAGGAGGCCGGGTTACTGTGGCGTGTGCATATAATATGTAAACTGAGCAGCCTATAAATTTCAACAAACTATAACTCCAACCTTAATGCAATGAAAACCACCAATTATCGAAAGACCCCAAGCACCGATGTCTTCTTCATGGTGTCAGTGTGAACCTAAGAAAACTTCATCAACCTGTATGCTTAGCACATAACTTACAACAGTCCAGCTATCTCTAATACACCAGACATATTCTGGAAACATCTGGCTCCCGGACACTCCAAAGTAATATTTTTAACATTTTCGGTCACCCCTAATTTTGTAGTTTTAAGATTATAAAGCGAGATACTTCACAAACTGTTGATTCACACGTCCTCCATGTTTGATATACCAGCACATCCACCTTACATCTAAGATCAACCATATTTTGCCCGGCAACATTTTTTCCACATGCCATAGCCACATCTCATAGCCATTAGCCAAATTACCAAAGACATTCTTAGACATTCCTACCTTGTTCATCAGCTCCAAGACATGTTCCTCAACTCAAGACACGGTTCCATTACAATGACAACCTAGATCCCAAATGCCTCTAGCAGGTTTGGTCAGTTCCTATATTCCTAATTAATATTTACTTAGGTTCATAGAAAGACTTTCTTCACGTGGAAAAATAGAAGCCGGGATTAACCATGTTGGGAGAACAGATGTTCTACTGATGCGTCTGTCAAAGTCACTTTGCCTTAGTTAAAATCCGACATAGATAGCCAAGTTATACCTACAGGTTCCCTCAGCCACACCAAGCCAGAAGTAGTCACGGTCCTAGCTCCAACTTTAACAGAGGAGCTTCTTAATCTTTGAGGGGTGCTGAAGCCTGAAGCTAAGACTATCCCCAATCCGTCACAATGCCAGTGTTTTGTGTAATGCAGTCATTAAAGTCTTTACTCAAGTTCCTTTTCAATGTTTTTGCATTTCAAGGACAAGCATCCTCCACCTCTGTAGGACTCCCACCAGCGCTCATACTGACCAATTATTTCTCCTTTTCCTTGGGCTTCTCTTACTTATGCCTTCTGGCACGGTCCCATTGTTTTAAGCTTCTCTTTTGTTACCTCTTTGTTCTGCAATACTCTTTTTACTTTTTGACCTAAGTTCCTGTTTTAATCCTTTTGTGTCTTTTTCCACCCGCACTACAGCTAACTCTTTCCTACCCAGACACGTTCTATCAGCAAGGTTACTTTCTGCAAATAATAAGATATTTTCTCACTTACCTTAAGGGGGATTGGCTCTTTTGAGGGTCACTTAGGCCTCGGTAGCCGTAGACTGGGGGTGTCTGACTCCCCTAAGATGCAAGAAAGTCCCCCGCTCCATGTCTCTAGTGAATGGAGTTGTGCCTGCTACAGTAGTAAGAGTGTCCAGGAGTGGAAGCTGAACAGGTAGAAGCACAAGGCTTGCAGGCAGCAGAGGTGTGTCCTGTGAGCCCAGCTCCTGTCAGACAGGCTAGGGTAGAGCAGGAGGAGGAGGAGGGAGTGCTGCTCTCCCCCAAGGTGAGGGATTGTGACAGAGCCAAATCCTAGATCTCTATGCAGATAGTTATATTCACTGCAGCAATTACAGTGGGGGAAGCGTGAGCCATTGTTACAATCTGAGCAAAAAAAGAGAAGAAACTTTTCTAAGGAGGATCGCATTAGGAGTAGCAGTCAGTGTAGTGTGAACATCACCATGTACTGAGGACAGCCTGACACAGTAACTTCATATAACATACTATGCCACTCTACCCATGCAATAGCTGGGCAAGGGCAAAGCTAAGTACATACTGCTGGCGTATATATTACAGCTGGTCTGACTTCACATACACTGTAGAAAAATGGGGTTGAAAGTGCCCATAGTGTTGTGTTTAAGGATGTTTCCAAAGAAATCCATGGACATATTGAAGACGTTTCCAAAGAGATCCATGGACATATTGAAGATGTTTCCAAAGAGATCCATGGACATATTGAAGAGGTTTCCAAAGAGATCCATGGACGTATTGAAGAGGATTCCAAAGAGATCCATGGACATATTGAAGATGTTTCCAAAGAAATCCATGGACATATTGAAGAGGTTTCCAAAGAGATCCATGGACGTATTGAAGAGGATTCCAAAGAGATCCATGGACATATTGAAGAGGATTCCAAAGAGATCCATAGACATATTGAAGATGTTTCCAAAGAGATCCATGGACATATTGAAGAGATTTCCAAAGAGATCCATGGACATATTGAAGAGGTTTCCAAAGAGATCCATGGACATATTGAAGATGTTTCCAAAGAGATCCATGGACATATTGAAGATGTTTCCAAAGAGATCCATGGACATATTGAAGAGGATTCCAAAGAGATCCATGGACATATTGAAGAGGATTCCAAAGAGATTCATGGACATATTGAAGATGTTTCCAAAGAGATCCATGGACATATCTTGTGCATAGTGGACACCAACAGGCCACCATCATGATACAGTGCTGTTACAAATATTTAACCAAACTTCCCACTAAGGACATTGATCAATTATCCTGAGATAATACATTTATTTATTAATAATGAATAAATGATCACTGCTGGGAAACCTATAATATATTTTGGAGTGTAGGAGGAAAGGTATGCACACTGGGAGAACATTCATATATAAACCCAGGACTCCAATGCCTCAAAACGATAGTGTGAACCAATGAGCCATCTTGCTCACTCAGTAAGGCCTGATAGGGGCTATTTTTTTTTTTACCTTCCTCCAGATCAAATGAAGACAATGGGGGAGAGTTGTCAAACAAAAGTCTCTAGAATTCTGGCATAATTTGTGCCAAATAAAACCTGTCAGATTTTAGACACTTTTACGATTTGAGGGTGTGATTTTGCAGGAACTGGTGTGGCTTTGAGGAAAGTGGACTAAGTTGTGCAAAAATGGACAGTAAATTGTCATGCCTTAGCCCTGCTCCCTGCCATCACCTGCCCACACAGATGGCCAAGTCTGCAGGATCTAGTTATCTGCAAATGTGTTTGTGTGCAAAACATCACATGCCATGGTATTATTAACATGGCTGTTCCAGGTACCACACCTAACATCTGAACACTATGACAGTAATAAATGAAACCAAATGAAAATACCTGGTATAACAACTTTTCAAAAAAAAATCTTTTCAGAGATATAGCAACATATATAAATTATGGATGGAGAAGCCATCTGTCACTTGAAATCTGGCCTGGAAAAGGGTGGTCTTCACAAAGATGTGATCTTTTGGAGAGATTTATAGGTATAGTAATAGTACATGGTAGTGACTGTCAATTGAGTTGCGAGTTCGCTGCCCCCAGTAGTGACTTGTGATATTCAAGCTCCCAATTGATCATCAGCTTCAGATACTGCTGTCCATTTATAGCCTCAGGGATATCATAACATTGGTGAAGCTTGGCACCAGGGTCAGAATCACATCACTGCCACTAGGTCCTGGTCTTATAGCCATATTGCACTAATAACTACAGCCAGCCGTTTAAAATGAGTTTACACCATTACAATATCTAATTATACCTCATAGTCTGAAAAACAGAGGTACAGAAGGTTTCACAGCGGCTCAACCTGACCTCCTATAACAACTGTATGTAGAGATCTGTTGTGATTGCCTTTATTTTTGGATATAATAGTTCAGTGACTCATGCAATGCCTTTTGGTGGTAATCTGATGGTGGAACATAGTTTGGTCCATCGCTTCTTTCCGAAGGCCTTATAAAGGCCATTTATCAAATTAGTCTCCGATCCTGGCTTACTAATGATGACATAGTGAGTCCACATCTGTGCTTGCATACTAAATGCTTTCAAATCAATATTGGAGAAGCTCCTACATGATTTATCTCATCTTATGTATAGTCTCTCCTTATGGTAACACAGAGATAAAAATTCACTGTAAATGGAGATACGTGATAGAAGAGTTATGCCCATCTTAGTCTTAGGCTAGGTTTACATCTGCGCTCGGTGAGCGCTCGGGATTCTGTTCCTCATTCAGGCAGTAACTCTGGCAGAGCCCATTATAGTCTATAGGGTCTGTGGCTTTCCGCGGGTGTCCACTTTTTCAGTGGAAACTCAAGCACAGGTATCAACCTTGAGTTGGATTCATCTTATGTTTGTTATCATGCCATAAATTTTGGTCATAGTTGGGTTTCAGTTTTTGTTCAGTCATTCTATCTAATCTCAGGGTTGAGTGTTTGGTCAAATATATCATACAGTATAGTCATACATGATTGAGAAGATCCTACATAATGAAGCCATTCACCTTAGCTGAACATTGGCTAAACTCAAAGATTTTCCAACCATGTAATCTATATTAGGAATATCTCAACTCTCCACTGTTTAGGGAAAAAGGATAAAATATGTTGGATTTTCACATGGCCAGTTCTCCGCGCAAGAGAAAAGCTATGCAAAAAGTATCTGGTAGTGGCGTCTGCCCTTTCGCCCATTGAGGACACATGCATGCTCAGCCAAATGTATATGTGTTTTGGGGGTGGGAATAATAGATTCCAGCTGAAGAAGCATTGGGTAACAGCTATCTAAGGTGTTTGGTCTTCTTTCATTTCGACACTGTACAGATATAACACATTTACTGATAAGACATCATAGAGACATGAAAGAGCAGAGAAATACAATTGTAATATGTGAAGAGCAGGAATTACAACTTAATATTTATGGACAGATTACAATAAATGTCCTGTTCTCACAGGGATTTACAGGACTGTGATATCGGGCTTATGAGAACAACGGTAAGTAGAGATTGGCAAACCAAATCATTAGGAGCCAGGTTCGACCTGAATTTTTTTTTAATGAAATTGAATAAATGGCGATTTGTCTCAGATTAACAAAAATGGTCACCGCCATGTGTCATTGTGTGACATTCTAGCCCCTCCTGACAGCTCTCGGTCAATAGTCAGTGGTATTCGGACACCTTACAATGCTGATGTCATATACTCTATATAAGGTTCTGTAAACATGATCACAAGGCATTTGCATTAATGGTGGAGATAGGGAAGGGTCTGTTATTTATCTTACTGCATCATACACAGCATAGTTCTGAAAAGCTTACAAATTTGCAAGCAAAAGAGATAGAGAATCAAAGTTACAGGAGAATGTAGTTAGATGTAATCAATTACAGGCAATTTAATGATAGAAATAATTAATAGGACTTGTGGGAGTTAGGAAAGAGACCTGTGCTGTTAGAGCCTGACTGCTGCATTCCTGCTCTATTACAAAATTACAGGACAGTTAGCCAAAATTAGCTTATTGGCAATGAAAGGGTTAAGTCCTTTGTGCATCAGAGCAGTTTCATCTGTATAGAGAATAGTGCTTTAATTGTGTTTTAGCCATATATTGATTTTAGCAACAGAGAAACTGATAGGATATCATGTACAGGATAGGGTATTAAAGGGCAAATATGGAAAACTGGGTCTTGATTGGGAAAAGACGAGTAAGTCAATGTCATGCACCTCTGTCGTTGGCTTATCTGCCCTGAGAACACAAGGAAGAGATCAGTCCATCTTTCCACTGACATCTGCTGCGGGGCACCCCCATAAATGTTAGGTGGCCGGCCATTCCCCTTGAAGTCAGCTGGTTTGGATGACATTGATCTGCTATAGCCATCTTACCATCATCATTACGCTTTATACTTGCATGTACTGTATCAGATACAGGCCAGTGTTCTCTTTCCCGTCATCCCCACTACTGGCATGTCTTCATTTCATACGGAAACATACAATCTAATTTTCATGACTACACATTCTTGGTATCATTCACACTAGACAGTCTAATTTAGTGCGGGCACCTCCACAAGAAAGTTGTGATCCAATTAGCACTTCACATACTAAACATTGCTTGACTGATATAGGGACTAGACACAGTGGGAAATATTGTATTAGTACATTCACGTTACTTCACAAGCGGTAATAACCACTGCCACTGCTGAAGGTTTAAACCCTTAAATGCCCACTACATGCTACAGCATAGGAACTAAACTATTCCTGCAAAGTGACATGACAGAACACAAGTCGTGCAACAGAAAGCGGAGTACAGTGGGAGTCTGGGCTGTGTTGGGACCAGAGAAATAGCGGATTAGGGAGACGCGAAGAGCATTTTGTAATGTTAGGGTTTCCATGCTTCGCCATATTAAGTATAACTTTATTCCACTGGAAAACTCCTTTAACCCACATGATAAGGAAAGTTCCCACAACCTCTTCTCTTCTCCCATTGCTTTCCTCACAGTGACAACTGACTGCTGGGTTTTGGCATATAAGCAGCCAGTCAATCATTGGAAAGAGGCAGAGAAGTGAAGCGCGTTGTCATGAATTTACCAGGCTTATAAGCTCAGTGTCTATTGGAATATTTATTGCTTCTAGTAGCCATTCATCACAATGATTTTTTGTAATTTTCTGCCATTACCTAGGTCAGTGTAGTCTGGTGACTGATCTGCTGTCAAGGGGTCAACTTGTTAGGGCAGGTTTACATACTTGAGGTTTGGGGTTTAGAGTTGATCTTGGACCAGAACTTTACAAGGACGACATAAGTATATCCATGTAAATACTCATGTTCTTCAGACACCATCATTGTGTTAAGCTAGAGAGAAGAGTCCTGCTTCAGTTTTGAAACAATGGACACCCAACAGACCCCATTATAATCAATGGGGTCCACCAATGTCTGTCTACAACCGTAAAAACTGCGGTCTGGCTCTCCGTCATTTGGGTTCCCTGGAAGACCCGAACAATGGAAAGCACAACGCTAGTGTGAATCTAGCATGAGTGGCGTGAAGGCCAATGGAGGTACTTACCATATCATGCTCCCTGTTTGTTTCAAGTTATTAGGTACGTCATCATTGTAGCACCAGAAGCCAGGGCTGGTGGCAGCGGACAGGTGGAGGGCTACTTACATAGACCAGTTGGTAGAATAAGAGGTGTTACTTTTTTTTTTTTTTTTTTAAAAAACCATTCCTTGCCCCCAGATAATTTTTGGGGAAGGATGGAAAATCCCATTAAAGAGCTCCTACCTAATTAGATGTATGTTGGCCAAATCTACTGATTTCAGTAGGACTTACCTGCCATGTAATGTTGCTCTACTTTTCCTCTCCTACAAAAATTCTGCATACATACACCGATACCTGTGATCTAGGATGTATAAAATATTTCACATTATAGCATTTTTTTTCAATTAAATAAATGAAACCTTAATTTCTGTATCATGGTTACATCTCTGGCTGATTTGACGTTTTTCTTGATAAGACCGATTGTGCTATCCATGCCTGCACATAAATGTAAAGTTTACAGTAACACTGCATAATAAAGAGTTTACAGATGGCTGATAGACCTAAAGATACAAGCGGCGGCTGGTGTCTGAATGTCTGAGTTGGTGAATGACAGCTCCAGGGCTTGGGAAATGAAGTTTTAGGAAAGGATATACAGTGCTGAGGGAGCTGGTGGCATGCAGCTTTTCTGAGGCTGCAGGCCAATGTACCTGCCTGGGCAGGATTCTTCAGTGTCTATCACAGGCCTTAAACACCTTTCCCCAAAGGTGTCCACAACTCTAGCAGTGGTATGTGACACAAAGTCTATCCCTTACTAGCCCACATATAACAATATCCTTACCCACACCAAAAACATGCTTTGAAACTTAAAAGACGAGATATATATGACCCCCAACCTGCATGACCTGTAAGGGAATTGATAGCAATCTGGAGACATAATGAATTTGGAAGAAGGAAATGCACTTAAATTCTTTTAGAATATATTGTAATCCAAGTGTTACGCTAGGTTGACACAAGCGTTCAATCTCCGTTCTGAGGTTTCCGTCTTCTGCGGCCGTGAGCGCTGGTGAGTGTTTTATGCTCTCCACAGCTAAACCATTTTTTTTAAACCGGACACAAAGTCCTGTATGTCCGACTCTGTGTCCGGGTAAGAAAAACCGGTTTCGGCGCAGAGAGCATAAAACGCTCACGGCCGGACACTTTTCAAACCCATTCAAATGAATGGGTTTGAAAAATGACTGCAGGCTTCCGTCTCCTGCCCAGTTTCAGGCAGGAAATGGAAACCTGCAGAATGGAGACCGGGCGCAGATGTGAACGAGCCCAAATCTGTATATGGCAAATGTTAGATCTGATTTCCATTGCTGACACTTCAGTTCTGTAGGTGCTAGTGGTAGTTCATGTCTATTCAGGCGAATACCAGCATATCCTTGGTATTGGACTCCACTGTTTCAGTGATGTATTGTATCAGGTCGTTCAGATCCTGTGATTGAATGTTGGGGGACATATACAGAGTCCTTGATGTAGCCCCACAGAAAGTTGCAGGGTTTCAGGTCTGGCGATTGAAGGGACACTAGCCCTTGCTCATTGCATAGAACATGTTTTCCCTTATATCCTACTAGCAGAACAATGCAGGTTATTTCTGCCCCTGTGTGCTGGCAGGTTAGATGGAACTTTTAATCAACACAAAAGAGTATGCATGACTGGTTAGGGCAAAGAGACCCCCCCCCCCATGTGTTTTTTTCTGTCCTATGTGGTGGCCAAAGAGGACTTGATTTGCCCAGCTCATTCTCATGAGTCAAGGCTTCCCTCCACCCAGAACCTGGTTTCCCAAGGAACTCAGAAGTGCCAGGATCTAAGGAGGTTCAACCTGACAGCCTGGAGGTTAACCAGTCCCTATGGAGATCTAGTGGACTATCAGAAGCTGTCCTGAACACCCTTTCCTGCGCCAGAGTGGAGACCACCAACAGGAACTCTCTTAGAATTGGGAATATCTTCAAGTCCTGGTGTTCTTCTCATAGGGTTGATAGCTCAGACCCCCCCTGTTAGGGGGAGACCTGGATTTCATTCAGGATGGTTTGGACAAAGGCCTGTCTCCTGCTACTCTGAAGGTGCTTGTTGCTGCTTTGTCCGCCTGTCTAGCGAGGTTCTTGTCTCAGCTTTCCCTGGCGAGCAGTTTCCTCAAGGGAGCCGTGAGGCTTAGACCATCATGCTCTGCTCCAGTTCCTCAATGGGATCTGGCCTCGATCTTGTCGGCCCTCTGTGACTTTCCTTTTGAACCCTTGGAGGAGGTGGATTTGAAATTCCATGCCTTCAAAACCACCTTTCTTTTGGCTATTACTTCCGCCAACAGGGTGGGCGAGCTTCAAGATTTCTCTTTGGAGGAGCCTTATATTTCTTTTTTTGAGGATAGGGTCCAAATGAGGTTTCTTCCGGGGTTCAGGACTAAAGTGCCTTCTAACATCAATCAGTTGGTTTCTCTTCTGGTCTTTTTTCTGTCCCCTTCCTCAGCTGAGGAAGTGAGAAAAAATACTTTGGACCTGGCAAGGTGCCTTCGCATCTAAATTGATCGCACCCGTTCTTTCAGGAGGTCTGAAAACCTCTTTGTAAATATGTTCGGTAGGCTCAGGGGCCTTAGGGCTTTCCAGATGGATTAGGGAAGCTATTAAGATTTCTTTTTCTGTTCAGAGGTTAACGCCCTTTGAATTTCTTAGGGCCCATTCCACTAGGGCTGTTTCTACCTCCTGAGCGGAGAATAGGGCTGTGCCCCTAGATCAGATCTACGGTATCCTGGTCCTCGCAGCTTACCTTTGTCAAGCATTACAGATTGAGCTCCCATGCTTCAGAGACTACCGCCTTTGGGTGTTCTGTGTTGAACTCTGTAAGGCAAGGAAATCCTCCCTAGGGGGATTACTTGCTACATCTCCACATTGTGCTGCTGGTAGGACGTAAGGGAATTGTTGCTTATGAAGATAATCGGTTTTCCCTTAGTCCTAACAGTAGCACAAGCTTCCCTCTCTAAGTCATGCTTATATTGTACTCTTGTATTAACACATGGGGGAGGTCTCTGTGCCCTCTTATAGGGTTAGTCATGCATATACATTTATGTTGATTAAAAGTTCCGCCTGTGCTACCAGCACACAGGGGCAGAAATACCCTACATTGTGCTGCTGTTAGGAGTTATGGAAAACAGATTATCTTCATAATCAACGATACTGTGAGTAAGCCCCAAATTCTAACTTGGTTATTGACCTTCCCACTGAAGTGAAAAAGCAGCCTCATTTCTCAGCAATAGCCTGTCAATAATAGTCAAGGGAAAACCCGCCAAACACCCTGGAAGACATAGGCACGCACCAGACTTATTTACATCAATGGGAACACCAGAGATAGCCGAGTGAAGTGGGAGCATGTCTGTGTCTAACAGGGGGTTCTAATGCAAACCCTGTTTACAGGATCGGCCAGGATATTATCTATCCATAATATGTTTCATGGCATAGCCCCTTTAAAGAGAATAGATCAGAAGGGTTTAAGTTTCACTTACATAATACTTAAAGGGGCAGTCTAGCTCATATTTGTTGACGACAAATCCTCTTGAAAAGTCATCAATAAAAGCTCAGTCTAGTACCCAGGACCCCCATTGATCAGCTCTTTGAAGGAGCTGTGATGCTTGTATGAGCACCATGACGTCTTCTCAGTTAACAAACCATGTAGTCCAGTGGTGTTCAATACATCGATCGCGATCTACCGATCGATCGCAAAGGAAGTATAGGTCGATCGCTCTCCTTGTGCTGGTTCAAATGTCTACGTTTCAGCGTAGGTGGTGTCATCACGCCGCCTACGCTGATACGCAGACGTCTGCCAGGAGAAAAGGAAGCAGCAGGAGTATAATAATCGGAGCCCCAGGGGAGGTGAGAGAACATAATAAACAATGTTACTTACCTCTCCGGGATCCGATGTCAATCTGACAATGCTGCAGCCCACAGGCCACAGGCCCACAAGAAGTGGGTAGTAGTTCATTTTATAAGTAGCTCGCATGCTGAAAAAGTGTGAGCACCCCTGATGTAGTTTGTTTTCTAGCAGCAGTGCAATTTTATTATGGCCTCCTACTATAGAAATAAATGGGACGAGGCTGTACTTTCACCGTATGACCACTAGGATATGGCAGGCAATGTAATTTGAAGAAGTCACGACGCACCCACAAGCACATCAAATCTCATCAAAAAGCTGATCGGCAGGAGTCATGGTGTCAGACCCCACTGATCTTTGATTGATGACCTACAAGATAAGTCAGCAATAAAAATGAGCTAGACAATCCATTTTAGCCGGCCATACACATTAAATGTGTTTTGTCAAATCTGATGAAGTTGACAGATACGGCCAAGCATCTAATGTGTATGGGATCCTCCACAATGGTAGATTTTAAGGTCCGGCAGTTGATAGGTCATGGGGAGATAAGCTACTACCAGAACAGACAGACATACACTTCTAGCAGATGCCTTGAATAGTACGGACTATAAAGATGCATGAAACATGATGTGATTGTACGCTCTGCTTAAGAGACTCCTTTGATGTCTCAAAGTCTCAACCCTGTAAGATTAGCTAGGGGATCTAGAGATGTCTAGTATAAAAGCTGAAAAGGCCTAATGCCACAAAAGTCACCAGGGCCCACCTTTGTGTTGCTGAATAGTGGGGGTCTCATCTTCTAGACCCCCAATGTTACAAAAATTTTACACACTTGATTTTATTTAGAAACAAATTGCTTTAGCTTTGGATCTGCTTTTTTTTCGGTCTTACAGATGACCTCATCCAGGTAATGCTGGTGTCACTCAGGAGGTTGCTCATCGTTTCTGCTTTATTTACATGCCGTCATTGTCTGGCAGAGATTTTCGCATGAAGCTCGATGGGACTGGGCCAGATGGACAGACGGGCTGACTGTGCTGACATGTGGCTCTGTTCTGGAAGCCTATCACACTCTTCAGTAGCAGTCAGGCTGTAGAGGTGATCTCACTATACATATGGCAGCTCTGCCGGGATCTAATAACTAAACTTTACCATATTCTGCTGCAAAACTTCATTTATTGTTATCTTAAAGGGGTGTTATGAGCTTGGCAACTAAGTCTATTGTATAATGAAAAGTTATAGAGATTTCAAGATCTTCACTTGCTGTAAATGCAATAGAAACCTTCATTGTCTACTTCTAGGGGATAGTAATGTGTCCCCTTGTGATGGCCATGTAGTGGTCACATGGACGCATCTGATCGACACCAGCTTTTATCCACTGGAAGTAAACCATGAAGTTTCCAGCTCAGGGCGACAGGCTGAGTCTGTGAGGAACTGATACACAAAAGGCCTCATTTATCAAAACTATCAGATAGTAAGACGTTTTTGTTGCCCATAGTAACCAATCAAAGCTCAACGAATTTCTTAAAGAGGACCTTTCATGTCCTCATCGATGTGCGGTATTATATACCGCTAGAAAGCTGACGGTGCACTGAATTCAGAGAGGGCCTTACAGCCTAGCGTCATCATTGGGCTATGAGGAACTCTCCCCTTACAGGGTAAGTCTATGGAAGAATACTGTTATGTCTGCCCTTCGGTGCCCGAAATGAATGGCACCAATATCTCCAGCACCTGGGATCATACCGCGAGTGAATTCAGCACACTGTCGGCTTTCTACCATTATATAATACCGCACAATGATGAGGACATTAAAGATCCTCTTTAAGATGTCTCATATATATATATATATATATATATATATATGTATATATATATATATATATATATATGTCTTATAGATATGGCCATAAATACAGAGATGGGAAAATACTTCTAGTCCAAAGCCTCACATAGCAAACCGCAGCTAAAACATGCAGCAGGAAAAAAATGCAGCCAAAAAGTTGTGTTTTTTGTTGTATTTTTACTGTATTTTTCACTGCAATTTTTTCCCCCTTATTAAATCTATAGGTAAAACCCTTGCATTTCCACAGCTAAATTTCACATGCTCCGTTTTAGAAACTGCAGCAATTTTTTTCCACAATGTCTGGATGAGATTAACCAGAGGACAACTCACTTTGCTCATACTTTAAAAAGTAGCATTTTTTTCAGTCTATTGAGGGAACATTTTTTCTTGGCTCATTCACATGAACCATGTGACTAGATCCATTAAAGTCTATGGGGCTGTGGAATCCTGTTGTTTGAATGAGCCCTAATACTAAACAACACTTGACAATTCTGTAGGAATTTCCTTTGCAGCAGTCACTTCATTGAAAGCAATAGGTAAAAAAGCCTTTCTATTTATTTCAACGGGGAGCGCGCGTATGCTGGCACCCATTGAAGTCAATGGGATCTGTTTTTACGCCGCTCACTCTGAACGAGTTTACGTTCAGAATGAGCGGAGCATAAACTCCATGTGAAGGCTCCCTAAGGTTTGGTTCACACCTGGGGATTCTGTTCACCATTCCAGCAGACTTCATTATAGTCTATGTGGTCCTTGTGTTGCCTAAGGCAACTGCATTTTTAAGTGGATTAGGTTTCGTTTGGGGGGGGTCCCTGAATGGAAACCTGAACATAAGTGTGAACAACAACAGTAAACAACAACAGTAAAAAAAAAGTTATAGGAGTCATAATTATTTCATTTTCAATTGGTGGCATTTTATTTGTAAAAGCAGTAAAACAAGATAAAAAAGCAATATAAAATTGGTATTGTCGTAATCATAATGACCTGCCAGACAAAGCTGCCATGTCATTTTTAATGCACCGTAAAAACAAAATGCAAAAAATTATGATAGAATTGTGTGTTATTTCACTTGGACCCCCCAAAAATGTTAAAAGCTAATGAAAATATTATATGTACCCCAAAATGGTGGCAAACGAAAGTACAACCTGTCATGCAAAGAATAAGCCCTCACTTAGCTTTGTCGGCAGAAAAATAAAAAAGTTATGATTTTTGGAAAATATGAAAAAAGTTACCAAGCATTAACATACAAACTACCCTGCATCGTTAAAGGGTTAATCCCCTTTTTTCATGCAGAAACAATACTACAGTACCAGGCACGACTATTGTCAATAGGTTGTGCCAGATATTGTAGATGAGACCCATAAAGCCTACATTTACATCAATGGCATAAATGGCCATGAGACGGCAGGCTTTTTAACATCACATGGCCGAATTACTTTCGATGGTAGTGAATGGGAGCTATTCACATGACTGATATTTTGGTGGTCCATTGTCACACTATTTTAGTCCATGTTCATGGGTCTATCCATACATTAATGTTTGAGAGATCCGTGAAAACGGATGCCCCTTAGGAGCAAAATGGCCACGAAAATGTATATTTTACACTTTATCATGTGAATGGTGACTAACTTATATGTTGCAGTACCGCACACTGCCTTTGGATGAGAGGGGCGCTGTTACTCATTTCATACAACCTTATTCTTACAAATCAAGGACTCATCTTTGTTTAGTAATTTCAGCAGAAATTCTCTATAATTGTCTGATTCTGGGAATTGTATGTGGTTTTCTTTAGCTCCTAAGACACACAGAGAACTCTAATCCTGAAATGAGCTGAGGTCTGAGCGCTCAACAAGAAAAATCTTTTAATTGCGTCAGCAAATCAGTGTTTCATTTTCCATTGTGATCATTTTGTTCTCTTTCAACATGGTAACTGATTTAGAATTAAGCTGTAACCACTTTATCCCCAAACACCCGACATTCCTTCTATTGTGTTCCCGATATCCCCACCAAAGACAGTCATGTGTTCCACAACCTAAAAGCCAAAATACAGAGCAATTAGAAACACTGTGCACAATGGAGCCATTCAGCTCTGGTTCAGAAGAGCTTACGCTCTAATTTACTATCTGTTATGTATTATACTTCTTTATAAGGACAAGTCATCGGTGATCACTGCTTTGTGTGGCTCTGTGGTAGGGAAGATGTTAACGTGTGCATTGGCAGCGTACAGGGTAAATGTTGGCAGGACAGTGGTGTGAAATCACCTCTAGCCAATGAGAGCCCTGACGTCCTGTGGGGACAGCAGCGGAAGGATGGACAGTGACAGTAGATGTGATCTGGTAAGGGATGACGGAATGCCCCATGGGTACATTACTGCTCAGCCTCCTGGCGTCCATCTCAAGAACGTAAGAAATTAGATTAATTACAACCTCTGTAATCTTCTGTTGGATGGTACACAATTCACTTGTTTTTCCTTGTTTACAGGGTGATTTTGTCAGCCGACCGTGACGGCGTGTTTACGGGACACTATAAAACCGCCATTATTTAGAGACCTGAGTAGTCTCTATATTATTGAACATTAGTTCCCCTTGGTCATTGCCAGAAACCTGCAGCCTCAGTAAAGCATACACTCTGTTAATTAAAAGTAAAGATAAGTTAAAGGAATTTTCCAGTCTCAAATGGATTTTTCATACTGATAACCTATTTACAGGACAGGTTATCAGTATGTAGTCAATGGTCCAACACCCACACTTTCATGTCCAAGATTTGTTTCGGGTCAAACAAGTTCAGTATGAACCACAACTTAATATTGGCTTAAAACAGCGAAGAACATTGTTAGGGCTCCTAGGAACCCTATCTATAAAACACTCTTAAAGGGGCTCTATCATTGGGAAAAGTCATTTTTAGCTAAGCACATCCTTGCATAGTCTTTAAAAAGGCTGTCTCACAGATACCTTTTGTATGTAAATTGCCTCAGTGGTTTTTAAATGAGCCCGTTTTTATTCATATGCTAATTATCTTCCAGCCAGCACAGGAAGTTCTCAGCAGCACTCGTCTCTCCAATCTGTCTGTGCAAGCAGGAAGCCGAGTCATCAGCAGCAGCAGCCTGTGCTGTGCAGACACATAGGAAAGAATACCAGAGGATGCACGATGAGACTTCTGGGGTGCACCGAGAAGCTAATTAGCATATGAATAAAAGCGGGCTCATTCAAAAACCACTGAAGCGATTTACATACAAAAGATACATGTGGAATAGCCTATCTAAAGGCTATGTAAATATGTGCTTAATTCAAAATTATATGAATAATAGAATGATAGAAATCCAAAAGAATAGTAACAAGGGAAGCCAAAGGTCAGAAGTCAGTAATACAATACAATAGCAAGAGAAACACTTAGCAACGACAGAGTCTCAGGACAGAGTCATAATCGCCAGCAAACCTGTGTGGGCTGATGACCAGTTTATAGAAAATCCAGAACCCTGCCTCAGATTTGAATGGCAGATAGGTTGTCAATCACACAGGTAAGGCTAAGATTAGAGGAGCAGAGGGAAACCAAGGAGATGGGTGTGGTGGAAAATCAATTACAGAGATGAGGAATAGGACATTGTTCAGACAGAGCAACAAGAACCAAAAGCAAGGAATCATAACTGAACAAGCAGAGATGTTACCCTTAGGGCTCCTAGGAACCTATATACAGTCCTATGAAAAAGTTTGGGCACCCCTATTAATCTTAATCATTTTTAGTTCTAAATATTTTGGTGTTTGCAGCAGCCATTTCAGTTTGATATATCTAATAACTGATGGACACAGTAATATTTCAGGAGTGAAATGAGGTTTATTGTACTAACAGAAAATGTGCAACATGCATTAAACCAAAATTTGACCGGTGCAAAAGTATGGGCACCCTTATCATTTTATTGATTTGAATACTCCTAACTACTTTTTACTGACTTACTGAAGCACAAAATTGGTTTTGTAACCTCAGTGAGCTTTGAACTTCATAGCCAGGTGTATCCAATCATAAGAAAAGGTATTTAAGGTGGCCAATTGCAAGTTGTTCTCCTATTTGAATCTCCTCTGAAGAGTGGCATCATGGGCTACTCAAAACAACTCTCAAATGATCTGAAAACAAAGATTGTTCAACATAGTTGTTCAGGGGAAGGATACAAAAAGTTGTCTCAGAGATTTAACCTGTCAGTTTCCACTGTGAGGAACATAGTAAGGAAATGGAAGACCACAGGGACAGTTCTTGTTAAGCCCAGAAGTGGCAGACCAAGAAAAATATCAGAAAGACAGAGAAGAAGAATGGTAAGAACAGTGAAGGACAATCCACAGACCACCTCCAAAGAGCTGCAGCATCATCTTGCTGCAGATGGTGTCACTGTGCATCGGTCAACAATACAGCACACTTTGCACAAGGAGAAGCTGTATGGGAGAGTGATGAGAAAGAAGCCGTTTCTGCACGTACGCCACAAATAGAGTTGCCTGAGGTATGCAAAAGCACATTTGGAGAAGCCAACTTCATTTTGGAAACAAAAATTGAGTTGTTTGGTTATAAAAAAAAGGCGTTATGCATGGCGTCCAAAAAGAAACAGCATTCCAAGAAAAACACATGCTACCCACTGTAAAATTTGGTGGAGGTTCCATCATGCTTTGGGGCTGTGTGGCCAATGCCGGCATCGGGAATCTTGTTAAAGTTGAGGGTCGCATGGATTCCACTCAGTATCAGCAGATTCTTGAGAATAATGTTCAAGAATCAGTGACGAAGTTGAAGTTACGCCGGGGATGGATATTTCAGCAAAACAATGATCCAAAACACCGCTCCAAATCCTCAGGCATTCATGCAGAGGAACAATTACAATGTTCTGGAATGGCCATCCCAGTCCCCAGACCTGAATATCATTGAACATCTGTGGGATGATTTGAAGCGGGCTGTCCATGCTCAGCGACCATCAAACTTAACTGAACTTGAATTGTTTCGTAAAGAGGAATGGTCCAAAATACCTTCATCCAGGATCCAGGAACTGATTAAAAGCTACAGGAAGCGACTAGAGGCTGTTATCTTTGCAAAAGGAAGATCTACTAAATATTAATGTCACTTTTCTGTTGAGGTGCCCATACTTTTGCACCGGTCAAATTTTGGTTTATTGCATAGTGCACATTTTCTGTTAGTACAATAAACCTCATTTCAATCCTGAAATATTACTGTGTCCATCAGTTATTAGATATATCAAACTGAAATGGCTGTTGCAAACACCAAAATATTTAGAACTAAAAATGATTAAGATTAATAGGGGTGCCCAAACTTTTTCATAGGACTGTATCTAATTTCTATCTTTCTAAGACAAACACAGCCGTAGTCATACCAAAGTGAAGTGACTTGTATGTCTATGGAGAAATGGATGGTAAGTAGAGATGAGCGAGTACTGTTCGGATCAGCTGATCCGAACAGCACGCTCGCATAGAAATGAATGGACGTAGCCGGCACGCGGGGGGTTAAGCGGCCGGCCGCCGTCAAAGCGGAAGTACCAGTACCATTATCCATTCATTTATATGGTGCGTGCTGTTCGGATCGGCTGATCCGAACAGTACTCGCTCATCTCTAATGGTAAGCAGTGGATACAAACTCAGGATTTAACCATAGACTGCACTGCCACTTACATTTACACATTTTAACATTTAAAACACTCTAAAAGTTACTCTTTTATGGGGCAAAAGTTGGTTGCCATGATTTTATAGGCACATATGGCAGTTAGTTATGGCATAAGTGCTGGAGGTTGTTATTAGGGATGCAAACAAACTAAGAAGTGACGAAGAACTGAGTTTTCAACAAAAAAAAAGCACCAAAAATGATCCCTTTATGGGAGCAAATGTGAAATCAAACTGGTTTTGCTTTTTTTGATGCCAACAGTGTGCTATAGTAGAATGTGATGGGTGAAGCCACAAGACATATTTGGAGTGTTGGCAGCTGCGGCAACTTGTGTGGCAGTGTGGCAAGGCATAATATGATGGATTAGGCCATAGGACACATTTGACTGAGTAGTGGCAGTGGTGGTAGGTGTTTAGAATTAGCAGGCAGCATCAGCAGTACAGTAAACGGAGTATGATACAGGGGACAGTGACACCGCTATTCAGAGGAGGTGTGTGATTCATTTCAGTTAAACAACTTGTTCTACTACTCTGTTTTCAGCAAGTTCCTGCAATTTCTGATATATGCTCCTATGAGATACTATCATAGCAATATGAATATAAATAAAATGACATCTTATATATATACGTAGAGCTCTAAAGCTAAATACCAGAGGCAGATTTGGAGACAGTACTGTTTACGCTGGGTTCACACCTGCGTTCAGCTGTCCGTTCTGTGGTTTCCGTCTTCTACATGCAAGAAGACGGAAAGCACAGACCGGGTCCAGCTGTGAGCGGCGGTGAGCATTTTAATGCTCTCCGCCGCGAAACCGGTTTTTTAAATCCGGACACAGAGTACTGCATGTCCGACTCTGTGTCCGGATTAAAAAACCCGGTTTCGCGGCGGAGAGCATAAAACGCTTACCGCCGCTCACGGCCGGACAGCTTTCTCACCCAATCAAATGAATGGGTATGAAAGACTCCTGCAGGTTTCCGTCTCCTGCTCTGTTTTATGCAGGAAACGGAAACCTGCAGAACGGAGTCCTGGGCGCAGATGTGAACAAGCCCTTATAACCAATTTACTGCTGACAGACTCCCTTTAAAATGCACACGATTTATCACGATGGTTTACAAATCTGGAGCATCCTTAGACTGTCTGAAATTTGTATCACCTATTAGATGGAAAACTTTATTCCATGATTTTTTTGACAGAATTCTGGTGCACATTGTTGGAATCACACCCCTTTTTATCCAAGCCACACCGCTTTCCTGCCAAACCACACCTATTTGTTGGTACAGAGTGAAAAAAGTGTCTAAATCATATAATAAATGTGGTGCAGAGTATTCTCATTGACAAAAAAGCCCAAGTAGAAATGTCGGATTTCTGTAAAACTCAGCATGTAGGAATGTCTCAGGCAGATATATAAATGATTATAGGGGCGGTCTAGTTAGATACTGGATCTCGCCACAGGAGATTGTAAAAAAATGCATTGACCTATAAAAAGGCTATAAAAAGGCTCTAACAGGATACTTTTGGGTAGTGTACCTCTTGGTGAGAGATCGTTGACTGCTAGACATTCCTCCATGACGCGCTCAAAAACATTTTGCCCAGTTGATAGATTTCGAGAGCGGGCACATGATGGAACTGAGAGAAAGCTGGATAGTCATTTCAAAGAATTGTCCCACCATCTAGGTCATTATGATCTAGCTACTAGGTGGTGTTGGGAGCAATTGTTACATGACAGCATGTACATATGGCGAACAGGTTCTGGATGTCCCAGCAGACCACCAGTAGAGACGTTCATTTTATTCTGCAAACAAACCTGAACAGAACCCACAATTTCTTTGTTACAGTTGGCACCACAATTTCTTTGTTGAGGTGGCACCTGCATTACACACCCCTACCTCTGCCTGACCATTTGCTGCCATTGACAGCCTTTGTTTTCAATGGTCATGAACAAGAAAACTGGATTGTTACAAACTGGAACCTTATTGTCTCTAGCAACAAATCCAGGTACAGTTTAAGCATGGGACCCTTGTAGGGACCATATTAATCCTGTCTCTGCTGTTGAGCAACACACTGCTTGTGTGTTGCATCACATATAATAGACACTCACCCCTAGTAACAGCTCAGTGATATTTGCAGAATATCCCGCACATGCGTTGCCTTTCATGGCAGGATTTCTAACAGGCACATTCAGCAGGATAATGCTCACCCCTATACAGCAAGGGTTTCCCAGGAATGCCAGATTGTAACACTTCCTTGGTCTTCCGCATTGCCAGGTTTATCACCAATTAAGCATTTATGGGATGAGCCTTGGCACCATTGACTGTGCAGAAGCTACAGGGCCCAGCTGCCAAATCTGTAGACAAGTGTCCTGCGGGATACCATATAGAATCTGTATCCCTCCATGCCCAGCCATACCTCAACTTTTATCCAGGTTAGAGGCGGCCCAGCAGGGTACTCCAGCCTTCACTCAATAGTGCAATTTTTCCCAATAAACGTGTCCTGTTGTTCTAATATTGTAGCCACATACAGTATATCATTATTACATTCACATAGTTTTGTGTATTGTTTTTCACCAATTACATATAGGACAGTTTTTTGGCATTATTAGGCCAGAATGCTGGTAGTTTTGGTTTAGTGAATCTGCCGGACTGTATTGGTTTTGCCCAGAATGTTTTCCAGCAGACTGGGCACACTAGTATTTTAGTTTTACTTAGAAGTAACCATGGACAATTCCTTTAAGTAATTTGAAATTGACTTATTTTGCTTCTATTTTTTACTTTTTGATCATATTCCAGCTCTCATATAAAAAGTAACTTTACATATTAGTTGAGTCTTGTCAGTCTTTTTATTCCATAGTTTATAAATCACTGTATAGACAGAAGAGGTAAATGTAAATGTGTTGATGGCCGCCTTGTAGGAGCTTTCACTAAAGGCTTGAAAGGAAAATTTCCTGTGTGCAGGGATAAAGAGTGCTGAAAACTACACGAGGATTCAGTAATACAGAGCTGGTATAACATGTCACTGTAACATCCTGCACCGCAGCCCATGATGACTGAAGAGCTGCCGTCTAAAGGGACATTGCCACACAAAGAAGGGAACGGTTCATATCCAGTGAATTACTGTATACATATAGCAGCTCCGCAGACAATAGCGCAGCAATAACAGCTTGTCAACTACTTATTGCAGCAACAAATGTAGGGAAATATGATGTACAACTCCAACATGGATTACACTTGTATAGCGATGGTGGTCCATACTCGTAGCAATGAGCAACATGTGGCGGCCATGTGAGATAGACTGTAATAAAAGCTGCCAAACTAGAAAGTCAACCCAAATAGGTGACTTGTCATGGAAACTCTATTAACCCTATGTATCCTGCCAACAGAACAGATAAAATCAGGCTTAGCTTTGTCATCCTGAACTTAAAGGGGTTATCTAGCTTCCAAAAATGATCTACAAAAATATATACAACAACGCTACATCCTCACTGTTCCCTTGTGCACCCTTTGCTTGGCTTTATTTTACTTGCTGACCTTACACCCAAGGTCACATGATGCTGTGATGTTTTGTTTGTTTCCTTAATGGCTTTCTACTAATGGTGTTATTTACATGCTTGTATGTCATAAGTGTCCCATGGATACTATTTTAGTACTGATAGCTTTATGGACTAAGTGTATAAGGCACTAGATAGGTGTACATGCTGTGATATATTTCCATTGAGAATTAGTTATTTTACATATTTATTGTGCCAATATTGCTACATATACAGTATGAGATACTGCGCAGTGAATGTATTCATATACAATGCTACATCCTTATAGGGGGACTTTTCCTTGTGCTCATGAAAGAGAAGGCTAGGTGTCTGCTTTTTTTTTTTTTCTTCCATCCCATAGCCAAGTTTGAGTCTCTCATTTTATATTTATTATTTTTGTTTGTATTTATCCCTATTAAAGAATTGTTATATTTTTGCCTCCATAGTTTTTGTTGGGTAAGGACAATTGGACAGAGCTATAGCTAGACTTTTCCTTTAGACCTAATGCACATGACCGAATATATAGGCCGAGACTCTCATGAGCAGGCATCCAGTGCACCATTTGGTGACTATAGACTCTCTCTATAGACTCCTCTGCTTTTTCATGTAGCCAATACAAAATGCTTTGTTGGCACATGCCTCTGCAGCCCCCCTTTGACTAATGCCTCAAGGCTGTTTGCAGGATGCAGCCAGGCCCTGTTATTTTTGCAGGATGTTGATACTCCCAAGGTGCTCATATGGAGTTGCTTGGAAACCCACCTGATCTAATATTGCGGGGTGTGACCACCAGGCAGCTCCTTGTATAAGTGTATGTGACAGCATCCTATTTACAGTGTTGGCCAAAAGTATTGGCACCCGTGCAATTCTGTCAGACAATACTCATTTTCTTCCAGAAAATGATTGGAATCACAAAGAATTGTCAAAAAGCCAAAATGGATATAGTTCCACAGCAAACATAAAAAAGAGGGTGGACAAAAGTATTGGCACTGTTTGAAAAATCATGTGATGCTTCTCTAATTTGTGTAATTAACAGCACCTGTTACTTACCTGAAGCACCTAACAGGTGGTGGCAATAACTAAATCACACTTGCAGCCAGTTGAAATGGATTAAAGTTGACTCAACCTCTGTCCTGTTTCCACATTGAGCATGGAGAAAAGAAAGAAGACCAAAGAACTGTCTGAGGACTTGAGAAGCAAAATTGTGAGGAAGCATGAGCAATCTCAAGGCTACAAGTCCATCTCCAAAGACCTGAAAGTTCCTGTGTCTACCGTTCGCAGTGTCATCAAGAAGTTTAAAGCCCATGGCACTGTGGCTAACCTCCCTAGATGTGGACGGAAAAGAAAAATTGACAAGAGATTTCAATGCAAGATTGTGCGGATGGTGGATAAAGAACCTCGACTAACATCCAAACAAGTTCAAGCTCCCCTGCAGTCCGAGGGTACAACAGTGTCAACCTGTACTATCCGTCAGCGTCTGAATGAAAAGGGTCTGTATGGTAGGATACCTAGGAAGACCCCACTTCTTACCCAGAGACATAAAAAAGCCAGGTGTTAGGGAATAGCCAGATGATAATTCCCCAGAAGCTGCTGGTGAACCCTGGAGGGAGGGGCACAAGGGACAGTGAGCCCTAAACTGAAGCCCCCCGCTTTCCCTTCCTATTGCCAGACCCTATTCTAGGTAATAGGCGACAACCACGAAGACAATCCCTCCCTGAATACGTGAAACACAAAACGCAGACAAGACGTACAACAACAAAGGGAGGTCAGCTAGCCAGGGTTCGGTAACAAGAGAGCGATGCAGTGCCAAATCGGAGTCAAGAGAATAGTCAGTAGGAAAGCCAGAGGTCAAGGATTAGAGTACAAGTAAATAAACAGCAAGAGATACCAGAAAGCAAGAGGCAATAACCGGCACCAGTGTGACTGTGAGCCAAGACTAAATAGGGAAGGAAGAACCCACCCTGAACCTGATAGGAAGGAAAGCTGTCAATCACAGGCAAGACAGATTAACCACTTAATGAACAGAGGCAACCTTGGCAGAAGACGGGTGTGGTGCAAATGCAATTAAGGACTAGAGCCGTGTTCACACAGTGCAACTAAAAACCTTAAGCAAATTGTCAAACTGCACACGCCTCCGGCGCCGCAGCATGCGCGCAGAGGGTGCCAAAACTTACCTGAGAAAGCCAAAAATGTTTTTAAAGGGGTTGTCCCGTCACAAGGATCCTATCTATAATGCTTGTTAATGTGAATGTAAGACTTTTCCTAAATACATTGTTTCAGCAAAATTGCTTTGTTTGGCCACTATCTTACTTTATTCATTTTTTTGTGGCCACAGCCCTGACCTAGCTGCTCCTGAGTCAAGTGATGTATCTACTGCTCTCAGGGGGAGGGAGGAGGGGCTAAGTGCACGGGAGCGAGCCTGGTGGTAGGGGGGGGGGGTAGTTTACCCTTTGGGGGAAGGGGCCGCCAATGCAGGGTTAGACGCCGGCAAAGGTGAAGCCAGCAACATCTCTATGCTTCTGTCCTGCATGAAGCCAGCAGCGGCAGAAGCGATGCTGTTATTCCTCTCCGGGGTCACATATGCAAGGCCAAGCGGCGAGATGCCGCCAGCACTGCGTGCACGCTCATACACCAGTCTAGCCTTCACAATGCGAATACAGACCGACACCCTGTCGGGTCTGTATTTGCGTTGTGAAGGCTAGACTGGTCTATGAGCGCGCACGCAGGGCAGGCGGCATCTCGCCGCTTGGCTTTGCATATGTGACCCCGCCCACCAATGACGAGACAAAGCCAGAAGACAGAAGAATTCACAGAAACGAAGACTGGTAAGTATGCGACGTGGGACAACCCCTTTAAGAATGTTCTCTGGTCAGATGAGACAAAAGTAGAGCTTTTTGGGAAAAGGCATCAACATAGAGTTTACAGGAAAAAAAAAGAGGCCTTCAAAGAAAAGAACACGGTCCCTACAGTCAAACATGGCGGAGGTTCCCTGATGTTTTGGGGTTGCTTTGCTACCTCTGGCACTTGACTGCTTAACCGTGTGCATGGCATTATGAAGTCTGAAGACTACCAACAAATTTTGCAGCATAATGTAGGGCCCAGTGTGAGAAAGCTGGGTCTCCCTCAGAGGTCATGGGTCTTCCAGCAGGACAATGACTCAAAACACACTTCAAAATGCACTAGAGAATGGTTTGAGAGAAAGCACTGGAGATTTCTAAAGTGGCCAGCAATGAGTCTAGACCTGAATCCCATAGAACACCTGTGGAGAGATCTCTTGGTGGCATTTTGGAGAAGGCCCCCTTCACATCTCAGGAACCTGGAGCAGTTTGCCAAAGAAGAATGGTCTAAAATTCCAGCAGAGCCTTGTAAGAAACTCATTGATGGTTACCGGAAGCGGTTGTTCGCAGTTATTTTGTCTAAAGGTTGTGCTACCAAATATTAGGCTGAGGGGGCCAATACTTTTGTCCAGCCCATTATTGGAGTTTTGTGTAAAATGATCAATGATTTGACTTTTTTTTTCATTCTCTTTTGTATTTTTTCATTGCAAGCAAAACAAATGAAGATATTAATACCGAAGAGTTTGTGTTTGCAATCATTTTCTGGAAGACAATGAGGATTATCTGACAGAATTGCAGGGGTGCCAATACTTTTGGCCAACACTGTAGGTGTATGTGACAGCATCTTATATAAGTGTATGTGACAGCGCCTTGTATAAATTTTATCTGTGTGCATTTGAAATCCACATCATGGTTTGTGGGGGTTAGAGTGGATGTTTTACTAGCATTTTGCACCTATGGTCTGTCTATCATATACTGCAATAGGGCCTTCTGGCGTCATGTGTCATCTGGTATTGGGTGCATGTGGCCCTTTTTCTGTGAAGTGTTTTTTCCAGGGTCATAGATTCCATCAATGGGATCATCTGATATACCCACATGACATTTCAGAAGATCGCTTTTCAGTGGATTTCCTGTTAAAGGGATTGTCCATGATTGACAATTAATGATCTATTATTCTGCCATTCTTTTGAAATCAGTGGAATTCTGACACCCGAGTGCCACTATTACAGCTCAGCTCCCATTCACTTGAACGGGAGCTAAGGTGCAATAGCATGACCGTGCCCCTACAAAGTACTGTATATGGAGCCGCCTGCTTCAGTCCCTGTACACTGCAGTAAAAACAGCTGATGTGAGTCTTACCCCACTGACCATACATTAATGAATTATCCTAAGGACAGATCATTGATTGTCATGTTGAAACCCCTTTTGATCTATAGAGGACACATTCTCCAATACCTTACATATTAAGTGGGAACCAAGTAAACATATCCTGTACTGATGGATCCACCGGCATTAAGTGAATCAGAATAATTGAAATTAAGTGTCTAATTTAGAATTGCTGAGTGTTATTTACCCAAGGCAGGAAATATATTTCCCAGCTATGCTGCACCGCTGTCACAACTTGTATGAGAGTATTTAAGGAGCTGAATAAAAATAAAATGTAACTAGATCCACTTGTCCCGGAGGTGAATATTTGTGCAGATATTTCTTTATTTGCAGAGACTGAAGTATGCATACAAGCCTTGTGCTAATCCTGAAATATTCTTCACTTGTGTCTAATCTTTTATCCATCATCTATGTATCAATCTACAATGCAACAAAGTCCAGGGCAACACCACAAATCCTAAAAATATGGTTGTACACCTTAGGGGTCTGGTGGCATTCCCTATTCTATCTATCTATCTATCTATCTATCTATCTATCTATCTATCTCTCATATTTATCTATCTAACTCCTATCTATCTCATATGTATTTATCTAATATCTATCACTCTATCTTTCTATCTATCTATCTATCTATCTATCTATGTATCATATATAAGAGAAGATAATCCTTTAATAGTCCCACAGTGGGGACATTTCAGCATGTTACAGCAGCATAGTAATACAGATACAGGATAATACACAGTAATATATTATGGAAGTAGACACACATAAGCTGAGAAGAGAAGATATACTAGGAGTCCATAGCAGCTAAGGAACAGAAGAAGAAAGAAGGAAGACTTCATAGTCATAATCATTAGTTTTCTGTGCGGTGATCTTCGCTTAGTTTGATGTAGATTATACAGCCTGGTCGCGGTTGGAAGGAAGGACCTGCGATAGCGCTCCTTCTCACACTTGGGGTGAAGCAGACGGTCACTTACAGTGCTGCCAAGTGCCATCAAGGTCTCATACATGGGGTGGGATTTATTCACCCGCATGGAGGTCACCACAGACAGTATCCTTCTGTCACCCACCACCTGTACTGGGTCCAGGGGGCTCCCCAGGACAGAGCTGGCCCTTTTGATCAGAATATCAAGTCTATTTCTGTCCCTGGTTGATATACTGTTCCCCCAGCAGGCCACACCAAAAAAGATGGCTGAAGCAACCACAGAGTTGAAAAAGGCCCTAAGAAGTGTCCCCTGGACTCCGAAGGCCCTCAGCCTCCTGAGCAGGTAGAGCCTGCTGTGGCCCTTTCTGTGCAGCGCCTCCAGGTGATCAGCCCAGTCTAGTTTATTATTGAGGAGCACACCCAGATACTTATAGGTCCTGACTATCTCAATACATGTCCCCTGGATCTCCACCGGGGTCAGAGCACTTCTCCGTTTACTAAAGTCCACCACCATCTCCTTGGTTTTCCCAGCATTAATCCTGAGGTGGTTCTGCTGGCACCATTCAACAAAGTCCCGGTTTAAGTCTCTGTATTCCCTATCGTCGCCATCAGTGATGAGGCCTACTATTGCAGAGTCATCGGAGTACTTCTGTAAGTAACAGCTGGAGGAGTTGTGCCTAAAGTCAGCAGTGTACAGTGTGAAGAGAAATGGGACAAGAACTGTACCTTGTGGTGCCCCCGTACTACAGATCACAGTGTCGGACACACAGTCCCGGGCTCTCACATACTGAGGGCGGTTTGTGAGGTAATCTAGGATCCAGTTGGACAGGTGATGGTCCACACCACCAAGGTTCAGCTTCTCCCTCAGTAGCCCTGGCTGAATGGTGTTGAACGCACTGGAGAAAGCAAAGAACATTATTCTCACAGTGTTCCCGGGTTTCTCCAGGTGAGAGAGAGCTCTATGAAGAAGGTGGATGATGGCGTCATCTACCCCAATGCCCGGTCTATCCATTCCATATCTATGTATCTATTTATTTAACCCATAGTTATCTGAAATCTGAATCAAATTCCACAGCAATCCTTATAGCATCCATGTAAATTGTTTTGGTGCGTCTTTGGAAATGTATCCTCTGCTACCTAGTTTCTCTCTTTCTACACAGAAAAATCCCTTTATACAAGAACGTATAAAGGGATATGTATATGGATCAGCACATCCATAATAAACATCAGTCACAAATTTTTGCCACAGAAAATGTACATCCGATTTTATCCAGATGTGAACATAGTCTTACATTGGTTACACGGTGTAAAAGTACACTTTAGTAAGAAAGAAGAGTCCATCTTTCAAAGCCACTTATGTTCATACATCTATCAGGGCTTAACAGCTACTTAAATGAGTACAGAAAATCCTAAAACCCATTAACTACCTGTTTCAAGTACTTTCCCAGCAAATATCTTAGGATACGAGCCAGACAGTTCATATACCATCCATCCGGCCTGCCAGAATTGTGTAAGAGCTCTTGTACATTTAGCTAGCACGTTCCCTTCAGTCTGCACCCAACAGATGAGGAAGGGGATCAGGAGATGGACCCATGGAGACACTTTGTTTCTGGGTCCTGCACTTTCTCACAGACTGGCAAAAAATGTGTTTTTACCTCATTAACTTCTAGACACGTGTTAATTCAGAATAAGTAGAAGACATGGCTGTCACGACCCTTTGGCCATTGTCCACTCTCTTGCATTGTAATGTTACTGGAGATCCTTTTAGCCTGTAGGAAAGGTCATCGGCCTTTGAGGACTAGAAGTGGTAGATAAAATGAGTAAGGGAATTCACAAGAAAGGCTGGACACCAGAGTAGTCTGGCATAAAACAAGGGAAGTAAATTGGAACCGAACAAGTAAAAAAAAAAATCTTATGTGTTCACCTTTAAGGATAAACTAAAGGAACTACAAAGGAGACTATGCAAGTACTTAATAAGACAGACATGTCAGGAATGATGTAAGGATCTCCTTAAGACTGAGGTCCCTAAGTCAGAAGTGGATTGAGTAGAAGGAAGTAGTATATATTTCCTTTATATGTCCCATTCCTTTTGTAGCCACTCCAAAGTTTGGCTCAAACTCAACCACTGCAAAATCCATATGGACCTATCGTTCCTGTGGTATGCTTGTCTGCCCCAGGGGTATTTAAAGAAAAAAAACAAAAAACCCTCAAACCTTAATACTTACCCATAGATTCTCACTGAACTGATCTTTAGTGCTCTTGGTATATATGTATTTCTTCAATGAAACCAAGGCACTACACTTCAGCTCCACTGTAAATGCATTGGAAGAAAACCTATTGGAAAGTATTAAAGGGATCCTATCATATGAACCCTTTTTTTGTGAGTAAGGGCTCGTTCACATCTGCGCCCAGGACTCCATTCTGCAGGTTTCCGTTTCCTGCACAAAACAGGGGCAGGAGACAGAAACCAGCCGGCATGTTTCAATCCCATTCATTTGAATGGGCTTGAAAAGTGTCCCGTGTGTGCGCTGGTGAGCGTTTTATGCGCTCCGCATTGAAACCGTTTTTTTTAAACCAGACACAGAGTCGGACATGCAGTACTCTGTGTCTGGTTTTAAAAAAAACGGTTTCGCAGCGGAGCGCATAAAACGCTCACTGGCGCTCATGGCCGTACTCGGCATGACAGGTTTCCGTCTTCTGCATGCAGAAGACAGAAAACTGAAAACGGAGTTCAGGCGCTGGTGTGAACCCAACGTAATACGTTGGAATAGCCTTAACCTTAAACAACCTTTCGTTTTCTTCTCCGCACCGCCATTCCGTAGGAATCCTGGTTCTTGTCAGTATGCAAATGAGTTATCTTGCAGCACTGGAGGTGGTCCCCAGCTATCAAACAGCACTGGGGGCGTCCCCAATGCTGCGAGAGGACTCTCTCCAGTGCCGCCTCCATCTTCTTTTTTTTTTTTTTACTTTTGGTAGAGTTGGAAGGGACCTCAAGGGCCATCGGGTCCAACCCCCTGCAAGTGCAGGTTTTCCTAAATCATCCCAGCTATATGTTTATCCAGATTCCGCTTGAAGATTTCCATTGATGGAGCGCCCACCACCTCCCGTGGCAGCCTATTCCACTCTCTCACTACCCTCTCTCACTACCCTCTTCGTCAGCAGCGTCCTCTTCATCTGCTTCTTCCAGCGGTGGCTTGGAACTTCTAGGCCTTGGGGAGTGCAGACTGCGCATGCCCACAGGCCACGAGAAAATGGCCGCTTACAATACTGTGCAAGCAGCCATTTTCTCGTGGCCTGTGGGCATGCGCAGTCTGCTCTGCCTAAGGCCTGAGGCCTAGAAGTTAGAAGCCACCGCCAGAAGAAGATGATGAAGAGGACGCTGCTGATGGAGATGAAGGTGGCACTGGAAAGAGTTCTCTCGCAGCATTGGGGACGCCCCCAGTGCTGTCTGAGTGCTGGGGCCCGCCCCCAGTGCTGCAAGAGAGCTAATTTACATACTGGGATACCTACGGAACGGCGGCACGGAGAAGACAACGAAAGGTAGGAGAAGAATAGCCTTTCATAAGGCTATTCCAATGTGTTACTTAGAAAAAAAGGGTTTGTATGATAGGATCCCTTTAATACATCAATGTGTATTATCCCTGTACTGTGATATCACTTTGAACATTATCCTTTTGGTGTGACATCACTGTGTTTATTACTGTGTGTGACATCACTGTGTGCATTATTCCTGTACTGTGTCATCACAATTTTTTTTTATTATCCCTGTACTATGATATCACTATGTGCATTTTCCCTGTACTTTGACATTACTGTGACATCACCATGTGAATTCTCTCTGTACTGTGACATCACTGTGCATTATCTCTATATTGTGACACCACTATATTTATTATCGCTATACTGTGACATCATTGTGTGCATTAACTCCATTCAGTGACATCACTGTGTGTATTATCCCTGTACTGTGACATCACAATCTACATTACTCCTAAGTATAAAATAGATCGGAATAATCAGAATGTTCTCAAGTTCTGAATTTGCTACTGAAGGTGGTCATGGTGCCATCACCACTTTTGATAGGGGACCACGGGTTTACTTTTTAAGTCCCTGTAAGTGCTTTATAATTGTGAACACCGCCATACTTGATTCAGTGTAGCACTGTCCAATTACACAAGACAAGGGATGATACGATCACTTTCTCTGTACAGACACATCTCCGCACTGTAAACTCTGATACTCCCATTAAGGGATTAGTGGCAAAACAACAGAAAATTAAATTTGCTGCGGTAGGAATGCAATGAAATGGGCTCTTTAATTGTCAGGGATCAGATACGTATTATGTCAGGACGTTTTCCCAAGAATAAGACAAAAAGGCGTGTACTGGAGAGGTTCATTGACATTTCTATGAGAGCAATGCTACTAGCTAATATGGTCTTATAGCCAGCCGTCACATGTACTATACAGGCTACCATGGTTGGCTTGGGGAGAGGACGTCCAGCCATCATGGGTCCTATCCTTATTGGATGGCGAGAACTTGGGACTTAAAGAGGACCTTTCATCAGATTGGGCACAGGCAGTTCTATATACTGCTGGAAAGCTGACAGTGCGCTGAATTCACCGGTACCGTAGCGCTTTACAGCCAGAAGGGCGTTTCTGACAGTTAGCCATGGACGCCCTTCTGCCCAGCAGCGCCTATCGCGCTGTACAGTGTGAGCGGAGAGGAACACCGCCTCCCTCTGCTCACACAGCTCGTCCATAGACGAGTATTATCAGGAGGGGAGGGGGCGTACCTCCCCGCTCCACAGTACAGCGTGATAGGCGTTGCTGGGCAGAAGGGCGTCCCTGGCTAAGTGTCAGAAACGCCCTTCTGACTGTAAAGCGCTACGGTACCGGGACCGATAGCGCTTTACCTGGGGTACAGATCGGGAAAGCCGACAGTGCGCTGAATTCGGCACACTGTCAGCTTTCCAGCAGTATATAGAACTGCCTGTGCCCAATCTGATGAAAGGTCCTCTTTAATAGATTACAGAGAATATTAATAGAGCAATATTAAGAGTAATTGTAATAGATGCTCAGCTGTATGTAGTATAATGATAAAATAACTTTTCAGAAATGAATAGTACAAATGAATATAAAAACTTTGTAATATATTCATATAAACGAAAATGTTTCTGTCTCCATTTCCCATACTGTATTCCTTCCTCTGTCTATCACAGACAGATTGAGTTGTTATGGTACAGCAAGGCGCTGCCACTGCACTATCCAAGGTTACACCTGTCTACCCAAGGGGAGGAACAGGGCAGCCCTTTTTTAATATATATATATATATATATATATATATATATATATATATATATATACACACACACACACACACACACACACACACACACACACACACACACACATTGTCTCCTGTATTTGACTCTTGAGTGGGTTTAACATGCTTTTTTTTTTTTTATACATTAGCCCCAGTTACTGAAGGTATACAGCCTCCTGAGCTACGTTGCAGAACTGGTGTGAGTTGTCGGCCCCCGCTGGATCATATGACCGCTGGGCCAGAAGGGGTTACGGCATCATGGTGGCTCCCATAGTCATGTACAGTATATAGCTCAGGTGTCTCCAGATTCTGCCATAATACGGGACACCAAAAGTCCTTGAGAAGAGAGCCTTATTTAAGACATACTCTGTATGACTGGAGGAAGGACCCTCAGAATATGCTAGGTGTTACATAGGTTAGGGGGTAATTTACTGATTGATGAGGATCCAACAACCGGGACACCTGGATTGACAAGTCAGACACGAGTACGGTACTTTGGCTATCTCATTAAAATGAATGGAGCGGCACCACACGTTTTCAAATGGGAGTGTAAAACTGCTGAGACCAACCAACAAGATAAGCCTCTATGTTGTGGACAGGGGTAACTTGTTTTACCCCATTAAGTGCAGCTACCATAAGAACCCTTTAGTCTGTATCTACTATATTAATAGCATTTTTTCTTTTTCATACTACAAGTATTTTATTTACATCTTTGTACAAAGACTCCTCACCATTTATATCTAATATGAAAATAGACCCCATGAAACTTAGAAAGGTGTCCCAGAAGAGTGACAATGGTTTGGGTGGTGGGCGGCGCTGGCTTTGGGGAGAGGTCAGCAAACTACTTTTTATATACAGGACTAGAACTACAAAGTATACATTTACCCCAGTAAAGGAAATCCTCGCAATGACTGTGGATGGTCCTTTATTTTCATGGTGTATACAGACTTCATAAAGGGACCAGTGACTCCTGTCCTAGCTATTCAGTTCTGGTCATGCTCGACCTTCAAGCTTTTACTTCTCTTAAAGGTTTTGGCCACTTTTAGACCAATATTAAGAGACAAATGTTATTGTTTGTACAATAAAAAGATATACAATTTTCCAATATACTTTCTGTTAGGAATTGCATTTGCTGTTCAGGAGTCTGGGAAAGCTGGGTGAGAGGTACAATTCTGACCATATTGGCTGTCACCCAGCATTTCCAACCAGAGTAATTACTAAGAATAGGATCATTAATAACTTGTTATAGAGGGATGACAGATTTTTTTTTTATTGTAGGGGACATTCTCTATAGTAAATCTTTTCATTGTTTCGTTGTGTTTTGTGATATTTTAATTGGATCCGTGTAACCTTTTAAAGCACCAGCGTGAAGTTTAACTTGTTTTCATACCTTGTGTAACTCTGCCATCTCATCTTCCCATGTCTGCCCGCTCCCCGTCTGTTACTTCAGGCCTTATCACAGGGATGCCTTCTTCTCATCTGAAAATTACAATATAAATCACTCGGAGTACAATGCCCCTTTTCACTGTTGAGGCAGACCTCGATGAAATGGAAAAGGCAGCCACACTGGGCAAAGCCTCCACTTGCACAAGCCAAGACGTATCTCTGGAGACTATTAAACATTAGTGCCCCTCAGCAAGTTTTAGAGAAAATGACTTTGTAAAACCCATTTAACTACCACCCTTAATGCAACCGAGCAGATATATCATTATCAGATTTCTAAACTAGTGCCTGTAAGGAGAGCAGGGCTAAGCCGGGCCAAGCTCTCCTAATGACATGACGTCTTCAAGGGCCAAAATGGCTCAGTAATGGCCGTGCATAACGTCTACAGTAATGATAAGCTATGGATACTGTTATCATTCACTATGAAATTAAGTGTGGACTTTTTTTTTTTTTTTTTTATTTATTGGACAACTTAGGCCCTGTTCACATCCGAGTTCAGGTTTCCATTTAGGGACTCCCCAACAGAAACCTATCTGCATTAAAAAGCGGTTAGCTAAGAAATCACACAGACACCAAAGACTGGAATGGGGTCCGTGTGGTTTCCGCTTGGTGTCCGCACAAAACATGCAGAGAGAAAAGTGCTGCCATTATTGTCTATGGTGTCCGTGTGATTTCTTAGCTAACCACTTTTTAATGTATATAAAGTTTCCATTCGGGGGATCCCCAAATGTACTTCCCAAACAGAATACGGAATGTAGATGTGAACAGGGCCTAAGTTGTCCAAAAGCTCTACAGAAGAAGACATCCTAAGGAGCTTATTTAAGATACATACCAGCTTGTTGCTTAGTTTTTGGGTATTTCCTTATAAATGTAATGATGTGAGGTTACTAGATTTTGGCCCTGATGGACCCAGGAGCAGGACGGCCACCTGCACACCCTGCACTTTTCCATTTCATTAGTACATAATCCCCAGTATAGAGCTAGCAGTAATATTAACATACTAATCACTATAATTTCAGGTCTGCATCCTAAGACATTGGACAAGTTGGAACAGCAGCCGGCTGTGGGATACCGTAGAATCTCTCTAATGCTATAAGTGTAATGGAGAACCTTTCATGTATAGATGTTTAGGGCCATAGACTAAAGCTTCTGTTATATCTGCAGTGTACAATATATTGCAGCATGTATATATTTCATAGTTGTATCCAAACACATGTCTTACAATACTAGATAGAAATGTGTGATTCTTGCCGGTCCCCTGATCTATTTAGTGTTTTCCACCCATTCAAAAGATACAGCCCCTGGAAGGTTATATGTAGAGATGAGCGAGTACTGTTCGGATCAGCCAATCCGAACAGCACGCACGCATTGAAATGAATGGACTTAGCTGGCACAGGGGGGGGGGGGTTAAGCGGCCGGCCGGCGGCAAAGCGGAAGTACCAGGTGCTTCCATTCATTTCAATGCGTGCGTGCTGTTCGGATTGGCTGATCCGAACAGTACTCGCTCATCTCTAGTTATATGTATACTGGCTCTGATTCTACATGGGGGCGGGAACCTCTTTTTTGTCATGGAAAAACACAAAGTTACCACCCACTTGAAGATTCAGAGCTAGTTCACATGTAACATTCATGTGCCATATCTTATGAATGGGTGGACGAAAAAAAAAACATTACGAAATTGATCAGGGTGAGAATCACATAATGTATAATATTTTGTCCCCTTTAAGGTCTAAAGCAAGCTGACCACAGTCCAATTTATCATCTGAATGCATCATTATAGTTAAAAATCTGTCTTCTAGAGAAACCTAATAGAGATGAGCGAACACTAAAATGTTCGAGGTTCGAAATTCGATTCGAACAGCCGCTCAATGTTCGTGTGTTCGAACGGGTTTCGAACCCCATTATAGTCTATGGGGAACAGATACTCGTTAAGGGGGAAACCCAAATTCGTGTCTGGAGGGTCACCAAGTCCACTATGACACCCCAGGAAATGATGCCAACACCTCTGGAATGACACTGGGACAGCAGGGGAAGCATGTCTGGGGGCATCTAACACACCAAAGACCCTCTATTACCCCAACATCACAGCCTAACAACTACACACTTTACACACTCAATACCACCTCTCTGACAGTAGGAAAACACCTTGAAACACGTGTATTTGGCACTTGCAGTGAGGAGAGCTTGTCACCAGCAGTGAATTTGGCCCTTGTAGTAAGTTGAGGTTGGCACCATTTGTTTTGAAAATCAGGGTGGATTGAGCCTCTAACCAGCAGAGTTTGGGCAAATTCATGGTGGAGGGAGCCTCTAAAAACCCCAGTTTGGACCAATTCATGGTGGAGGGAGCCTCTAAAAACCCCAGTTTGGACCAATTCATGGTGGAGGGAGCCTCTAAAAACCCCAGTTTGGGCAAATTCATGGTGGAGGGAGCCTCTAAACAGCCCAGTTTGGGCAAATTCATGGTGGAGGGAGCCTCTAAACAGCCCAGTTTGGGCAAATTCATGGTGGAGGGAGCCTCTAAAAACCCCAGTTTGGACCAATTCATGGTGGAGGGAGCCTCTAAAAACCCCAGTTTGGACCAATTCATGGTGGAGGGAGCCTCTAAAAACCCCCAGTTTGGACCAATTCATGGTGGAGGGAGCCTCTAAAAACCCCAGTTTGGACCAATTCATGGTGGAGGGAGCCTCTAAACAGCCCAGTTTGGGCAAATTCATGGTGGAGGGAGCCTCTAAACAGCCCAGTTTGGGCAAATTCATGGTGGAGGGAGCCTCTAAAAACCCCAGTTTGGACCAATTCATGGTGGAGGGAGCCTCTAAAAACCCCAGTTTGGACCAATTCATGGTGGAGGGAGCCTCTAACCAGCAGAGTTGGTGGAAATCAGGGTGGAGGGAGCCTCTAACCAGCCCAGTTTGGACCAATTCATGGTGGAGGGAGCCTCTAAAAACCCCAGTTTGGACCAATTCATGGTGGAGGGAGCCTCTAAACAGCTCAGTTTGGGCAAATTCATGGTGGAGGGAGCCTCTAAACAGCCCAGTTTGGGCAAATTCATGGTGGATGGAGCCTCTAAAAACCCCAGTTTGGACCAATTCATGGTGGAGGGAGCCTCTAAAAACCCCAGTTTGGACCAATTCATGGTGGAGGGAGCCTCTAAACAGCCCAGTTTGGACCAATTCATGGTGGAGGGAGCCTCTAAAAACCCCAGTTTGGACCAATTCATGGTGGAGGGAGCCTCTAAACAGCCCAGTTTGGGCAAATTCATGGTGGAGGGAGCCTCTAAACAGCCCAGTTTGGGCAAATTCATGGTGGAGGGAGCCTCTAACCAGCCCAGTTTGGACCAATTCATGGTGGAGGGAGCCTCTAAAAACCTCAGTTTGGACCAATTCATGGTGGAGGGAGCCTATAAACAGCCCAGTTTGGACCAATTCATGGTGGAGGGAGCCTCTAAAAACCCCAGTTTGGACCAATTCATGGTGGAGGGAGCCTCTAAACAGCCCAGTTTGGGCAAATTCATGGTGGAGGGAGCCTCTAAACAGCCCAGTTTGGGCAAATTCATGGTGGAGGGAGCCTCTAAAAACCCCAGTTTGGACCAATTCATGGTGGAGGGAGCCTCTAAAAACCCCAGTTTGGACCAATTCATGGTGGAGGGAGCCTCTAACTAGCCCAGTTTGGGCAAATTCATGGTGGAGGGAGCCTCTAAAAACCCCAGTTTGGACCAATTCATGGTGGAGGGAGCCTCTAAAAACCCCAGTTTGGACCAATTCATGGTGGAGGGAGCCTCTAAACAGCCCAGTTTGGGCAAATTCATGGTGGAGGGAGCCTCTAACCAGCCCAGTTTGGGCAAATTCATGGTGGAGGGAGCCTCTAAAAACCCCAGTTTGGACCAATTCATGGTGGAGGGAGCCTCTAAACAGCCCAGTTTGGACCAATTCATGGTGGAGGGAGCCTCTAACTAGCCCAGTTTGGGCAAATTCATGGTGGAGGGAGCCTCTAAAAACCCCAGTTTGGACCAATTCATGGTGGAGGGAGCCTCTAAAAATCCCAGTTTGGACCAATTCATGGTGGAGGGAGCCTCTAAAAACCCCAGTTTGGGCAAATTCATGGTGGAGGGAGACTCTAACCAGCCCAGTTTGGACCAATTCATGGTGAAGGGAGCCTCTAAAAACCCCAGTTTGGACCAATTCATGGTGGAGGGAGCCTCTAAAAACCCCAGTTTGGACCAATTCATGGTGGAGGGAGCCTCTAACTAGCCCAGTTTGGGCAAATTCATGGTGGAGGGAGCCTCTAAAAACCCCAGTTTGGACCAATTCATGGTGGAGGGAGCCTCTAAAAACCCCAGTTTGGACCAATTCATGGTGGAGGGAGCCTCTAAAAACCCCAGTTTGGGCAAATTCATGGTGGAGGGAGCCTCTAACCAGCCCAGTTTGGACCAATTCATGGTGGAGGGAGCCTCTAAAAACCCCAGTTTGGACCAATTCATGGTGGAGGGAGCCTCTAAACAGCCCAGTTTGGACCAATTCATGGTGGAGGGAGCCTCTAACCAGCAGAGTTGGTGGAAATCAGGGTGGAGGGAGCCTCTAACCAGCAGAGTTGTGGGAAAGCAGGGTGGAGGGAGCCTCTAACCAGCAGAGTTGTGGGAAAGCAGGGTGGAGGGAGCCTCTAACCAGCAGAGTTGTGGGAAAGCAGGGTGGAGGGAGCCTCTAACCAGCAGAGTTGGTGGAAATCAGGGTGGAGGGAGCCTCTAACCAGCAGAGTTGGGGGAAATCAGGGTGGAGGGAGCCTAGTATTAGCAGAATTGTGCAACGCTTATGGTGGATGAGTATGAGGATGCGGAGGAATTGGAGAGGTTGAGTACAGACATGGAGTTTCATGTTGGGGTGCTTTACACAGGTGGGCACAAAAATGAAGGCTCTATCCAGTGGTGGTTCATTTTTATCAAAGTGAGCCGGTCGGCACTCTCAGCTGACAGACGGGTGCGCTTGTCAGTGATGATGCCACCGGCTGCACTGAACACCCTCTCAGATAGGACGCTGGCGGCAGGACAGGACAGCACCTCCAAGGCATATAGGGCAAGTTCAAGCCACAGGTCCAACTTTGACACCCAATACGTGTAGGGCGCAGAGGGGTCGGAGAGGACAGGGCTGTGGTCGGAAAGGTATTCCCGCAACATGCGCCTATACTTCTCACGCCTGGTGACACTAGGACCCTCCGTGGCGGCACTTTGGCGAGGGGGTGCCATCAAGGTGTCCCAGACCTTAGACAGTGTGCTCCTCGTTTGTGTGGACCGGTGAGAACTTGGTTGCCTACTGGAGGAACTGCCCTCCCTGCCGCCAACGTCACATGCTGGAAACATCTCCATCATATTCTGCACCAATTGCCTGTGGCAAGCATTGATGCGATTGGCCCTCCCCTCTACCGGAATAAAAGACGAGATGTTGTTTTTATACCGGGGGTCAAGGATAGCAAAGATCCAGTACTGGTTGTCCTCCATGATTTTGACAATACGCTTGTCGGTTGTAAAGCACCCCAACATGAACTCAGCCATGTCTGCCACAGTGTTAGTTGGCATGACTCCTCTGGCCCCACCGGAAAGTTCAATCTCCATTTCCTCCTCATCCTCCATGTCTACCCATCCGCGCTGCAACAATGGGACGATTCGAAGTTGCCCGGAAGCCTCCTGTATCACCATCACATCATCGGACAACTCTTCTTCCTCCTCCTCCTCCTCCTCCATTAAACGCAGTGAAGCGGACAGATGTGTGGACCTACTCTCCAGCTGTGACGGATCGGATGCTATCCCTAACTCCTCTGTGTGATCTGAGTTATCCCTGATGTCAATCAGGGATTCTCTCAGAACACACAAGAGCGGGATTGTAAGGCTCACCATCGCATCCTCAGAGCTCACCCTCCTTGTGGACTCCTCAAAGACCCGTAGGATGTCACAAAGGTCTCTCATCCATGGCCACTCATGGATGTGAAACTGAGGCAGCTGACTTTGTGGCACCCTAGGGTTTTGTAGCTGGTATTCCATCAAAGGTCTCTGCTGCTCAACCACTCTATTCAACATCTGAAACGTTGAGTTCCAGCGTGTGGGGACGTCGCACAAAAGCCGGTGTTGTGGCACATGCAGGCGTTGCTGGAGAGATTTTAAGCTAGCAGCGGCTACTGTCGACTTGCGAAAGTGGGCGCACATGCGCCGCACTTTCACCAGTAGCTCTGGAACATTGGGGTAGCTCTTTAGGAAACGTTGCACCACTAGGTTGAAGACGTGGGCCAGGCATGGAACATGTTGGAGTCCGGCAAGCTCCAGAGCTGCTACCAGGTTCCGGCCGTTATCACAAACGACCATGCCTGGGCCCAGGTGCAGCGGCTCAAACCATATTGCCGTCTCATCGAGGAGGGCATCCCTCACCTCGGAGGCAGTGTGCTGTCTGTGCCCCAAGCTGATCAGCTTCAGCACAGCCTGCTGACGTCTACCAACGCCAGTGCTGCAACGTTTCCAACTCGTAGCTGGGGTCAATCTAACAGCGGAGGAGGAGGCGGTGGCGGAGGAGGAGGCGGTGGCGGAGGAGGAGGCGGTAGAGGAGGAGGAGGAGGGGGGTGTTCTTCTCGTGTCCCTGCCAGGAATGTTAGGCGGGGAGACGAGGTACACCGGGCCAGTTTGGGAAGCAGTCCCAGCCTCAACTACATTCACCCAGTGTGCCGTCAGTGAAATGTAGCGTCCCTGTCCGCATGCACTTGTCCACGCGTCGGTGGTCAAGTGGACCTTTGTGCAAAGCGCGGAACTAAGGGCCCGCCTGATGTTGAGTGACACGTGCTGGTGCAAGGCGGGGACGGCACACCGGGAGAAGTAGTGACGGCTAGGGACGGCATAGCGAGGTGCCGCAGTTGCCATCAGGTCCAGGAAGGCGGGAGTTTCAACAAGCCGGAACGCCAACATCTCCTGGGCCAGCAGTTTAGCGATGTTGGCGTTCAAGGCTTGCGCGTGTGGGTGGTTAGCAGTGTATTTCTGCCGCCGCTCCAATGTCTGAGAGATGGTGGGTTGTTGTAAAGAAGCGCCTGATGGTGCCTTTGATGGTGCAGGAGAAGGAGATAAGACAGGAACAGGGGAGGATGAGGGAGAAGTCAACAAAGTGGCGGAGGCAGATGAAGTGGTGTCCTATGGCACTATATGGCAGTAGCAAGAAATGAGGGTATTTGTAACCCCAATATATTCTTTGAATTCCCAGTCAGACAATGGCACTATATACCAGTAGCAAGAAATGAGGGTATTTGTAACCCCAATATATTCTTTGAATTCCCAGTCAGACAATGGCACTATATACCAGTAGCAAGAAATGAGGGTATTTGTAACCCCAATATATTCTTTGAATTCCCAGTCAGACAATGGCACTATATACCAGTAGCAAGAAATGAGGGTATTTGTAACCCCAATATATTCTTTGAATTCCCAGTCAGACAATGGCACTATATACCAGTAGCAAGAAATGAGGGTATTTGTAACCCCAATATATTCTTTGAATTCCCAGTCAGACAATGGCACTATATACCAGTAGCAAAAATTGTGGGTGCACGTAACCCCAATATATTCTTTGAATTACCAGTCAGACAATGGCACTATATACCAGTAGCAAGAAATGAGGGTATTTATAACCCCAATATATTCTTTGAATTACCAGTCAGAAACTGGCACTATATGGCAGTAGCAAGAAATGAGGGTATTTGTAACCCCAATATATTCTTTGAATTCCCAGTCAGACAATGGCACTATATACCAGTAGCAAGAAATGAGGGTATTTGTAACCCCAATATATTCTTTGAATTCCCAGTCAGACAATGGCACTATATACCAGTAGCAAGAAATGAGGGTATTTATAACCCCAATATATTCTATGAATTCCCAGTCAGACAATGGCACTATATACCAGTAGCAAGAAATGAGGGTATTTATAACCCCAATATATTCTTTGAATTACCAGTCAGAAACTGGCACTATATGGCAGTAGCAAGAAATGAGGGTATTTGTAACCCCAATATATTCTTTGAATTCCCAGTCAGACAATGGCACTATATACCAGTAGCAAGAAATGAGGGTATTTATAACCCCAATATATTCTTTGAATTCCCAGTCAGACAATGGCACTATATACCAGTAGCAAGAAATGAGGGTATTTATAACCCCAATATATTCTTTGAATTACCAGTCAGAAACTGGCACTATATGGCAGTAGCAAGAAATGAGGGTATTTGTAACCCCAATATATTCTTTGAATTCCCAGTCAGACAATGGCACTATATACCAGTAGCAAGAAATGAGGGTATTTATAACCCCAATATATTCTTTGAATTCCCAGTCAGACAATGGCACTATATACCAGTAGGAAGAAATGAGGGTATTTATAACCCCAATATATTCTTTGAATTCCCAGTCAGAAACTGGCACTATATGGCAGTAGCAAGAAATGAGGGTATTTGTAACCCCAATATATTCTTTGAATTCCCAGTCAGACAATGGAACTATATACCAGTAGCAAAAATTGTGGGTGCACGTAACCCCAATATATTCTTTGAATTCCCAGTCAGAAACTGGCACTATATGGCAGTAGCAAGAAATGAGGGTATTTGTAACCCCAATATATTCTTTGAATTCCCAGTCAGACAATGGCACTATATACCAGTAGCAAGAAATGAGGGTATTTGTAACCCCAATATATTCTTTGAATTCCCAGTCAGACAATGGCACTATATACCAGTAGCAAGAAATGAGGGTATTTGTAACCCCAATATATTCTTTGAATTCCCAGTCAGACAATGGCACTATATACCAGTAGCAAAAATTGTGGGTGCACGTAACCCCAATATATTCTTTGAATTACCAGTCAGAAACTGGCACTATATGGCAGTAGCAAGAAATGAGGGTATTTGTAACCCCAATATATTCTTTGAATTCCCAGTCAGACAATGGCACTATATACCAGTAGCAAGAAATGAGGGTATTTATAACCCCAATATATTCTTTGAATTCCCAGTCAGACAATGGCACTATATACCAGTAGCAAGAAATGAGGGTATTTATAACCCCAATATATTCTTTGAATTACCAGTCAGAAACTGGCACTATATACCAGTAGCAAGAAATGAGGGTATTTATAACCCCAATATATTCTTTGAATTACCAGTCAGAAACTGGCACTATATGGCAGTAGCAAGAAATGAGGGTATTTGTAACCCCAATATATTCTTTGAATTCCCAGTCAGACAATGGCACTATATACCAGTAGCAAAAATTGTGGGTGCACGTAACCCCAATATATTATTTGAATTCCCAGTCAGACAATGGCACTATATACCAGTAGCAAAAATAGTGGGTGTATATAGCCCCAATTCTATTGCTAGGGGACTTGCAGGGTATTTCTGAGGTGAAGGTGGGGGGGCACACCGTTGGAACGGGGATTTGGGGTGTATATATGGGGTATACGGGAATACACTGTCAGTGTGTTCCATTCAGGATCCTGGGAAAGCTGGGTTGCGGCGATTGAGCCCGTCAGTGCCACGTTACACTGACAAGCTTCTCCCTGGAATTGAAGTTATATGTAAGCCCAATATATTCTTTGAATTCCCAGTGAGACAATGGCACTATATGGCAGTAGCATAAATAGTGGGTGTATATAGCCCCAATTCTAATGCTATGGGACTTGCAGGGTATTTCTGGGGTGAAGGTGGGGGGGCACACCGTTGGAACGGGTATCGGGGGTATATATCGGGTATACGGGAATACACTGTCAGTGTATTCCATTCAGGATCCGCGGAAAGCTGGGTTGCGGCGATTGAGCCCGTCAGTGCCACGTTACACTGACAAGCTTCTCCCTGGAATTTAGCTCTTATAAGAGCTGTTGGTTGTCTTCTCCTTCCTATCCTAGCCTGTCCCTGCCTACCCAGAATCTAAGCCCTAGCTAACTGGACGGAAACCTCCGTCCCCGGTGAATTGCAAGCTCAGAATGACGCGAACCTGGGCGGCGCTGTTCTTTTAAATTAGAGGTCACATGTTTTCGGCAGCCAATGGGTTTTGCCTACTTTTTTCAACGTCACCGGTGTCGTAGTTCCTGTCCCACCTACCCTGCGCTGTTATTGGAGCAAAAAAGGCGCCAGGGAAGGTGGGAGGGGAATCGAGTAATGGCGCACTTTACCACGCGGTGTTCGATTCGAACATGCCGAACAGCCTAATATCCGATCGAACATGAGTTCGATAGAACACTGTTCGCTCATCTCTAAAACCTAACAATACACAGCTGGATAATAATTATTCAGAATGAATTATTCAATTATTTATAATTGTCTGATACTTTTTGGTAACCATCGGTGTGGGCATCGGTAAGGATAGGAAGGCAGTTTCACCGTCATGAGAAGTTGGATACTGTGCGGGCATAAAACTAAAAATGACAAAAGGGAGGAGCATTGTGTGACAGCCAATCAGGATTACTTCCAATACCCCCAATGATGCCGATTGGCTGCAGACAGATGATTTCTCACTTTTCAGTCCTTTTGCGTTGGATGCAAGCACAGATTATCCACTCTCATTATGATAGCACTCGAGAAACAGATAAGAATCCTATACATCCCATTCACGGGAGAAGATTCACAATTTTTTCAGGCCTGCTATATATGGCTGAAAGCAGCCAGTCTGCACCACTAGGAGGTTCTCAGTAGTGCAGACTGGCTGTAAGCAGCTGACTAGCATCTGTCAGCGCTCTTTCCTCCCTCCCTGTTTAGATGGCAGCAGACACAATATACCTTTCAGGCAAAAGTGTTGCTACATTGTTTTACATTGTGAACTAGGGAAGTGCAGAATATTCCATGGCCTTGTTATAATCCGAGATTGTGGGACAGTTCACCCATCTTCTTCTGTCTGCCCACTCATCACAAACATAACTTGGAGCTCTTGGGCACCAATGTAAAATCTGTAAAAGCTCCCCCTCCCCCCACCTGGTGTAATTTATAATATTGGTTTCTCTTTATGTGGCCGGGGGTATTGAGCCCACTGACACACTACAGCCCTGGCATAACTGCTACCTCTACACCCTGTACCCCTGTCTATAAACACCCAACCCTATGGTGCTTTACCCCTGTAAAATATATAGTGGTACTCGAGCAATATTGGACTCTTGTTACTTATGTATTCCCATCCTCAAAAGGAATCTTACACTAGATCCTGACTTATATTTAGTACATGGAGGATTATTTATCATAGGATTTTATTCAAAATCTATGGGCTCAGCACTGCAAGATGGAAAATCGCACAGCATATTGTGACTTGTGTTCCCCTTTAAGGAGCTTTTGAGATTGATAAACAATACTATAGATAGGTTACCCATTCAAGACTGTCTGACACTTGGGACCCCCACGCAGATAAGCTCTGTGAAGTGATATTGATGCTCTATGAGGGCCACTACTGTGTCAAAGGCCATAATGTTCATTTGCAGTTCAATACCATTCAAGTGAATGGGGCTGAGCTGCAATACCATGGTACAATGTATGGTGTTGTGCTTGGCTTTCAGAGAAGAAGCCACAGTGCATGTCTGAATGCAATGGTTTCTTCAACAGCTAGTCTGCGGAGGTCCCTGGTGGTGAAAACACTAATCTTTAATTTGTGACCGATCTTAAGGATAGGTTATCAATCTTGTAAGTTTTTCCAGATCTTGATATTGAAAACCTTTCCATTGCCAATGAGCTAAATGAAGGTACTTCAGCAACCAACAAGTACTGCATCCACTTCATTGTTTGCCCAGACACAGCACCACATAAACAGTTGTGGCCAAGCCTGGTACTGCAGCCTTGAACCTTTCACTTGATTGGAGTGAGCTGCAATACCAGCCACAGCAACTCTATGTGTTGAGCTGTGCCAGTGTAAAAAAAAATGCCACAACACCTTCACACCTGCTGGAAATAGGCCATCAATAGTAACGTCCCCTTTAAGGCATAATAAAGCTCTTAATTTCCTATGGAAAATGACGACACATTGCAGACAAGCAGATGACGTCTGTAGTGTCTTTATAGGCATTTGTACTATATAACAAGCACTTGCCCTTGAGATAACATAGAACCAGAGATAATTCCCTTCTCCACATTTCCATGTACTTCCTCAGGGAATGTCTGTCCTAACAGAGTCAAATCCTAAAAAGCCGATCCATAAAAAGCGGGCCGGGACAGGTTTTCTTAGCTCCAGGTGGGGAAGGAATTAAACCTGAGCATCAGTCCTAAGTCTTCTGCACTAAAGTCTTATTGTTTTCCATGAGAATAAAATGTACCGCACCATGTAATTATAAGTATATTGCCAGCTGCAGTATTATTATATGCACAACGGTCATTTCAATGGAAAGTTTGCCTGTCAATTACCCAATTTTGGCTTGGACCAATGTGTATCCTGGGAACTGGAGAAAGTTCTGCTAATCGGGAGGTGAGTTTATTTGTAGGGGGGAATAGACTATTGCACGGTAATGGTTTTTAGGACTGACTGCTACATATAAAGGGATATTCCAGTTTCAGCAGTTTCCACTACTAGTTATTCATTGTACATTGTATACAATTTTCAGATATTCTTTCTATATAGTTTCACTCTTATCAAGATCTGTGCTTGCTGTCATTTAACAAGTTATGTTATAGACACACAGGTGTATGACTTGTCACAGTTACAGTACAGTTATCAAAGCTATGAACCTGTTCATCCATTGCAGCATCCTAGCGTGTCTCTGCTTACATTGTTTTTTTTTATGGGACTCTGCTTTTGTTATATGTATGTATTTTGTGTACCGGTATATATATTTATTTATTTTTATGTATATATTTATATTTTGCAGCTTCCCATATGTGTCATTCCTTATAGTTTAACCCATTTTTGGTCACCCCTCTGTATGGCTTGGTTCAGCCCTGGTCACTCATAGGCCACTGGTGGGGTTTTTGAGATTCAAGTCTCTGCAGGACCATTATAGTCTGGTTAGTATGGAGTATTACAACTAAATTCTACTGTGTTCTAGTCAGCCCCTGAGGGAGAGGAGATATACAGCTCAAAGCTCTGCCAGAGACTGCCCTGAGACAGGGATCATCAGCCTGTCTATTGTACACATGAGGTGCCAGGAGGAGAGGAGGTGTCCCATTTTCCAGGATCTGTATTCCAGGACCCACCTTCCTTTTACTACCCCCATTGGGAAGCTGCATATGTTCGTGCTTGCACAGTTTACCACAGTAAAGTTACTCTGAGTCATTCCTACAATTATCATCGGGGCTCTTCCGAACACCATCACACAGTTCAGAATAAGAGAGGACCCCTCTCCAACTGGAGGTGACCTTGGGGGAACTACTACCACCCCCATCCAGTAGCATGCAGACCCCTCTCATCAGTGCCCGACCTAGAAAGTGTGCTGAAGGAGTTTGTTTGAGGGCACTCAGCCCATCTGGTGACATCACTATTGCTACTACTACTCTCATCATCTGGGTTGGGGCACCATCACATGGCCAGGACAGATTTATATCCTCTGGAACTAATAAAGGTTACCATTGAATGACAGCAAGTAGAGCTCTTGAACAACGCAAGGAACTCACTCGTAAAGTATAGTGTAAAATTTTCATTATACACTAAATATCCTTTATTTCCTTAAACCATATTACCCATTTTACGCTAAGACCACATGTGAGTTTGCAGCCTGTATGATAAAGGCAGATCTTAAAGACGAAAACCTTGCACAATATGCACTAGATCCAATAAAGACAAGCCTATTTTCACCAGATACAAGCCTTTGTGGTGTTGTGACCTTCCTGTACAATATTTGGATTTTGTATTGATAATCTGTTTGGACACGGGCACGCTGGGACTTAATTTCGGTGCTGGTCCTGTCTACATATTTTGCAGGGGCGTAAAATGCAGCAGAATTGCTGGCAGGTAACCCACTGCAAAGCACGGTTTGGTTGGTTTTTGTTATAGGCAGGTTTGTTGCAGGATGTCCACTACAGATCTGCAGCATCTGGCCTTAGCTTAATATTACCTCCCAACCATCCCAGATTCAGTGGGACAGTCTCGGATTCAGGGAACCGACCCACTGTCTTGGTAGCTATGTCCCGGACTTCAACTCATCTGCTTCCGGTCTGGAAGACGTGCACCCTCTGCTACACCATTTTTGTTTAACACTGTGGGGAAACCAGAAGAGGGACATAATACTGTGGGGGCAACCGAAGAGGACATTACATTGTAGAGGCAATTGCAGAGGACATTATACTATGGAGGTAGCTGGAGGGGGACAATATTCTTTGGGCACACCAGGAGAGGGAGTTTATTCTGTAGGGTAACTGGAAGGGGACATTATAATTTGGGGGCATACCATGTCCAAGTAACTGTAGGGGTATTATACTGTGTGAAGGCACAGACATTAATGGGAATGAGCCAAAATGGAGTGGGTGGGGCTAAATTTGCCTTGGCGCACATTCTATCTTTATTTCAGTCCTTTAAAAGTGGAATGGTATGGTTTCCTAGATAAGACAAAATGGGGTTCAGAAATCTCGTCTTCCTTCAATCCCAAGTCCTGATCCAGTGCAAAGGTCCCCACCATTGAAATGAATGGAACCTACACAAGTCTAAGATGATCCTCAAGGCCTAGAAAAGATGAATAAATTAATACTGAACCCTTGGGATGGGATTTTGATAAATACCTTTGAAACAAAGAACGGCGGCACATCTTTGGTTACTTCACCATCTGACCTGTCAAGTCAGCAGATAAAAAACCCAAGGGATTAAAGGACTGTGGGTGTAAACTGTAAGTGACCTTCCTTTCTAGGCTGTGTCCCTACATGAACACCTCAGGTACTGTGAGAATCAGCTCATACCATCTCTGCCAAACGTGACGTTCCTCTGACATGGAGCAGCGGGTGATTCACGAGGGAGCGGTCGACAGCCTTGTAAACCTCTTCTTTGAGCAGTATAATAGATGAATTTGCTTTAGACAGGTAATCTGAAATTTTGTGCAATAAATTAAGCACACGTACAGCGTTTCCCAGTCTCTAGGCCTTGGCATCCACTTCAGTGCTGAGGCTCGATCAGTTCTGTTTTATCCACCTCTTCTCATGAAGGGTTATAATTAAAAAAACTAATATTGCCTTCTGCAGAACTTTCCAGCTAATGCTACCTTCCCAGTCACCTAGAAGGCCTCAAACCATATGAAACTGGTATTTCAAGGTCTTTTAATTGATGTCTCATCCTCAAGGAAAGTTGCAGCACCCCTTCACTGCAGTACCAGGCATAGTGATGACCAGACCATACGGGTGCCGCTGTGCCTGTGATACTGTGGTTCTGTATTTACTTGGCATCTGCAGCAACCCAGTGGAGGAGATCAGAGAGTGTGGAAAAAGATGACATGGGCTGTGCCACATGCTAGGCCTGCAGCGCTACTCACACACTCCCTAAGGCTGTGCAGACACGGGGGTCCTGCTGTTCTACCGTTTGGATGCGGTAGTGTTCTTGTTTTCCCCCGGGGCAGTCCTTGTTGGAGAAGGGACCTCTCAATACTAAGCTGTGTGGATGTTGTTCAGCAGATACCCTGATGGTGATGCAGGCAATGATTCAGGAGTTGAAAAAGAGAAAAAATGCGAACAGCCACAATACCGTCAGATATAGAGTACTGGTATAAAGAAAATAAAAAATAAAACTTACAATTCTGAGGTCCCGTGTTTTTGTGAAAAAATCTTGTAGTAGAAATACCTGATGTGTGAATCGGATCCAAGTCCCTTCCGGCTTGGGACGAACAGTGAGTAGAAAAAATACGAACAAATCCAGGGCCCAGGCATCCGATATGGTTTAGAAATAAAACATAGCTTTTATTTCATGGGAGACATGCTCCAAGTAAAAATAAGCAGTAAGTCCAGAGTGCAGGATGGTACTATCGCATTGCCTACGCGTTTCGGAACGTAAAAAGCCCCTTAGTCATGGCATAAGAACGGAACATGCATATCATGCTTATATATAAAAACAAGTTAAACAGAAAAAGACCCCTCCCATAAGCACTCAGGATGGAAGTCCTGCCTAATAGCAAATTATGCACCACCTGTGTAGGAACTTTCACATGCACTATGTATGTCAAAGGATTCTTTCATTTGAGAAAATGAACATATATATGCAAAAAAAGAGAATGAAAGAATCCTTTGACATACATAGTGCATGTATACACAGTGCCCTGTGCAGTATCTTCTATTAATGCCCCCTTATGCTAAACCATATAGTGCCTAAATCACACACATAGATTGGTAGATTACCTCCACCATACAGTGCACAAAGATACATTTATACAGGTATGGGTGCCAAGTATGGGATAAGGTCTATGTAACAGGCAGAGCCGTAACATACAACTCCTGAACCCCAATGGGATCTCTGTAGCACCTCAGGGTCCAGGGCTCTGTAACAAAATGCTAACGCAGAACCCCCTATGGCTAGACCCCTGGCACTGGCTACGTGCAGGGTCATCGGTGCTACTGACACTGAATACTAGACAGACCTCTTGAACTATGAAATAATATTGTTGTAATATTTGGTCACAGAATACAGTAAAAACATACACCAAAAATACAGAATTTACAGTATGTGCTCACAATTGTGCACCCATTGTGTTTACAGAATCAAGTTTTTCATTAAAAGTATATTTTATGGCACAGAGTCATGTATTTTAAATTTTCTTAGTTTATGAAATACAATTCTGTATAATAAAATAACATTCTGTGTGACAAAATAACTTCCCTTGTCACTAAGTAACATTCTGTGTCACATAATACCATTGTATCCATTCCATTTCACAAAATAAAATTCTGTGAGAAAGATAGGTCAGTTATAGAAACCAACCAACCAAATGCTGTCATCAATCGGACGTTGATCAAGAATTGGAGCAGTCAGCCACATCTGGAGATAAAACTAACAATATGTGTAACAAGACAAGTCAAGTATATTTCTTCACGGCAAAAACAAATTTCTCCGGCAACTCTCCGATGATAAAATATAACTTTTAATCAGAAAACATCATAAAATGACAAAAAATTTGATGTCGATCACAAAATAAAGAAAAGAAATATAAACCCCCTAAAAAACGCAGACGCGTTGCGGAACCATTGTTCCTTCCTCAGTGCATGCTCTGAATAGAATGACCTGGGTTAATATAGGTTTCTCACCCATCTCAATTTCCGGTGTTAGGGAACCACCCTAGTCATCTTTGCAAATTATTCGTCACCTGGACCTGAAGCTCCACTAGCTATAACATATGAATATATACCTAAATATATCTATTTTGCTCCTGAACCCTAATTTATTATAAGGATACAAAAGAAGAACATTCAACCTTCTCTACATGTCATCCAAAAGAATTTTTTAACCCATCAAGATTGTAAATGGATAAGTATGAATTCACACTGCCTGCGTTTAAAGAAAAAAAAAAAACACCTGATTATAATCCTAGAACATATTTAATGGTGTATGCATATCATCCAAAGAATCACTTCAACCAGATAAATGGGTAAGTATGAGTGAATTCACACTTCCTGCGTTTATAAAAAAACAAACAAAAAAAACCCAACTGATTATAATCCTGAAACATATTTAATAGTGTCTGTATATCATCCAAAGAATCACTTCAACCAGAAAAGACCATATGTGATATATGGCAGAAAGGTAGGTATGGAACAATTCACACTACCTGCATTTCTAAGGATGCATTCACACTACGGAACGCCAGCGTGTATCACAGCCGTACACGCCGGCGTTACAGCAGGGCTGCCGGACACTTCCCATTCATTTCTACAGGAGCCGGCATGCGAGCGCTCCCCATAGAAATGAATGGAAAAAAGCAGTCCATTCATTTCTATGGGGAGCACTCGCATGCCGGCTCCCATAGAAATGAATGGGAAGTGTCCGGCAGCCCTGATGTAACGCCGGCGTGTACGGCTGTGATACACGCTGGCGTTCCGTAGTGTGAATGCACCCTAAGGGTGCATGCACACTACGTAACGCCGGGCGTGTATGAGAGCCGTACACGCCGGCGTTACAGCAGGGCTGCCGAACACTTCCCATTCACTTCAATGGGAGCGCTCGTAAACGCCGCTGTTACGAGCGCTCCCATTGAAGTGAATGGGAAGTGTTCGGCAGTCTGCCGTAATGCCGGCGTGTACGGCTCTCATACACGCCCGGCGTTACGTAGTGTGAATTCACCCTAAGGTGAATTTCCACATTTTAATTGCAACTACCTGAGGCCTGATATGCATAACGATAGTAACCAACTGACCTAAAGGCTCCGTAAGTATGTATCTATACCTTTAAGCTCCGGACGGGTTGCCAATAAAACCCTGCACTACATGTTGGAATTAAAGTGATCTATAAATTTCCAAAGCACATGTGGTTAGAACACCATTCTGCTGATTTACATCAGGATAGTAAATCGGTGAGTATAGATAAAAATATCTCACCTCCATTATAAAGATAAAGACATAATTGTAATCTTAAAGACTACATCTTCTACGAAAAATTACTTCAACCAGTCAGGAATGTATATCCTATATATGTATATAAATAGGTAAGTATGGATCAATTCACATTGCCCCCGTTTATAAGGTAAAGTTCACATTATAGATACAGCTTCCCGGAGCCTGAAGATGCTGGTAGTAATAGACCAACCTCAGACTCCATGAATTATATTGAAGTATATTTCTTGTTTGCCCCGGAGATTACACTGCTAATATTACACATTGTACACACGTGGACAAAATAGTTGGTACCCCTCATTTAATGAAAGAAAAACTCACAACGGTCATATATATAACTTGAATCTGACAAAAGTAATCCTACTAATATTAGAAATCTGAAAGTTTGTGTGTTTGGATGTTTGTTACTCAAATCACACAAAAACGGCTGAACGGATTTGGATTAAATTTGGCACATAGATAGTTTGTACCCTGGATTAACACATAGGATATCCTGGTAAATGATATGGCTTCACAACTGTTATGAATTTATGTTAATATATTATATTAAACTGCTCTTGCCGACAGCACAATTGTTCAGCTAATTGCAGTTTGCTGATATCTCTCTATGCAAACACACAGATAACACTGAGTCCATTGTGTATAAGCATCTACATATTATCTTATCTGCATATGTGTTCTGTGTCCTGTTCAGCCAGAGGGAGGAGGTGAGAGAGAAATACAGGAAGTGAGAAGCAGACACTGCAGACAGCTTGCTGAGACATTGAGATGGGAAAACCCCTTTATTCGCAATTGGCAGTTTCCCAATTTAAACATGCCGGAAAAACAAAAATCTAATTTGTGGCAAAAATATCACAGAAACAGAGCTATGAAGGTAGCCAGAAGTCAACAGACTTCTCCTCAAGCACAGCTGAGGCGGTTTGAGCAAGCTAGGCGTCAAGCACTCTTAGAGCAGCCGAAATGCCAGAGCAGGTGGATCATCGACACCAACAACACGCAGACAAAGTCGAGGGCAGAATCTAGTAATAAATAAAAAATGTTTACAAGCCACAAAGCTTGTGGGAGAATGTCCTATGGACAGATGAAACAAAAAAATGAACTTTTTGGCAAGGCACATCAGCTCTATGGTCATGGACGGAAAAATGAAGCATGTCTTGAAAAGAACACTGTCCCTACTGTGAAACACGGAGGAGGCTATGTTATGTTCTGGGGCTGCTTTGCTGTATCTGGCACAGGGTGTCCTGAATCTGTGCAAGGTACAATGAAACCTCATGACTATCAAGAGATTCTAGAGAGAAATGTGATGCTCAGTGTCAGAAAGCTTGGTCTCCGTCACAGGTCTTGTAACAGGATAATGACCCAAAACACACAGCTAAAAACACCCAAGAATGGCTAAGAGGAAAACATTAGACTATTCTGAAGTGGCCTTCTATGAGCCCTGACCTAAATCCTATTGAGCATCTTTGGAAGGAGCTGAAACATGCGGTCTGGAAAAGACACCCTTCAAACCCAAGACAACTGGAGAAGTTTGCACATGAGGAGGGGGCCAAAATACCTGCTGAGAGGTGCAGAAGTCTCATTGACAGTTACAGGAATCGTTGGATTGTAGCGATTGCCTGAAAAGGTTGTGCAACAAAATATTAAGTTAGGGGAACTGTCATTTCTGTCCAGGCCTGTTTCATGAGTTTTATTTTTTTTGTAAAAAACTGTGTTGAAGCGAAAAGCAATGTCTTCATTTGTTCATTTTCATAGAATTTTTATTTAGTATTGCTTTGGTCAGATTCAAGTTATTTCTGTGACCATAGTGCGTTTCTCTTCCATTAAACAAGAGGTACCAACAATTTTATCCACGTGTGTACATATAATATGTACGTACAAAATAAACAGCGTCAAAAAATGATTTTTGGGCATTCTGTGAAAAATTAATTGATTTTCTGTGTACAAAAGTGATTTCTGTGATTACAAAATAAATTCTGTTGTATGCCAAAAAATTTATGGACCATAAAATAGATTCTGTGGTCACAAACGTCAATTCCGAGCTGAGAAAGTTATTTTTTTATGACACATAACAAACACATTGTGCAGAAAACATTCCTCATAGTGCTAGAAGGTGCTTCCAGACCTCCAAAACAGCTCCTGTGGTCCTGATTGGGGGGCCGTGCTATATGCACAGGATATAAGTAATAAACCCATATGATCCTACCGGGCCAACCCAACCCAACCTCCTGTCTGGCACCTTTAATCTAGCCTTTGCTACACATGGTCCTTACACTGGGGGGCTTGTTTCCTGGGTGCAGCCTTCTTATAAATTCTGGGAAAAGCTTTTGGAGGCCACATAGTGGGTGGGATATTAAAGGAGACTGTGAAGCATAAGGATAAAGAAAGACTCTTTTTTGCTAAAGAGTGACGGGTTTGAATGAACATGTCATCCCGCTGCCCCGAAACAATGCAGAATATAGTTACTTAGGAAAGTTGGCAGCCTTAATCTGCTTGGCTGAGCCTGGCTCGCTGCCTTGTTAGCTAATTTACGTCTAACGTGTCTGTGCAGAACTATCTTTGCCCTATTAAAAAGGGATCATTCATGTCAGCTAACCCCAAAACCTCACAACAAAGCAGAACTCATTTTGCACATAAGTAAATCACTGGATTTCAACACACGAGGTTGGCGTGGGTGACAACCATGGTGTAATTCTGGAATCTCTCTAGATAACCAAGCACTTTTATTAAGGTCCTACAAGGACACTAGAAATAGAGGTCACCCACACCGTATTGAGAAGTCTATACCCCTATAATAAAAAGTCACAAGTAAATATGGGATATGAGTGATGTCACAAATATGATGGTGCTACGTAAGGGAATAAAATAAATAATATACTGATGAGCAAAAGGGTAACAATGTTCTGAACTTTTGACTTTCCGGCTCCATATCTCACCATCCACTACAGCTTCCAATGTGAGACTACCATCAGTTTATAGACAATCATCTTGGCTATCTCTTACATAAAAGTGACTTGCAACTATTTAGCATGTAAGTAGATATGCAGATACTTGTCATGTAACTGCATTTTTACGGTTTGCTCCTGGTAGTGGAAAAAATTTTTCTTCTTGTATACATTTCTTGATTCCCAAGTGAAGGGTCACTGGTTCAAATCGAGGATCAGGCATGAAGACTTCCAAAGAAAAGAGAAACAGCATCATCCATATCGTCAAACTGCATCATGTGGGGGCCATGGCGGTTCGAAGAATATGAAATGAAGTCCTTCCATTCAAAAGCAAAGAGGTAGACGTCCAGGCAAAATATCAGAGTCAACTCATCACAAGGTCTATAAGTTCTGGTGCGAAAAACAGTGCAAGTGGTTCCATTGCTTCATAATAGTGAGATCACTGACGTCCATGCAAGCAATGTGCTACGTGTGTTACACAGGTCTGGAATGGTGGCCCAAAAAGGGTTAAGAAGCCTTCGACTTTAGTATTGTCATAAGAAGCATCAGCTTGAGTTTGCAAAAAAAGTACAAAAAGTGGGCAGTAGAAGAAGGGGAAACGGGTGATTTGGAGCAAGGAGACGTAAGTCAATAGACTGGGCTCTGTTGAGTGCAAATGGATCCAGAAGGGAAAAGGATCGATGTGGTTTGGTGAAGGAAGCCTGATCATACAGGGTTGTTTCACGGTCAAAGTCCAAAGCATACTTGACCAGGATCAATTGTGGTCACAGTACTGAGCTATAAGTTAGTATCCTACAAAACGAGTTACTTTGTACACTCGAGTACTATGGATATGAAAAGTGTTCCAGAAGAACAACGGCCCAAGATTAGCAAAGAAATGGTTGACAATGTAGTAGAGATGCTGGATGGGCCCCCACAGTTCTGAGACCTCATCCGAATCAAACATTTGAGGGTAGAGCTGAAGAAAAAGCTGTACTCTTACCCAAGTGTGTCGACCAGTATGCACCAACAGTGGAAACGTGTGGAAGAGGCCTGTTTGTATTAGCCATGCACGTGTACTTGCCTTACATGGCACTATTATCAGTTTGGAAGGAATTACGGACCTGACAGACTCTCTTTACAGCCTGATATGTAGATTTGTAACAGCAATTGGATTTCTGATGCAGAGTGGCAGTGAACATAATGCAGCAGATTCACGTAAAGATTGGGCCCATTGAATTCCATGGGGATAATCCTCAGAACTTCCGTAAAAATAACAAAGGACACTGTTTGAAATTCACATTAAAAATCTCCAGTGCATGCATATGAGGGGGGCATTCACACTACCGTCGGTGTATGACAGGTAGTGTCCGCTCCTAGTGTCCGTTCAAAATCTCGCACAGACATTAGGAGCGGACACTAGCTGTGTCCGTGACACTTTTCATTCATTTAAATGGCGATCGGGTGCGTTCTTTTGCACGCCCTTCCTTCACTGTCCGCTTGTAAAGATGTCCGACTTTTCAATCGGACAGAAAAAACCTACGTTGGGTTTTTCTGTCCGCTTGAAAAGTCGGACATCTTTACAAGCGGACAGTGAAGGATGGGCACGGAGTGCAAAAGAACGCACCCGATCGCCATTTAAATGAATGAAAAGTGTCACGGACACAGCTAGTGTCTACTGATAATGTCCGTGCCAGATTTTGAAGGGACACTAGGAGCGGACACTACCTGTCGGACATTGACGGTAGTGTGAACGCCCCCTTACTGTTACTATTTTATTTTGCTCATTTATTTGTGCCTGAAGTCAAGGTTTATTTATTTTGTTGTGTTTTTGTAAATAAACCTGTTTGCTGCAAGATTTGTGTCCCTGTCTCTGATTGGTTGGGTCTGCACCACTGCTGCTACTAAGCCATCTTCCCACAAAATTTATAACAAATGTCTGTTCTTTCTATAAAAAAAAAAAAAAAACATCCCTCATGGCAATAGACTTTGTTCAGTATTGCAGCTCAGCTTTCTTCCCTTCAATAGATATAAGCTGTAATACCAGACTCAGACCACGGACAAGAGGGGTGCTGTTTTGTTAAATAAATAAATAAATAAATACATGCATACATACATACATACACATACATACTTTGTTCTAATTTCATGCAATCCCCTAAGGAAAGTATTTTATTTATTGGAATAATGAACAATGAGGCCTAACAGAAAAATTGGCAGCCATGCAAATTTTTTAGCAGGATATTTTTTTTTTTATTAATAGGCTTTGTGACATTAAACTATAGGCCCAGGGTTTATGCAGGACTCAGTGGTGTATTCCTCTGTTATACCACCCATTATGAGCTGTATCCTGGTATATAAAGTGCCACACACAGTGATAAGTGCTCTGGGATCTAGATCTATCATGGCACCAGCCTGGAATGGGTTAAATATAGTTTGGGCTATAGGCTGCATATTCACTGCTGTATTTTATTGCAGCTTTCAGATTTGCTTTTGAATAGGAATTTATGAATTAGCTAGAAGTACATTTTAGAGTATACGATTTACGCTCCATGCACATGAATGTATGCTTTGTCAGTGCGCTAGACATGTTTTAAAAACACGCACCAGGCATATATGGATCAGCTGTTCACGGTTGCATCTGATCCTCGTACTATACAGTGTACAGAGCCCTATAATATTTGTATGAACCATCAGCCATATACAGGAATTATGTAAAAATAATAATAATAATAATAATTAAAAAAAAAAATCACAAGAGGTTTTTTTTTTTTTTTTTTGTTATTTTTATATATACTTCACCGTAATGCTTGAGTGGTAAAGTATGAATCACTAAGGACATAAAATGCGTATGTTGGTCAAAAGATTGTTTTCTATGTAATGATAGGTGTGAGGATAGGCTAAGCTTTTATACTGAATATCTGTATATAATTAGATATATGGCTTTTACCCAGCCATTACACCGGCAGAAAGCAACTTGTTTATCTGTCATGTTCACTGCTCCAACAAACATTGCAAAATGGAAAATCAATCCCAAATTCTAAGACTTTTTATTGTTAAGATGACAAATATTACATAGAATGGTTTAAGCTGACACTAAAAGCAGAAACCAGAAATAAGTAAATAACAGAGGTCAGACGTGTTCATGAATTTCGTGCATTTAACTTTAAAGGGAGTCTGTCACCAGAACCAGCATATCAGCCCACCCTGGAGATAGACAGATGAGGGTCACCTCAATCGCCCCTTGTGCATTGCTGCCTCTGTTACTGAGATATCACCATTTATCCTATTAATACTAAACTAAACTAATACTATACTAATACTATACTTACTAAATACTAATAAATGTGAAAGTTTGTATGTTTGTTCCTCAATCACGCAAAAACGGCTGAACGGATTTGAATGAAATTTGGCTCATAGAAATTTTGTAACCTTGATTAAAATACTACTTTTTATTCCGGTAAATGACATGGCTTCATGACTGTTATGAATTTATGTTCACATACTATATTACACTGCTCTTCCAGCACCTTATCTCAGCCAGGGCTGTTATCTCTCTGTGTAAACACACGCTAACCCTCAGTGTGTATACACATTTGCATATTATCTGATCTGCTCCAGGTACTGCTGAAAAACTGACACGGGCAAACAACTTTAGGCCGGGGCCCCACGGGACGTAAACGCCGCGATTTGCCCGCAGTGGAGTTGCTGCGGGAAAAATCGCGGTGTTGTACAGTGCAGGCTAAGTGGATGGGATTCATGCGAATCCCATGCCCACTTTGCGGAAAAAAATGCAGTGTGGACATGCTGCGATTTGCAAAACCGTTGCGGCTTTGCAAATCTCAGCATGTCAATTATATCTACGGAAATGCCAGCGGCTTTCCCATAGATATAATGTTAAGAGAAAGTCCGCAGAGGAAAACTCTGTGAACTTTCTCTTAAAAGCGCTGCGGAAAGAACCGCAAAGCGTTCACGCAGCGGTTCTTCCTGCAGTGCTTTAGTGCCCGTGGGGCCTTAGCCTTAATCCAAATTGGGAGTTTGGATTATACTGGGGAAAAAGAAAATCTAATTTGTCTCAAACAACGACAGCTATAAAGGAAGGAAGTCACAGAGTTCTCCACAAGCGCAGCTGAGGGGGATCATCGACTCCAACAACACACTCATTATATGGCGTCCCAGCGAGCTGCTGAGATGCCGGAACAATCACAGGCACAACATGAGGAATGATTTCAGCGGCAGCCCAGCTTGACAGCTGCTGAAAAGCCGGAGCAGGTGGATCATCAACACCAACAACACGCTCATTATATGATGTTCCAGTGAGGTGCTGAGATGCCGGAACAATTACAGGCACAACATGAGGAATGATTTCAGTGGCAGCCCAGCTTGACAGCTGCTGAAAAGCCGGAGCAGGTGGATCATCAACACCAACAACACGCTCATTATATGATGTTCCAGCGAGGTGCTGAGATGCGGGAACAGACACAGGCACAATGCAAGAAAAAAGTTCAGCGGCAGGCCAGCTTCAGAGATGCCAAAACGCCTGAGTATGCGGATCATCAACGCCAACAACACACTCATTATATGGCGTCCCAGTGAGCTGCTGACATGCCAAAACAATCATAGGCATGGTGCGAGAAACAAGTTCAGCAGCAGGGCAGTTTGAGAGCTGCCAAAATGCCCGAGCAGGCAAACCATCTACAGCAGCAATTTGCTGAATATTGGTGGATCATTCACTCCAACAACCCGCAGACGAAGTCGCGGGCAGAGGCTAGTTGTTAATAAACAATTGAACTCTATGGAACAATGAGGTCAATGAAAGTCAGCAAAAATTTTATTGTTGCCCCTTCAAAAATCTCATTTACATATTGACAAAAATAGCAACACCTTGGCAATGGAGGTTCCACAATGTGTGGATTGGATTAATTAGAATCTCATTCACTTTGCTGGTACTGTAAATCGCCACATTTGTATCTAATGCGTTTCTGCAGCCATTGCCTAATGGGAATATCCACCTTTTATCATCATGTTCTAAAGTCCAAAATTTTATGGTGATATAGTTCATGCTAAAGTACATTTTATACTGCACTTCCAATATTTTATACAGCGCTCCATAGAAAATAGATTGACTGGTTTGCCCTATATTGTTTGTTGCTCTTTCTGCGATTGCCTTACATTGGAGATCCACAGATGTCCACTCACTAGAAAGGTTCATAATAATAAAATGCTTCAAAATTGGTAATGCTGGAGATCATCAAAATATGGCATCCTCCTCCGTATATAATTCTGTACAGATGAACAAATATGGGTATACACAAACATCCAGCAGATATTCTATACCCATCTACCATACCCCTCCCCTCTGCCACCAATTGGTCGAGTTTAGTGTGTAAGGTTGTGTTCACATGTCGCATTTACACATTGCAAATAACTCTTTTCTACAGAATTTCTACAACAGATGTGGAACAAGGTCTATGCTCAGTTTTCATAAAAACTAATGTGTGATATTCTGCAATACTGTGCTTTGCAGTACAGCACACCTTACTGGAGATCTGAAAGCCCAGATTCAAATCCCCTTATAGGACATGTAAAAAGTTAAAAAAAACAAAACAAAAGACACCACAGTTTAAAACACACACTAATAAATCCTACTAATCTTATATGTTTGAACGTTTGGATGTTTGTTACTCAATCACGCAAAAATGGCAGAATGGATTTAGCTGAAATTTGGCACATAGATAGATAAGAACCCCAATTAAAATATAGGCTACTTTTTAGCCCGGTTAATGATGTCACTACATGATTGTTAAGTACGAATTTACACACACACACTACGTTTGAGGACCTTTGATGACGTCATCACAGGCCCTTCAGCCGTCCCATAGGATCATGCTATGTGGTGGGCGGAGCAACATGCAAATTTGGGGCGGAGCTAAACAGGAGGGAGCCACAAAGTTTGAAATCTGAAGAAAATGGAGTCTCTGGCTGAACGGATTTCACTGAAATTTGGCACATACATAGATAGGAACCCTGCTTAAAACAGTTTTAGCTCAGTAAATGACGTCAATACATGATTGTTAAGTACGTATTTACACACACACTACGTTTGAGGACCTTTGATGACGTCATCACAGGCCCTTCAGCCGTTCCATAGGATCACGCTATGTGGTGGGCGGAGCTACACGATAATTTGGTGGCGGAGCTAAACAGGAGGGAGGTGGACAGTCTGAAAGCTGAAGAAAATGGACTCTCGTACAAGATCAGGACACTACAGAACATACAGGCTGTGTGTGGCCAAGAGGAGAATATCGGCTGTAGAGTTTCAGTAAATAGGACGGGGAATCTGTTGTTCTGCCTCGGATGGGGGAGGGGGGAGAACTGTTGTACATTTCAGCAACATCTGTTCAGCCGTGTCTAACACAGAAGCTGCTCAGACACTCTCACACAAATTCGCAGATGTAGCAGAGCTGAGGCGCGCTAGCAGTTTCTGTGTGTAACACGGGGGCATGTGGTCTTCGGACTGTGCTAGGGGGAGGGAAGGGCGAACTGTCTCAAATTTCACCAGCAGCCATTCAGCCGTGTCTAACACAGACACTGCTAGGACACTCAGAGAAGACAATCTCTGTGATGGAAATTGCCAGATGTAGCCAAGCTGAGGCAGCTTGCTCTGCTTTCCATATGGATGTGCATACAGATGGGGCTGCTGTACATATGCACAGATGTAGCAGAGCCAACACGTGGACGCAGGTGGATCACCGCCAACTAATTATTAGCGCCTCATAGCCAACATCAACCCGCAGACGAAGTCGCGGGCCGAAGCTAGTAAACAATAAAAGGTTAAAAAAACCAACAACTTTAGGCTAAGGCCCCACGGGATGATACGCAGTGCTAAAGTACTGCGTGAAAAACCGCGGCGGGAACGAATCGCGGTTCTTCCTGCAGCGCTTTGAACAGAAAGTTCACAGAGTTTTCCTCCACTGACTTTCTGTTACCATTATATCGAAGAGAAGATATAATTGACATGCTGCGATTTCCAAAACCGCTTTAATTTTGTAAAAGTGATGTTTTATTTGTAAAAGCGCTAACAGTAATAAAACCAATATAAAAATGGCATCGCCTTAATCGTAATGATCCACCGGACAAAGCTCATCATGTCCTTTTTAATGCAGATTGAATGCCGTAAAAACAAAATACAAAAAGTTATGACAGAATTGTGTGCTATTTCACATGGAACCTCAAAAAAACATAAAAAAAGCTAATCAAAAGAATACATGTAACCCCAAAACTACAACTTGTCATGCAAAGAATAATCCTAGGTGAATGTTTGTGAGTTTGTGTGTTTGGATGTTTGTTCCTCAATCACAGCCAAACGGCTGAATGGATTTTGGGGAAATTTCACACATACCTACATATTTCCCATGAAAGTGCAATAGGCTACTTTAAATGTGGGTCACTCACCCCAAATCGCCCCCGTCACCCTCCAAAGACCCCTCTGGGCTCAGCTGTAGAAGCTGGCATTCTGCCAGCGCTGCTCTGTCCACGCTCCTCCTATTGGTGCATGGCAGGCTGTGGGCGGGCTATAGAACAAGGACTGCGGCACTATAGGTTGGGGGCTCAATGTGGGCGTGCCGATTCACCAGGGACACAGTGAGGAAGATGGCGGATACCCACAGGGTCCCGGAGCCGCAGCTATACCACGCTGCCTACACACATCGCGGAGGAGGCTGCTGCACCCCACACTACACATACAGGTCAGTGAAGCAGGGGGAGGGGGTGTCCCGGGGGGGAGGGAGGAGGTGTCCCCAGCTTCAGTTCCCCCCCTACATTGGTCCCCGTGTAGTAGCTCTCACTTTTGGCTCTCGTCAGGTTGCTATGACGCCAGGCCTGCTCTGCTACATAAACGCCACAGGGAGCAGCACAAGAAGTGTGTGCAGGCAGCCAGCAGACACAGGAGCAGAGGAGAGAGACAAAGGTGAGAGCTACTACACGGGGGACGATGTAGGGGGTGGGGGCAGAGATGGGGGAACAAGAGACTGGGGGGCAGAGATGGGGGGGCAAGACACTGGGGGCACATGAAGTGAACTGGGGGCAGAGAAGGGGGGGACAAGATACCGGGGGCAGAGATGGGGGGACAAGATACCGGGGGCAGAGTGGGGGGGAACAAGATACTGGGGGCAGAGATGGGGGGGACAAGATACTGGGGGGCAGAGATGGGGGGGACAAGATACTGGGGCAGAGTGGGGGGGAACAAGATACTGGGGCAGAGTGGGGGGGAACAAGATACTGGGGGCAGAGATGGGGGGGACAAGATACTGGGGCAGAGATGGGGGGGACAAGATACTGGGGGCAGAGATGGGGGGGACAAGATACTGGGGGCAGAGATGGGGGGGACAATATACCGGGAGCAGAGATGGGGGGACAAGATACCGGGGGCAGAGTGGGGGGGAACAAGATACTGGAGGCAGAGATGGGGGGGACAAGATACTGGGGGCAGAGATGGGGGGGACAAGATACTGGAGGCAGAGATGGGGGGGACAAGATACCGGGGGCAGAGATGGGGGGACAAGATACCGGGGGCAGAGTGGGGGGGAACAAGATACTGGGGGCAGAGATGGGGGGGACAAGATACTGGGGGGCAGAGATGGGGGGGACAAGATACTGGGGCAGAGTGGGGGGGAACAAGATACTGGGGGCAGAGATGGGGGGGACAAGATACTGGGGGCAGAGATGGGGGGACAAGATACCGGGGGCAGAGTGGGGGGGAACAAGATACTGGGGGCAGAGATGGGGGGGACAAGATACTGGGGCAGAGATGGGGGGGACAAAATACTGGGGGCAGAGATGGGGGGACAAGATACCGGGGGCAGAGTGGGGGGGAACAAGATACTGGGGGCAGAGATGGGGGGGGACAAGATACTGGGGGGCAGAGATGGGGGGGACAAGATACTGGGGCAGAGTGGGGGGGAACAAGATACTGGGGCAGAGTGGGGGGGAACAAGATACTGGGGGCAGAGATGGGGGGGACAAGATACTGGGGGCAGAGATGGGGGGGACAAGATACCGGGGGCAGAGTGGGGGGGAACAAGATACTGGGGCAGAGTGGGGGGGAACAAGATACTGGGGGCAGAGATGGGGGGGACAAGATACTGGGGCAGAGATGGGGGGGACAAGATACTGGGGGCAGAGATGGGGGGACAAGATACCGGGGGCAGAGTGGGGGGGAACAAGATACTGGGGGCAGAGATGGGGGGGACAAGATACTGGGGGGCAGAGATGGGGGGGACAAGATACTGGGGCAGAGTGGGGGGGAACAAGATACTGGGGCAGAGTGGGGGGGAACAAGATACTGGGGGCATAGATGGGGGGGACAAGATACTGGGGGCAGAGATGGGGGGACAAGATACCGGGGGCAGAGTGGGGGGGAACAAGATACTGGGGGCAGAGATGGGGGGGACAAGATACCGGGGGCAGAGATGGGGGGACAAGATACCGGGGGCAGAGTGGGGGGGGACAAGATACTGGGGGCAGAGATGGGGGGGACAAGATACTGGGGGGCAGAGATGGGGGGGACAAGATACTGGGGCAGAGTGGGGGGGGACAAGATACTGGGGCAGAGTGGGGGGGAACAAGATACTGGGGGCAGAGATGGGGGGACAAGATACTGGGGCAGAGATGGGGGGGACAAGATACTGGGGGCAGAGATGGGGGGGACAAGATACTGGGGGCAGAGATGGGGGGACAAGATACCGGGGGCAGAGTGGGGGGGAACAAGATACTGGGGGCAGAGATGGGGGGGACAAGATACTGGGGGGCAGAGATGGGGGGGACAAGATACTGGGGCAGAGTGGGGGGGAACAAGATACTGGGGCAGAGTGGGGGGGAACAAGATACTGGGGGCAGAGATGGGGGGGACAAGATACCGGGGGCAGAGATGGGGGGACAAGATACCGGGGGCAGAGTGGGGGGGAACAAGATACTGGGGGCAGAGATGGGGGGGACAAGATACTGGGGGGCAGAGATGGGGGGGACAAGATACTGGGGCAGAGTGGGGGGGAACAAGATACTGGGGCAGAGTGGGGGGGAACAAGATACTGGGGGCAGAGATGGGGGGGACAAGATACTGGGGCAGAGATGGGGGGGACAAGATACTGGGGGCAGAGATGGGGGGGACAAGATACTGGGGGCAGAGATGAGGGGGACAAGATACCGGGGGCAGAGATGGGGGGACAAGATACCGGGGGCAGAGTGGGGGGGAACAAGATACTGGGGGCAGAGATGGGGGGGACAAGATACTGGGGGCAGAGTTGGGGGGGAACAAGATACTGGGGCAGAGTGGGGGGGAACAAGATACTGGGGCAGAGTGGGGGGGGAACAAGATACTGGGGGCAGAGATGGGGGGACAAGATACTGGGGCAGAGATGGGGGGACAAGATACTGGGGGCAGAGATGGGGGGGACAAGATACTGGGGGCAGAGATGGGGGGGACAAGATACTGGGGCAGAGTGGGGGGAACAAGATACTGGGGCAGAGTGGGGGGGAACAAGATACTGGGGGCAGAGATGGGGGGGACAAGATACTGGGGCAGAGATGGGGGGGACAAGATACTGGGGGCAGAGATGGAGGGGACAAGATACTGGGGGCAGAGATGGGGGGACATGAATCTGGGGGCAGAGATGGGGGGACATGAAGCTGGGGGCAGAGATGAGGGGGGAAGAAACTGGAGGCAGAGATGGGGACATGAAGCTGGGGGCAGAGATGGGGGAAGAAACTGGGGGCAGAGATGGGGATGAACATGAAGCTGGGGGCAGAGAAGGGGGGGAAGATACTGGGGGGCAGAGATGGGGGGACAACATATTGGGGGCCGAGATGGGGGGACAAGATACTGGGGGCAGGCCCGCTCTGGCCACAAGTAGAGGGGCGTTGGGGCCCACGGCCCGCGCTGCAGGTGGTTTGCGCAGGCATCAGGAGGCCGCCGACGAAGTTGCGGGTTATAGTTAGTCTATCATATAGCTATGAAGACAGAAAAATAAAAAAGTTATGAATTTTGGAAGACGGGGAGGAAAATATGAAAAAAGTCGCCAAGCATTACCATACAAAGTACCCTGCATCATTAATGGGTTAAGGGATGGACCACAGAAAGTTCAGCCATATTGAATTTATGGTTAATGGATTCTGATAATAAGTAAAAGTTTTCCCATCAATTTCCAAGACGTTAACTCAAAAGTGACAACCAATGTGGCGGCAATGTACAACCATAGCAAAATGGCTGCCATGACAGAAAAGGGAGATGTCTGTATCTCTTTAAGGAAAAGCAATGTAATCTTCAAACTTTGACATGTTTTTAACTTTGCACAACCTTAGAAAATTGTTCCCGAAACCCAAGAAATTTCTTGAGACTGAACTCATATTACCAGAAGACACATTTAGAGCAGCAGCGGTATGATACCTAATCTGTGCGTATACACCCACCCCATATGGAATAATGTGGGACACAACGTTACACACCTTACACAGCTCCAAGGTGTATGAAGCACGTTCTCTCTTTTGTCCGCCTACAGGGATACAAGATCACAAGGTGAGATTTTTCTATACAGAAACAATTTGTCTTCTCGAGTTTCGCACATATATCTGCGTACATGTTAGGAATGTGCATGGTATATAATAAATACATCCTGAGCTATAGGGTTCCAATGAAGTAAAGCTGGTCAAACATGGTCAGAAACCAGAATATCGTATTCCCCTATAAAGGTATTTATTCAAGGGACGATTTCCTAATATAATGTAATCGGTGGGGTATATCAGACAGTAAGGGAACAGGTAGTTCTTGTTGTTGATGTGTTGGAAGCAGGAAAAATGGGCAAGTGTAAGATTTTGAGAGACTGACAAGATTGTGATGGTCTGGGTCACATCATCTCTTAAATAGCATTATCTTGGGTGGGGGGTGCCAGTATACATTGTCTTGTATCTACCAAAAGTGGTCCAAAGAAGAACAACCGATGAACCAATGAGAGGAGCATAGACAGCTAAGGAGTGACTTTTCTTAGGATACGACGGCTAGCCTGGCTGGTCCAATCCCACAAAAACGCTACTGTAGGACAAATTCCTGAGAAAGGTAGTGCCGGCTATGATAGAAAGGTGTCAGATCATTCAGGTCATAGCAGTTTACTGGATATGGGGAAGTATAGCACATGCCAGTCCAAGGACCTCTGCTGACACGTGTCCACTGCTGACAGTACCTACAATGGGTATATGAGCATCCTAACTAGACCATGGAGCAATGGAAGAAGGTGGTCTGGCCTGATGAATCATATCTTATTTTTATAGCTGGGTCCACATCAGCATCTATGGGAGGGCTATACACCAAATATGATCTATTGGTGTAACTGACAGCTTTATGTCCTATAGATATAGCTATATATATATATATATATATATATATATATATATATATATATATATATATATATACAGAGAGAGATAAGAACGCTCCTTTATGGGATCTGTTGATAACATCTTCATGGCAGGACCGTAGGATGCCTTCAAAGGTCTTGCACGAGGAATAGATACAATGTATGTATATAAAAAATGCAGCAACAAACAACTGTTTCAAAGTTTTTGTAATTGAAGTCTTAGGTTGTCTGGCTTCATGCATGGGGCAGAGCCAATAGCACAGAGCCTGTAGTGGCACAGTGTCCCTTCTGTCCAGTAGTATGGAGGCTATTTCTATGACACTTCATGACACTTCCCTGACTGCGCCATATTATGGAGAGATTGGGGAAGATTGATCATAAGGGGAACTTTTTATGTAAATTGTATGAGATTTATCAGATGTCATATAATGTCTATATATTTGTTGCACCTATAAGTCTAACCCTTCCATCCTGAGGTTAATCCACTTTCTACACCACCCATCTCTGGTGACAGCTCCTTCCTACGCTTCCTGACCCTGAACCTCCTGTTTGTACTCCTGTGTATGACCTCAGCTTGCCTGACAGACTACCTCTCCTTGACCTTCTGATTTGGCAACCTTCAGACCTCCTGTGGATGACCTCGGCTTGTTTCCTGACTGTTCCTGTGACCTCTTGTGTCAGACCTGGCCCTCCTGACTATGTTTTTTGCTTCTCGCTCCTGCTACCTCGAGGCCTCCTCAGTACCAACTTGGCCTGTACGACCTTCCTACGGTGCTTCTACTATCTCCTGGCATACCTCAGAACTTCTCACTCCGTGCTGACCAGTTCTCCCTTTTCTTCATTTGCTGAGGTTAGTGTTACTGGATTTTCTGGGTCCTCTGCTACTTGGGGTGCTCTAGGTGTGCGGTGCTCTCTGGGCAGTTGTGGTTCTGGGTCCCAGAACTTACCAAGTCCAACTCCATCATCAGGAGCTCTGGCGAAGTACTCTGAGGCCTGGTTTCACTCTGGTTAGGATAGTGCTGTACACTCAGGACTGTTTTTGCCTCGGTGTTTGGGGGATTCTGGTTGCCCAGGACTAACTGTCTGTTATTGTTGCATCAGGTTCCTAACAACCCACTTGCCGAAGCAAAACTGCATACATTTTTGCAACTTTTTAAAAAATTACATTTGCTAAATCTAGAATACACACTAGTGGTGTAACTACGGGGGTAGCAGGGGTAGCGGCTGCCACAGGACCCTGGAAATTAAGGGCCCGGCGACAGCAGCTACTCCTGCATTTTTTTCTTTTTTTTAATAGGTAACGGGCCCTATTTACTTACCGATCCTGGCAGGTCCCACAAGCACTATCATTATACTCGGGGGTCTTTTCAGACGCCCGTGTATAATGATTGGAGGCTCCGGAAAGGTAAATGAACATAATAAACGTGTTACTTACCCTTCCACGCTCCTGGCAGGCTTTGGGTCTAGGTATGTGACAACCCTGACGTCACATGACCGGGGCCTGCGTCCCGGGTCATGTGACGTGAGTACGTCATTAAAGAAGGCCGACACCACCGAAGACTGCAGCGGAGTGGGAGATAGGTAAGTAACAGTCGGTCGGTCGAGGTCTTTGGTGTCAGGAAGGGAGGCCCCACCATGTCAAAAGTTCACCACGGGGCCCCGCCATTCCTAGTTATGCCACTGGCTATGACTGTACATTGACAGTGATATACAGTAGCTGGTTTTTATTACAAGTACCATATGACTGTACTATTTTGTCTGGTGGTATTATAGGACTGTACTATTGTGACATTGTATAGTGGCATTAAAGGACTATACTATTTTGACACTGTATGGTGGTACCATTTTGACATCATAGGACTGTATTATTGTGACATTGTATTGTGAAATTATAGTACTGTACCATTTTTGCATTGTGCGGTGGTGTTATAGGACTGTACTATATTGACATTTTGTGGTAATATCATAGTATTGTACTAATTCAACATTGTTTGGCGTTATAGGATTTTACCATTTTGAAATTTTGAAGTAATATTATAGAACTGTACTATTGTAACAGTATATGGTGGTATTAAGGGGTTTGCCTTTTGGACAGTATGTGGTGGTATTATAGAACTGTATTATATTGATATTGTATGGTGGTATTATAGGACTGTATTATATAGACATTGTATGGTGGTATTATAGGACTATTATATTGATATTATATGGTGGTATTATAGGACTGTATTATATTGATATTGTATAGTGGTATTATAAGACTATTATATAGACATTGTATCGTGGTATTATAGGTCTGTACTACTGTGACTTTGTATGGTGGTATTATAGGACTGTATTATATTGATTTTATATGGTGGCATTATAGGATTGTATAATATTGATATGGTATGGTAGTATTACAGGACTGTATTATATAGACATTGTATAATGGTATTATATAATCACTGTTTCTATTAGCAGGCCTTTTTCCACCTGGCCTGGGTCATTGTGATGTGTACACAAGTGATCACTGATCAGAATCCTTTGACCTGTGAGAACTCCTTCTCTTATTAGTTCTGTAGTCGCTCTCTTCAGAATAAGGTAAATATTATATCACTATTCCAAGATGGATGGATAGATAGATGCGATAGATAGATAGATAGATAGATAGATAGAATAGATAGATATAGCAGATACCGTAGATATGACCTCAACCTATCAAATTTACTGTAAATAATGCCAGAAAACTAGCGTGAGCTGTACCCGAAACCTATACCAGTCAGTATTTTTCCATTGTATGGTTTTATCCTTTGATGTGTGATGTCTTCTATTATTGTTTCAGTACTTTTGAAGATTCGAAGAACATCATGTACTGGTTCATTGTCATCTGCCTTCTCTTGGCAAGAAGCCTCCAAGCCAGACCAGTCTCCGTGACTCCGCACCCAGAAGAGGACCATCAGACGGGAACAGCCAACATGGAGGATCTCAACCGCTCGAGGTCCAGAAATGTTGTAAAAGAAGCCATAAATGAAATCGGCAAGTGGCTGCTGCTCGGATTTGTGATTCTGGCCGTATGCATATGCTGTTTCTGCAGACTTCTCTCTGACTTCTGCGTTAAACACGTCAACAAACTGTCAAATCGACAATCGTACAATCAGGAGGATGAATGATCCTTATGGATCCAGGGAATGTGGGGTCATTTACTATCTGCCAAGACAATCACACACTTCCCTACTACTATAATTGGATTGGACAGTGGCGTAACTACCGGGGTAGAAGGGGTAGCAGCTGCCACAGTGCCCAGGATATTAGGGGCCCAGCGACAGCCACTACCCCTCGGTTTTTTCTTTTTTTAATAGGCCATTACCGGCTGGAGTTACTCCAGCCGGTAACGGGCCCTATTTACTTACCAATCCTGGCAGGGGCTGGGATTGGTAAGTGACACTGCGGGCTCCACAAGCACTATCATTATATTCGGGGGTCTTTTCAGACCCCTGAGTATAATGATCGGAGGCCCTAGAAAGGTAAAGGAACATAATAAACGTGTTACTTACCTTCCCATGCTCCTGACAGGCCTAGTTATATGATATTATATTATAGATCTCCTGGCAGGCCTAGTTGTGTGACGTCCCTGACGGGGCGGTCGGTCGGTCAAGGTCTTCGGTGTCAGGAAGGAGGGGGGCCCCCATGTGAAAAGTTTGCCACGGGGCCCCGCCATTCCTAGTTATGCCACTGCATACAACTAGATAGGCTAACCACACACACTTTATAAAAATGAAGTATTGTAAAAATCTAAAATGTAGCACAAAGAAGCCCACATTGTCACAAAACTCTGGGTACCCCAACCACCCATTATCTCCCAAAAGCAATACTCATGACATGATGTCACGGGTTTTTTTTTTTTTCGTTTTTTTTTCTTGACAACAAAGGATTATGAAGATAATCTTGTTTCCCTTAGTCCTAACAGCGGCACAATGTGGGGTACTTTCTGCCCCTGTGCTGGTAGGACAGGGGAGGTATCTGTCCTTTAAGAGGGCGCAGATACCTCCCCCCTGCGTGTCAATAACAAGTAATCACTCTATACAAAATAGAAAAGTAATATTAGGGGGGGAAAGCCTTGTGCCGCTGTTAGGACTAAGGGAAACAAGATTATCTTCATAATCCTTTGTTCCCTGTCGTTCCGTACCAGCGGCACAATGAGGGGAGATAGCGAGTACTTTCCCCTAAGGGTGGGCACTTAAACACAAGCTGAGTGTAACACAGGGCGCCCAAAGGCAGTAGCCTCCGAGAAATACCGATTAAGTCGGTAATGTTTTATGAAGGTCAACTCAGAGGACCAGGAAGCTGCTGCACATATCTGATCCAAGGCAAGATAGGCAGACAAAGCAGCTACGTGTACCTTCAGGGTAGAAGCAGCAAGCCCTCTGTCTAGGCCATCCGGAAGGAAATCCAGGATCCTCCAATCCCTCACCAGGGGATTGGAGGAGTCCACTTCGTGATTCGTGCACCAGACATAAAAATATTACCGATTCTACGGTAATTCTTGTTTGTAGAGTTGCTCTGGCGTTGGCTAAAGTCCTCAGAACGCCTTGAGACAGTCCACTATTCCTTAATAGGGACTGGTCAACCTCCAGGCTGTCAGATTGAATCTCCTCAGATCGTGGTGTCTCAGCTCTCCTTGTGTCACTAGATCAAGAAGGGGGGGAAGCCTCCAATACCTACCTTGACTCATCCACATGAGCTGGGCAAATCAAGTCCTTTTCGACGAGAACAGGATTATGGCAATTCCCGAGACTGCCGTATTTTCATGACCTGCAAAAAAAGGATACTTTAAAGCCATTGAGGACTCTAACCCCCTTAGTGGCTGACGTACTCACCATGTACTCTTTAACCCATGCCATCATATCTCTACTGGAGGGTTCCTCCTGAGTAGGTCCCCTGCATTGATGGCAGCGTGACCAGGCATAGCCAAAATGACATTAGAAATCCCACCATTGGGAGTTTACCTGGGAACAACTGCTACCTACCCTCAGGCAGTGGCATATCACAGTCAATGCATGCCGGATGACTTCTTTTTGAAGGCCTTCTCCTCCTCCCTTGATCTCCAGGGGGTGTAGTGGAGGAAGACATATTATGAGCCCGCAAAAAAACCTTAGGTGAAAACACCTAATACAAGACATGGAATAGGAGTACATTGTTTAGGAAAGGGAATGCTTGCAGACTTACCCTTGCTCTGTCCTGGTAAACTTACCAACTTCTTTAAAGTTGCTTCTCAACCGCTTGCTTTACAGCTACAAAGCACAAGTCACAGGACTCAGAACCTACCTTTAAGAGGACAGAGTCCTCTGTCCACCTGTCCGGTCCTTCACACAGGACAAAAAAAAACACGGAAGGGGGAGGTATCTGTGCCCTCTTAAAGGAGCCAAGCCATGTTAAGTAAATACTGGCTAATTAAAATTCCGCCTGTCCTACCAGCACACAGGGGCAGAAAGTACCCCACATTGTGCCGCTGGTACGAACGACAGGGAATATACATATATATTGTATTACACGCGTAATACATTGAAAGCATAGGGAAAAAAGCCTCCCATTGATTTCAATGGGGAGCGCACGTATGCCAGCTCCCATTCAAGTCAATGGGAGCTGCTTTTTACACGCTCATTCTGAACGTGTTTTTATGATCAGAATGAGTGGAGCGTTACATCGTGTGAAGGCTCCCTATGATGACAAGGGAGTATAACTTTTTTATTTTTACTCACCTCCCCTGAGCCTCCACTTAATATATGTCTAGAGTCTAAGGTGTCCCCTGATTATAATAGTGTTTAGGGGGTGTTGAACCACTAAAGTGTCACCACGGTTCGGTGAATTCTGTATTATGGCTCCGTACAACTCAGACAATAAGTATATAGTGGGTAAAACAAAAACGTCTTTTAGTCATAGGTGGCAAAATCTGGAACCATATCGGTGGGCCCATTTTAATGACTCCTCTCTTTTATGTATGGCACTTGCAATCTGCTTTGATAATCCAACTACATGTGAACAAGGTCTAAAGTTTATGTAAAAAATAAAAATAAAAAAAATAGAAAGATGCCTCATTCAGAATTTTGTGTCAACAAGACTGGAATTGGACTAAAGACAAGAAGTAAAGCAAAACACATCAAAAGATAAAAACTTGAGCTTGACGGCCATGTTTTCATTATTATTATTTTTAAGAAACAAGCTAGCACATATCAGCAGTATAACATCAAATACGTGAATACATCATGTGACAGTTTTTTTGTTTTTTTTTTAAATGTGAACAAATGTATTGTAAATAAACTAAGAATTGAGTTTATAAATCCCCTGATCCTGAAAAGTAATTTAATGGAATTTATGTAGCCCTCTCTTTTAACTGCGTGTTCTATAGGGGCTTAAAAGACACCGGAGACTTTTATGTACGGGAGGCAACTGTAGACATAAAGCATAAGCCAAAGATTATATCCATGCATTTTCTATACATATGTGTAAACTCCGACCTCGGCATTCATCTCTCTTATATAATCAGTGACAGCTTGACTACATTGATGTAAATCTCTGATCACTCCGCGTGTAATGCTCTGGATACTTATATTGCTCTAACATGTTACAAAATAACATGGAACAAAAGGGTGCACAAGTATGTACACTAAGGTGGGTCACCGGCAGATTTCATGGCAGCTTCTCGTGAGCTGTTCTTACCCATGAGGTCCATAAATAACACACACACAAAAAAAATCTTCACTTTTTGGTAACCTCCAGATTCAAACAAGGCTATCACAAGAATAGATCTTCCATTCAGGAAAAAAAAGTAACTGTACGAGAAGAAAGTACTTTGTGAATTCAGCTCCAGGTGTTCCTGCTCTTTCCATGGCGGCCGATTCATAGGTACACACATTGTCTAAGGTGACTGGCAGAAGGACAAACACAGGTGAAGCTACACAAAGCCGACACGCTCAACTGTGAGGTCTTATCGTGGCATGTGATAAATGTTTGCAGTCCAAGAGCCCCCTTGTTCCACTGTAGAACCTTCCAGGCTCCAAGGCGGAAGGATCTACCTGATGTTCATAGATCTGTTCTTTCATCATACAGGAAGTGAGGACAAAAAAAAGCCATTCTTCACCCCACTGACCAATAATCAATACCTACTGCTGACTGAAAAAATCCAGACATCACCGCCGCAGCGTGCAAAGGAACTTTCATATATACGATGAGGGATATTTGCAATATTGGTACAGACTGATGGAACAAAGCTAACACCTCTTTGAAAAGACCCTCTTTAGATCAGATATTCGTTTTGTGATGGGTTTTCAGTTCATGTCTGTATGTCAGGAAACCTCACTTATTAGATTGGGTCTGCCGATTTCGTACAAAGATATAGATACCGTAGGTGATAGATACATAGTTACATAGATACATACTGTATATAGATTCTTCTGAATTATATAAGCTAATGTATGTGGCTGAGATAGATAGATAGATAGATAGATGATAGATAGATAGATAGATAGATAGATAGATAGATAGATAGATAGGAGATAGATAGATAGATAGATAGATAGATAGATAGATAGATAGATACTGTAGATAGATAGATATTAGATGGATAGATAGATAGATAGATAGATAGATAGATAGATAGATAGATGATAGATAGATAGATAGATAGATAGATAGATAGGAGATAGATAGATAGATAGATACTGTAGATAGATAGATATTAGATGGATAGATAGATAGATAGATAGATAGATGATAGATAGATAGATAGATAGATAGATAGATAGATAGATGATAGATAGATGATAGATACTAAAATATAAGAGATTACACTCAATCATTTCTTGACACTCTTGAAACAACAGGCCTTTTATTACCAAATGAGCAGGACTCTCTTGGTAGTGTCTTGTATGGGAAATATAAGTTCAGACAGAGTTTAAAGGAAGTTTCCGCCTCTGTAGAAGATTTAGTATATCTCCCCTGGCCTATATTTTCTGTATCCACAGATGTGGTGAAGTTTTGTTGGATTACACATCTATATAGCCAAAATTATTAATGAAAAATAAAAAGAATACAAGGATACCATTACAGGAAGTTGTGTAAGAGCAGATACTTTGGAGGTTCATGAGAACGGAAACCCCCTTTAAATCCCAGCAGTAATTTATCTTGTATGTTCTGTGAGTCAGTATTATGTATCTATGGGGATGAAAGGGAACATGTTCTGCTTTATAAAGGCATTTCATGAATCAAGATCAATCAATGTAGTCAATGAATCAAGGTCTGGAGGTGACACAAATGATCAGACAACGCTACCTTAGTAAACCTATTATTGTTCCAAAGGCTGAGTACAAGGTATGTACCTACAGTATATGTCACCCTGTTTCTAAGTATAGTTATGGACATAAGGGGGATGTCCTTTTACATTACTACAATTATACAACCTTTAGAACTGCACTTCAATGGTAAATTTGTGGAACCTCTGCTTAAACATCCCTAACTTCTTATCCACCAGGAGAGGTGGTAGTGGTTTCTTTATTTAGACTAAGATGACCCTGTCTAACAGAAAAATAACATCCGTGTTGCCCATAGGAACAAACTACAATTTTCAATTGTGAAATTAAAGCTGCTCTGTGATTGGTTGGAATTGGCCACTTCCCAAGTTCAAAAGTTATAAATCCTGCTCCCTGTAGTCACCACTAGGGGGAGAATAACAGCTTACAGCATAAGACTTACAGGAATGGATGGGGGCCTTGTGGGTTACAATGAATTAGAATGGGGGCTAAATCTGAGAGCGCAGTCCAAGGGATTTCCTGATATTTACCCTTTAACCCATGTACATGGATCTAAACTGCAGAGAATCTGCAGGTTGTTTTGGCCCTTGGAGTAGTTTCCATTATCCAAAATGTCACTAGCAGACAACATGAGGCTGTAATATGCAGAAGGCAATAGTTATAGTCAGGACAGCAGAGATCAGGGATGGTGAAGTGTGTGCACAGTGAGAGGCCGGAGTCCCGGCAGGCAGAGTTCTGGCATTATAATAGACCTGCAGTAGATGAGAGAAGGAGGCAAACAAATTCCGTAGTGTGGCTAGGCCAAGTGCGGGATATCAAGACAGAAGAAAAACTCAGCAGTTACTGACACCAAAAGGACCTTATTGCTCAGGCACAGGAGTGTGTGGGGGAGGGTCCTTATAATCTCTGTGGCAACAGAACATTTTTTGGGGGACAGATGAAGTGGGCACACAGAAGCTGTAGGGAAAGGCAAGCCTAGAGGAGCTGTAGCGAAGAGCAAGGTGGCAGCCTCAACGGGAGTGTCATGCTACAAAAAGACTGGAAAGAATATCTGCACAGTATATTGTTATTGGATAACAACTTATTTTTGCTTTTTTTTTTTTTTTTGCTCAAAAAAGTTGAGTGATCTAGCAGAGTGAGATGGTGTCAGATATATTTGATGCAGGCGTCCTTGTCCTACCACCCAATTACTGACTGCAGAAATTGTTGACCACAGCGTGCCCTTAGAGGAGAAAGCTTACAAGGAATATATCAGCCTTAGCTAGCAGATCAGGTGACCCACCTTAAAGGAATTTTCCATTTTAGAAAACCCATTTTTATATACTCTTCTAAGTATTTCTGAGCCCTCTGTTAAGGATCCTTATCCCTTGGCAGGGTTGATAGAATCTATGGAGACTGTATAAAGCAAAATTTCTAGTGTGCTAGGGCTTCAAATAACAATAAGTATTTTCTGCAAAGTTTCCGAACAGGGACAGCTAAGATCTGGGGAATGGCAGGGAAAACTTTTATCTGCTAATTCAAAGGACCTATCTATCAAGTCAGTATTGTCCAAAGCCCCATGTGGCCACAGTAAACTAAATGGAGAACCTCAAGATGCAAGGTGAAGGAAAATATTCTGCCTTTTTTTTTTTTTTTATTATTATTAATTATTATTATTATTATTATTTTTTTTTTTTTTTACAGTAGACTCACGTTTGGTTATTACAGAAGCCATTGGCTGTGCCTGAATGGAGTCTACAATGCTAATGTAAGCATAGCCTTATTTTTTAGTATAGAGAGCCCTGAACTGCATAGGAAAAGGGCTCTGGACTCATTGGCTCAAGGGGTTAATTTGCCTGGAGATTGGTGACGTAATGTCTTCCTTCCCGGAGATAAGTGACGAAAGTAAAAGGGAAGGAGAAGGAGTAACAGGGTCTTTACAAAACTGGGGGCTCATAGGCTGGTGCTTAACTTCTGCCGGTTTTCAGGCGAGAGGACCACCTGCCCACCCTGCCCTCTTGGTTTTTGACCTATTTATTTGTTTTATTTGGATAGCTTCTTGGTTGATTTTCTTTTCTCGTAGGTTTTGTCGTCACAACTGGGTGGGAGTCCATGCCAAAGAAGGGAGCGTTATGTTGTACTTACCTGCCCGCTGTCCTACAGAGGGGCGCACAAGATGAAGAGGAAAGAGCAGCAGTTCAGATGAGCATGGACTTGTTCTCTTGGTTATATGTTTACATTAAAGGGATTCTACCATTAAAACCTCTTTTTTTGTGGATAAGACGTAGGAATAGCCTTTAGAAAGGCTATTCGTCTCTTACCTTTAGATGGGATCTCCGCCACGCCATTCCTTAGAAATACCGGTTTTTACCAGTATGCAAATTAGTTATCTCACAACGCTCTCACTGGTACAGCCAACTGCGCAGGCGTCAGAGGTGACGCAGGAGGAAGACGACAGAGAAGGAGGGGATCCAGCCGAAGATAGAGGCGTCACAGGATCGTGTTCTCAAACAGCAGTGGGGATGCTCCCATCGCATTTTCAGCGCTGGGTCCCGCCCCCATCGCTGTCAGAGAACTAATTTACATACCGGTAAAAAACGGTATTTCTAAGGAACGGCGCGGCGGAGAGCACATCTAGAGGTAAGAGACGAATAGCCTTTCTAAAGGCTATTCTGACGTCTTATCCACAAAAAAAAAAAAAAAAAAGAGGTTTTAATGGTAGAATCCCTTTAAATAAACGCTGTGGCCTACCCCACATACACCACACTTGGCGTTTACTGGTCTTTATTTCAGTGAGGTTCTAAACGAAGTCACCAGGTTTTGCTAATCAGCTAAACGGATCCAAGGAGTCAAGTTAGTGATGGTCGATTTTCATAGACAAGGCATTTCTTATTTATTTATTTTTTTTACATAGACCTACCAAAAAAATGCTATAGCGATTGTAATCTTCCCTAATATGTCAGTGAGGCAGGGGATGATAAGGCGTCTGGACGCTGTGTGTACACATTGTACCCCGAACATCCGAGTTAATGATTTCTGTTTCCTCTGAGTTAATATGTGTAATTTCATGCAGAGTCACTGGTTATTGTCAGCAATAGCAAACATCAACCACATGCAAACTAATGCAGAGGTCAAACACAAAATCTACACAAAATACACATCCCAACCCTATCCAGATAATACAAAATACACTCAAAAGTCCAAATAGCAATTCCCTAATAATATTGTTATTAGAATAGATTTTTTGAATAAATTGATGGAGGGGGGATATGGCATACCCTACAAGTGGGCTGAAGCTCTGACGGAAGACACACAAAAATAAACAGAGGAATCGCACTGCATTTTGTTGCTATGTACAGGCACAACTGTTTGCATGCTCATACTTGTCAGTCATACTGCTCCATAATACAGGTCACCCTGATCAGTGGCCCCCTACGGTTACTAAAGCTCCTCTTGGTTTCCCAATAATCCTGTCCATACAACATATTCCAAATTATTATACAAATGAGATTTTTCTCTGATTTTCCTTAAAGGGGTTGTCCCACGTCGCATACTCACCAGTCTTCGTTTCTGTGAATTCTTCTGTCTTCCGGCTTTGTCTCGTCATTGGTGGGCGGGGTCACATATGCAAAGCCAAGCGGCGAGATGCCGCTGGCCCTGCGTGCGCGCTCATAGACCAGTCTAGCCTTCACAGTGCAAATACAGACCCGACAGGGTGTCGGTTCTGTATTCGCATTGTGAAGGCTAGACTGGTCTATGAGCGCGTGCGCACGCAGGGCCGGCGGCATCTCGCCGCTTGGCTTTGCATATGTGACCCCGGAGCGGAATAACAGCATCGCTTCTGCCGCTACTTGCTTCATGCAGGGCAGAAGCATAGAGATGTTGCTGACTTCACTTGTGCCGGCGTCTAACCCTGTATTGGAGGCCCCTTCCCCCAAAGGGTAAACTACCCCCCCCCCCTCCAGGCTCGCTCCCGTGCACTTAGCCCCTCCTCCCTCCCCCCTGAGAGCAGGCAGACACATCACTTGACTCAGGAGCAGCTAGGTCAGGGCTGTGGCCACAAAAAAATGAATAAAGTAAGATAGTGGCCAAACAAAGCAATTTTGCTGAAGCAATGTATTTAGGAAAAGTCTTACATTCACATTAACAAGCAGTATAGATAGGATCCTTGTGACGGGACAACCCCTTTAATGACAGTCAGTATAATGATCTAATCTTCTACCGCTAGACTAGAAATCAGATTTTATTGACCAAAACTGTCAATGATTACATTTTTTCACAAATTAACAAAATCAGAATCCACTGTTCCAAATTATTCCGTACAACAGAATTTCTAAACAATTTATAGCTTGTAAAGAACTGAAAATGGACATTTGTTGAATTGGCAGAATTAAGAGGTGACATTTACTGAAATCAAAGGTTATTTCAATCAAAAACCTCTTAACAGGCCAAGTGACATGTTAACACAGAACCCTTCTTTGATATCATCTTCACAAATTGCATCCATTGAACTTGTGAGTTTTTGGAAAGTCTCTGCTTGAAATTCTTTGCGGGATGTCAGAATATCCTCCCAGAGCTGCTGATTTATGGCTCCCACCCTCATAGAATTTTTGCTTGAGGATACTCAATAGGGTTGAGGTCAGGGAAGGATAGTGGCCACACCATGAGTTTCCTTTTAGCCCCATAGCAGCCAATGACCGTCTGATACTTTACTGCATGAGATGGTGAATTCTCATACATGAAGATTTTGCTGCGGAAGGCACGGTTCTTTTTATACCATGGAAGAAAGTGGTCACTATATACTTTGCAGAGGTCATATTCACACCTACATGGACCCTAAATCAGCCTACCAGCTCACTCCTAATGACTCCAGCCCAAAACATAACTCTACCACCTCTCTCCTGACGTCGCAGCCTTGTTGGGTCATGGTGGCCATCCACTACTCCACTCATCTGAACCATGTAGGGTTGTCCGACACTTATCAGTAAACAAGACTGTTTCAAAATTAGTCTTCGTGTAAGTCTGGGCCCACTGTAATCATGTCTGAACCTAGTTTAGGGGTGGCTGAATAATAGGTCTATGTCCAACTGCAAGCAGCTTCCAATACCTGCTTGCTGCTTTATAATGGATTTCAGCAGCCGCTTCGGCGAACTTCGCCGAACGTACTACGCATGCCCGCGGCCATAGTGCCGACACCGCAAGTTCGCCGAGCAGAGCGTAATGCGCAGGCGTCCGACGTCAAGCCAAAGAAGGAAGAGGAGGATGCAGAAGAAGATAGAGGTGGCGCTGGAGTCAGTTTTCGAGCAGCAATGGGGACGCCCCCATCGCATCTCCTGCGCTGAGGGACGCCCCCATCGCTGCGAGAGAACTAATTAGCATACCGGTACAAACCGGTATTTCGAATGAACGGCGCAGCGGAGATCACTTCCAAAGGAAGGAGACAAATAGCCTTTCTAAAGGCTATTCCGACGTGTTACCTAGAAAAAAAAGTTTTTTAATGGTAGAATCCCTTTAAAGCTGTGGCTGATTACCCTGCCCAGATAAAAGAGAAGTAAGTGGTCTTGGTCTTTATTTTTTGTACAAAATGGTGGAGGGGTTTTAGAGGTGCAGGGAAGTATCATCCATGCGGTCTTTGATCTACAACACTAGACCTACTACACCATTGAGTGATATAATGGTTTCCTATATGTTGCTTAGACGTGCATACAGAGTGAATATACTGTATATACCCCTTTATTAATCATCGTGTGATCCTCAGCACTCAGAGTCTTCCACACCTGTACAATGAGGATGTTTTGTCCATTTCTGACAGCTTATAAGAAAGAACATGTAAAATGTGTAAAAGCACTGGCATGTGCTGATGTGGCCGGAGCACGAGATGTGCGCTGCCTCAGTAAACACTGGGAACTATATACTGATTGATGCTCACAACACACTAACTAAACACAGCAGTACAAGAATACTCCGCACATTCACACTTACTGTAGCAGAAAAGTCATTTTCAAACAAATATCCAAAATGCTTTTCTGTTCAGTAGGAGAGCAAAATCCCAGCATTTTACAGAGTGTATCCAAGCATGGCGGAGGTCACGATTAACCGCTATAAATCTGCCCCTTAGAGGTTGTGAAAAGAATACGGAACAATTAGCACAATTGGATGTCAGTCACGTTCATTTATAAGGAAAAACATCAATGCTCAGCGTGTCAGACGGAATAATAACTTAAAATCTATTGAATAAGCTTGTGTAAGCAGTATAGCGAACCTTCCTAGGTCACTCTATGCCAGCACAGGCCAGGATTTGTTAAAAGTTAATAGGTTAAGAGGTTTGGTCCATGTGGGGGTGCTGTAAGGTGGTGGAAGCCAACACCTCCCACAGGGTGGCCTTGGGTAGAAGACTTTCTTGGGTCCCTGTCCCAAGCCTGTAGTGTATTTTATGGTATGTATTTTATGATTTGTACTACAACTACATTATGTTATATTGTCACTTTAAGGCTGCATTCACATGGAGTAAAATGGAGTGTACTTTGGAGTGTAATTTTTACACGTGTAAAAAATTTATGCGCATATTTTGTAGCGTTTTTTTACACGTGGCGTTTACGGAGCGTTTTTTGTAGCGTTTACGGAGCGTGTTTTTCTACACGCGTAAACGCTCCAAAAAACGTTCCGTAAACACCACATGTAAAAAAAAACGCTCCAAAATACACGTGTACATTTTTTACACGTGTAAAAATTACACTCCAAATTACACTCCAGTTTACTCCGTGTGAATGCACCTTTATAGAGTTCTGCTGCTGACCTCAATCTGTTACTTTCTGTAAAGAGGGAGGCATGAGGATACTCCAAATTTTGTTGTGGCCATTGGTTATGCAGCAGGTGGTTCAGTTCTGCTTCTTGACATATGACCTTTCAGCAGCCCAGAGTGCTAATGCTTTAATTGTATGTCTATAGTGCCTCTGAGTTGTGTTGGTGTGTCCCGTCCTCTATGTTCTGTGTCATGTAAATACACTGTCATACCTCCCAACTTTTGAAGAACCGATAGAGAGACAAAATGTGTGGCGCGCGTAGCCCCCCTCTGCCCCCAGATTCATGTCCTCTCCATCTCTGCCCCCAGATTCATGTCCCCCCATCTCTGCCCCCAGATTCATGTCCTCTCCATCTCTGCCCCCAGATTCATGTTCCCCAATCTCTGCCCCAGATTCATGTCCCTCCATCCCTGCCCCCAGATTCATGTCCTCTCCATCTCTGCCCCCAGATTCATGTCCTCTCCATCTCTGCCCCCAGATTCATGTCCCCTCCATCTCTGCCCCCAGATTCATGTCCCCTCCATCTCTGCCCCCAGATTCATGTCCCCTCCATCTCTGCCCCCAGATTCATGTCCCCTCCATCTCTGCCCCCAGATTCATGCCCCCTCCATCTCTGCCCCCAGATTCATGTCCCTCCACCTCTGCCCCCAGATTCATGTCCTCTCCATCTCTGCCCCCAGATTCATGTCCTCTCCATCTCTGGCCCCAGATTCATGTCCCCACATCTCTGCCCCCAGTGTCATGCCGTCCTCTCCTTCATCTGCCCCCAGTTTCACGTTCCACCTCCACATTACACTTACCTTCTCCTTCGTTCCCCCGCTGCTCTCTGCGCGCCTCTCTCACTGGCGCACAGTTGCAGACGCGATGTGACGTCATCACATCGCGTCTACAAGCCAGTAGGCGGCGTTCAGCGGCGAAGCAAGGAGCTGACAAAGGTCAACTCCTTGCTTCAGCTGCGTATGCGTTCAACTCAGATCTGCTTTTCAACGCAGATCTGAGTTGAAATCGGGACATACCTCCCTCCAACCGGGACCGCGGGACATGTCACCTCTGCAATTGTTAGTACCCAGATATCAAGGGGTAAACTGTGTGGTTCTCAACAAACTATCTGAGAGCTACATATGGGAAAAAGTTATTTTGTAGATGACTGTATAGGGAAGGCAATAAAAATACTAATTGTTGCCTGATAATAGTGAAGTCATACTGCAATTGTGTTATTTTATTTAGGCCAATTTTAAACAAATATTAGTAAAAGTTATTAGAGATGAGCGAACAGTGTTCTATCGAACTCATGTTCGATCGGATATTAGGCTGTTCGGCATGTTCGAATCGAATCGAACACCGCGTGGTAAAGTGCGCCATTACTCGATTCCCCTCCCACCTTCCCTGGCGCCTTTTTTGCTCCAATAACAGCGCAGGGTAGGTGGGACAGGAACTACGACACTGGTGACGTTGAGAAAAGTAGGCAAAACCCATTGGCTGCCGAAAACATGTGACCTCTAATTTAAAAGAACAGCGCCGCCCAGCTTCGCGTCATTCTGAGCTTGCAATTCACCGAGGACGGAGGTTTCCGTCCAGCTAGCTAGGGCTTAGATTCTGGGTAGGCAGGGACAGGCTAGGATAGGAAGGAGAAGACAACCACAACAGCTCTTGTAAGAGCTAAATTCCAGGGAGAAGCTTGTCAGTGTAACGTGGCACTGACGGGCTCAATCGCCGCAACCCAGCTTTCCCAGGATCCTGAATGGAATACACTGTCAGTGTATTCCCGTATACCCGATATATACCCCCGATACCCGTTCCAACGGTGTGCCCCCCCACCTTCACCCCAGAAATACCCTGCAAGTCCCCTAGCAATAGAATTGGGGCTATATACACCCACTATTTTTGCTACTGCCATATAGTGCCATTGTCTGACTGGGAATTCAAAGAATATATTGGGGTTACGTGCACCCACAATTTTTACTACTGGTATACAGTGCCAGTTTCTGACTGGGAATTCAAAGAATATATTGGGGTTATAAATACCCTCATTTCTTGCTACTGCCATATAGTGCCAGTTTCTGACTGGTAATTCAAAGAATATATTGGGGTTATAAATACCCTCATTTCTTGCTACTGCCATATAGTGCCAGTTTCTGACTGGTAATTCAAAGAATATATTGGGGTTACGTGCACCCACAATTTTTACTACTGGTATACAGTGCCATTGTCTGACTGGGAATTCAAAGAATATATTGGGGTTATAAATACCCTCATTTCTTGCTACTGCCATATAGTGCCAGTTTCTGACTGGGAATTCAAAGAATATATTGGGGTTATAAATACCCTCATTTCTTGCTACTGGTATATAGTGCCATTGTCTGACTGGGAATTCAAAGAATATATTGGGGTTACGTGCACCCACAATTTTTACTACTGGTATACAGTGCCAGTTTCTGACTGGGAATTCAAAGAATATATTGGGGTTACAAATACCCTCATTTCTTGCTACTGCCATATAGTGCCAGTTTCTGACTGGTAATTCAAAGAATATATTGGGGTTACGTGCACCCACAATTTTTACTACTGGTATACAGTGCCATTGTCTGACTGGGAATTCAAAGAATATATTGGGGTTATAAATACCCTCATTTCTTGCTACTGCCATATAGTGCCAGTTTCTGACTGGTAATTCAAAGAATATATTGGGGTTATAAATACCCTCATTTCTTGCTACTGGTATATAGTGCCATTGTCTGACTGGGAATTCAAAGAATATATTGGGGTTACGTGCATCCACAATTTTTGCTACTGGTATATAGTGCCAATTTCTAACTGGGCATTCAAAATGCGCAAGGCTCCCGGAAAGGGACGTGGACGAGGCCGTGGGCGAGGTCGGGGGAATGGTTCTGGGGAGCAAGGTAGCAGTGAAGCCACAGGGCGTCCCGTGCCTACTCCTGTGGGGCAGCAAGCATTGCGCCACTCCACAGTGCCAGGGTTGCTTGCCACATTAACTAAACTGCAGGGTACAAACCTTAGTAGGCCCGAGAACCAGGAACAGGTCTTGCAATGGCTGTCAGAGAACGCTTACAGCACATTGTCCAGCAGCCAGTCAGACTCTGCCTCCTCTCCTCCTATTACCCAACAGTCTTGTCCTCCTTCCTCCCAAAATTCCCAAGCTTCACAGAACAATAACCCCAACTGTCCCTGCTCCCCAGAGCTGTTCTCCGCTCCTTTCATTGTCCCTCAACCTGCCTCTCCACGTCACGATTCCACGAACCTAACAGAGGAGCATCTGTGTCCAGATGCTCAAACACTAGAGTCTCCTCCATCTCCGTTCGATTTGGTGGTGGATGACCAGCAACCCACCCTCATCGACGATGATGTGACGCAGTTGCCGTCAGGGCATCCAGTTGACCGGCGCATTGTGCGGGAGGAGGAGATGAGACAGGAGTTGGAAGAGGAAGTGGTGGATGATGAGGACACTGACCCGACCTGGACAGGGGGGATGTCAAGCGGGGAAAGTAGTGTGGATGTTGAGGCAAGTGCAGCACCAAAAAGGGTAGCTAGAGGCAGAGGCAGAGGTCAGCAGCTTAGGCGAAGCCAGGCCACACCCGGAATCTCCCAAGATGTTCCAGTTCGTACCCAGCCCCGAAAAACTCCCACCTTGAGGGCACGTTTCTCGAAGGTGTGGAGTTTTTTCAAGGAATGCGCCGAGGACAGATATAGTGTTGTCTGCACAATTTGCCTCTCGAAATTGATTAGGGGCTCTGAGAAGAGCAACCTGTCCACCACTTCAATGCGCCGTCATTTGGAATCCAAGCACTGGAATCAGTGGCAGGCAGCAACGGCAGGACAAAGGCCGCCTGCCGTTCACGCCACTGCCACTGCCTCTGCCACTGCCTCTGCCTCTGCCACTGCCACTGCTGACTGTGCTGGCGATGCACTCCAGAGGACGAGCCAGGACACCACTTCATCTGCCTCCGCCACTTTGTTGACTTCTCCCTCATCCTCCCCTGTTCCTGTCTTATCTCCTTCTCCTGCACCATCAAAGGCACCATCAGGCGCTTCTTTACAACAACCCACCATCTCTCAGACATTGGAGCGGCGGCAGAAATACACTGCTAACCACCCACACGCGCAAGCCTTGAACGCCAACATCGCTAAACTGCTGGCCCAGGAGATGTTGGCGTTCCGGCTTGTTGAAACTCCCGCCTTCCTGGACCTGATGGCAACTGCGGCACCTCGCTATGCCGTCCCTAGCCGTCACTACTTCTCCCGGTGTGCCGTCCCCGCCTTGCACCAGCACGTGTCACTCAACATCAGGCGGGCCCTTAGTTCCGCGCTTTGCACAAAGGTCCACTTGACCACCGACGCGTGGACAAGTGCATGCGGACAGGGACGCTACATTTCACTGACGGCACACTGGGTGAATGTAGTTGAGGCTGGGACTGCTTCCCAAACTGGCCCGGTGTACCTCGTCTCCCCGCCTAACATTCCTGGCAGGGACACGAGAAGAACACCCCCCTCCTCCTCCTCCTCTACCGCCTCCTCCTCCGCCACCGCCTCCTCCTCCGCCACCGCCTCCTCCTCCGCTGTTAGATTGACCCCAGCTACGAGTTGGAAACGTTGCAGCACTGGCGTTGGTAGACGTCAGCAGGCTGTGCTGAAGCTGATCAGCTTGGGGGACAGACAGCACACTGCCTCCGAGGTGAGGGATGCCCTCCTCGATGAGACGGCAATATGGTTTGAGCCGCTGCACCTGGGCCCAGGCATGGTCGTTTGTGATAACGGCCGGAACCTGGTAGCAGCTCTGGAGCTTGCCGGACTCCAACATGTTCCATGCCTGGCCCACGTCTTCAACCTAGTGGTGCAACGTTTCCTAAAGAGCTACCCCAATGTTCCAGAGCTACTGGTGAAAGTGCGGCGCATGTGCGCCCACTTTCGCAAGTCGACAGTAGCTGCTGCTAGCTTAAAATCTCTCCAGCAACGCCTGCATGTGCCACAACACCGGCTTTTGTGCGACGTCCCCACACGCTGGGCCTCAACGTTTCAGATGTTGAATAGAGTGGTTGAGCAGCAGAGACCTTTGATGGAATACCAGCTACAAAACCCTAGGGTGCCACAAAGTCAGCTGCCTCAGTTTCTCATCCATGAGTGGCCATGGATGAGAGACCTTTGTGACATCCTACGGGTGTTTGAGGAGTCCACAAGGAGGGTGAGCTCTGAGGATGCGATGGTGAGCCTTACAATCCCGCTCTTGTGTGTTCTGAGAGAATCCCTGATTGACATCAGGGATAACTCAGATCACACAGAGGAGTCAGGGATAGCATCCGATCCGTCACAGCTGGAGAGTAGGTCCACACATCTGTCCGCTTCATCGCGTTTAATGGAGGAGGAGGAGGAGGAGGAGGAGGAGGAGGAAGAAGAGTTGTCCGATGATGTGATGGTGATACAGGAGGCTTCCGGGCAACTTCGAATCGTCCCATTGTTGCAGCGCGGATGGGTAGACATGGAGGATGAGGAGGAAATGGAGATTGAACTTTCCGGTGGGGCCAGAGGAGTCATGCCAACTAACACTGTGGCAGACATGGCTGAGTTCATGTTGGGGTGCTTTACAACCGACAAGCGTATTGTCAAAATCATGGAGGACAACCAGTACTGGATCTTTGCTATCCTTGACCCCCGGTATAAAAACAACATCTCGTCTTTTATTCCGGTAGAGGGGAGGGCCAATCGCATCAATGCTTGCCACAGGCAATTGGTGCAGAATATGATGGAGATGTTTCTAGCATGTGACGTTGGCGGCAGGGAGGACAGTTCCTCCAGTAGGCGACCAAGTTCTCACCGGTCCACACAAACGAGGGGCACACTGTCTAAGGTCTGGGACACCTTGATGGCACCCCCTCGCCAAAGTGCCGCCACAGAGGGTCCTAGTGTCACCAGGCGTGAGAAGTATAGGCGCATGTTGCGGGAATACCTTTCCGACCACAGCCCTGTCCTCTCCGACCCCTCTGCGCCCTACACGTATTGGGTGTCGAAGTTGGACCTGTGGCTTGAACTTGCCCTATATGCCTTGGAGGTGCTGTCCTGTCCTGCCGCCAGCGTCCTATCTGAGAGGGTGTTCAGTGCAGCCGGTGGCATCATCACTGACAAGCGCACCCGTCTGTCAGCTGAGAGTGCCGACCGGCTCACTTTGATAAAAATGAACCACCACTGGATAGAGCCTTCATTTTTGTGCCCACCTGTGTAAAGCACCCCAACATGAAACTCCATGTCTGTACTCAACCTCTCCAATTCCTCCGCATCCTCATACTCATCCACCATAAGCGTTGCACAATTCTGCTAATACTAGCAGAGGCAAACAGAGAGCGGTACATTGAAGAATGGAGAAACGAAATAAATAACTCCAAGAAACTCACCGTGTACCAATCCCTACAAAGGGACTACACCATGGCCACCTACCTGGAGAGAATACGCCATCCCAAGCACAGACAGACCCTGAGCCGATACAGACTGAGCGCCCACAACCTAGAGATAGAGACGGGGCGATACAGACAGACGTACAAGCCACGGGAGAAGAGACTGTGCCAGCACTGTGACCAGGGGGCCCTAGAAGACGAGACCCACTTCCTGCTACACTGCACCAAATACTCAGCTATGAGGGCCGTCTACTACCAAAGACTCTCTGCCCACATCCCAGACTTCATATCTGCAGACGAGAAGAGGAAACTCTACATCCTACTGGGAGAAGAAGAGGCCACTGTGGAGATCGCTGCCCAATACGTGTCCAGCTGTCACCAAACAAGAGGAAGATGAGACTCCATGGACTGTTATATTTATCCCAAAATGGGCTGGTTAGAGGCTCCCTCCACCATGAATTTGCCCAAACTGGGCTGGTTAGAGGCTCCCTCCACCATGAATTGGTCCAAACTGGGCTGGTTAGAGGCTCCCTCCACCATGAATTGGTCCAAATTGGGGTTTTTAGAGGCTCCCTCCACCATGAATTGGTCCAAACTGGGCTGTTTAGAGGCTCCCTCCACCATGAATTGGTCCAAACTGGGGTTTTTAGAGGCTCCCTCCACCATGAATTGGTCCAAACTGGGCTGGTTAGAGGCTCCCTCCACCATGAATTGGTCCAAACTGGGTTTTTTAGAGGCTCCCTCCACCATGAATTGGTCCAAACTGGGGTTTTTAGAGGCTCCCTCCACCATGAATTTGCCAAAACTGGGCTGTTTAGAGGCTCCCTCCACCATGAATTGGTCCAAATTGGGGTTTTTAGAGGCTCCCTCCACCATGAATTTGCCCAAACTGGGCTGGTTAGAGGCTCCCTCCACCATGAATTGGTCCAAACTGGGCTGGTTAGAGGCTCCCTCCACCATGAATTGGTCCAAATTGGGGTTTTTAGAGGCTCCCTCCACCATGAATTGGTCCAAACTGGGCTGTTTAGAGGCTCCCTCCACCATGAATTGGTCCAAACTGGGGTTTTTAGAGGCTCCCTCCACCATGAATTGGTCCAAACTGGGCTGGTTAGAGGCTCCCTCCACCATGAATTGGTCCAAACTGGGTTTTTTAGAGGCTCCCTCCACCATGAATTGGTCCAAACTGGGGTTTTTAGAGGCTCCCTCCACCATGAATTGGTCCAAACTGGGGTTTTTAGAGGCTCCCTCCACCATGAATTGGTCCAAACTGGGGTTTTTAGAGGCTCCCTCCACCATGAATTGGTCCAAACTGGGGTTTTTAGAGGCTCCCTCCACCATGAATTGGTCCAAACTGGGCTGGTTAGAGGCTCCCTCCACCATGAATTTGCCCAAACTGGGCTGTTTAGAGGCTCCCTCCACCATGAATTGGCCCAAACGGGGGTTTTTAGAGGCTCCCTCCACCATGAATTTGCCCAAACTGGGCTGGTTAGAGGCTCCCTCCACCATGAATTTGCCCAAACTGGGCTGTTTAGAGGCTCCCTCCACCATGAATTGGTCCAAATTGGGGTTTTTAGAGGCTCCCTCCACCATGAATTGGTCCAAATTGGGCTGTTTAGAGGCTCCCTCCACCATGAATTGGTCCAAACTGGGGTTTTTAGAGGCTCCCTCCACCATGAATTGGTCCAAACTGGGCTGGTTAGAGGCTCCCTCCACCATGAATTGGTCCAAACTGGGTTTTTTAGAGGCTCCCTCCACCATGAATTGGTCCAAATTGGGGTTTTTAGAGGCTCCCTCCACCATGAATTTGCCCAAACTGGGCTGGTTAGAGGCTCCCTCCACCATGAATTGGTCCAAACTGGGCTGGTTAGAGGCTCCCTCCACCATGAATTGGTCCAAATTGGGGTTTTTAGAGGCTCCCTCCACCATGAATTGGTCCAAACTGGGCTGTTTAGAGGCTCCCTCCACCATGAATTGGTCCAAACGGGGGTTTTTAGAGGCTCCCTCCACCATGAATTGGTCCAAACTGGGCTGGTTAGAGGCTCCCTCCACCATGAATTGGTCCAAACTGGGTTTTTTAGAGGCTCCCTCCACCATGAATTGGTCCAAACTGGGGTTTTTAGAGGCTCCCTCCACCATGAATTGGTCCAAACTGGGGTTTTTAGAGGCTCCCTCCACCATGAATTGGTCCAAACTGGGGTTTTTAGAGGCTCCCTCCACCATGAATTTGCCCAAACTGGGCTGTTTAGAGGCTCCCTCCACCATGAATTGGTCCAAACTGGGTTTTTTAGAGGCTCCCTCCACCATGAATTGGTCCAAACTGGGGTTTTTAGAGGCTCCCTCCACCATGAATTGGTCCAAACTGGGGTTTTTAGAGGCTCCCTCCACCATGAATTTGCCCAAACTGGGCTGTTTAGAGGCTCCCTCCACCATGAATTGGTCCAAATTGGGGTTTTTAGAGGCTCCCTCCACCATGAATTGGTCCAAACTGGGGTTTTTAGAGGCTCCCTCCACCATGAATTTGCCCAAACTGGGCTGTTTAGAGGCTCCCTCCAGCATGAATTGGTCCAAACTGGGGTTTTTAGAGGCTCCCTCCACCATGAATTGGTCCAAACTGGGGTTTTTAGAGGCTCCCTCCACCATGAATTGGTCCAAACTGGGGTTTTTAGAGGCTCCCTCCACCATGAATTGGTCCAAACTGGGCTGGTTAGAGGCTCCCTCCACCATGAATTTGCCCAAACTGGGCTGTTTAGAGGCTCCCTCCACCATGAATTGGTCCAAACGGGGGTTTTTAGAGGCTCCCTCCACCATGAATTTGCCCAAACTGGGCTGGTTAGAGGCTCCCTCCACCATGAATTTGCCCAAACTGGGCTGTTTAGAGGCTCCCTCCACCATGAATTGGTCCAAACTGGGCTGTTTAGAGGCTCCCTCCACCATGAATTGGTCCAAACTGGGTTTTTTAGAGGCTCCCTCCACCATGAATTGGTCCAAACTGGGGTTTTTAGAGGCTCCCTCCACCATGAATTGGTCCAAACTGGGGTTTTTAGAGGCTCCCTCCACCATGAATTTGCCCAAACTCTGCTGGTTAGAGGCTCAATCCACCCTGATTTTCAAAACAAATGTTGGTGCCAACCTCAACTTACTACAAGGGCCAAATTCACTGCTGGTGACAAGCTCTCCTCACTGCAAGTGCCAAATACACATGTTTCAAGGTGTTTTCCTACTGTCAGAGAGGTGGTATTGAGTGTGTAAAGTGTGTAGTTGTTAGGCTGTGATGTTGGGGTAATAGAGGGTCTTTGGTGTGTTAGATGCCCCCAGACATGCTTCCCCTGCTGTCCCAGTGTCATTCCAGAGGTGTTGGCATCATTTCCTGGGGTGTCATAGTGGACTTGGTGACCCTCCAGACACGGATTTGGGTTTCCCCCTTAACGAGTATATGTTCCCCATAGACTATAATGGGGTTCGAAACCCGTTCGAACACACGAACAGTGAGCGGCTGTTCGATTCGAATTTCGAACCTCGAACATTTTAGTGTTCGCTCATCTCTAAAAGTTATGTTTTAGTATTTACTCCTACAGTGATCTAGTTAAGTACCTTGAGTAAATCACCCGTCAGTGACTCTACTGGTTACAAAGAGTCTCATGTTAGAAGACACCACAGCCCTGTCAATTACGAATGCAGCCTAATGACTGACAATGTGTACTGTATAATACTTCTTTCCTCCTGTAGTGGCGCTGTAAGGCAAGTTGAGGATCCTCTTTCACATGATCCTATACCATCCCAGTAGTCATCCCCTCCAGCAAAAAGTAAAACTATGGTTAAGAGATTAGTGTCTACAGAGACACCCCTTTGATGCCAAGTTCCCCCAGGTTATTGCTGATTGTTTACGAGCCTTTATGAACCAAAAAAGATTGTCCAAAGAGAAGTGTGAATATTTTTATACCAGTTATTAGAGATGAGCGAACAGTGTTCTATCGAACACATGTTCGATCGGATATCAGGGTGTTCGCCATGTTCGAATCGAATCGAACACCACGTGGTAAAGTGCGCCAAAATTCGATTCCCCTCCCACCTTCCCTGGCGCCTTTTTTGCACCAATAACAGCGCAGGGGAGGTGGGACAGGAACTACGACACTGGGGGCATTGAAAAAAATTGGAAAAAGTCATTGGCTGCCGAAATCAGGTGACCTCCATTTTAGACGAATAGTGGATTTCAAATCCGGGTCATATGAGAATGTGAACTTTGTGACTATGAGACAGGGATAGCTGTACAGGCAGGGATAGCTAGGGATAACCTTTATTTAGGGGGGAATGTTATTAAAAATAACTTTTTGGGGCTCTATCGGGTGTGTAATTGTGATTTTTGTGAGATAAACTTTTTCCCATAGGGATGCATTGGCCAGCGCTGATTGGCCGAATTCCGTACTCTGGCCAATCAGTGCTGGCCAATGCATTCTATTAGCTTGATGAAGCAGAGTGTGCACAAGGGTTCAAGCGCACCCTCGGCTCTGATGTAGCAGAGCCGAGGCTGCACAAGGGTTCAAGCGCACCCTCGGCTCTGATGTAGGAGAGCCGAGGGTGCACTTGAACCCTTGTGCACCCTCAGCTCTGCTACATCAGAGCCGAGGGTGCGCTTGAACCCTTGTGCACACTCTGCTTCATCAAGCTAATAGAATGCATTGGCCAGCGCTGATTGGCCAATGTATTCTATTAGCCTGATGAAGTAGAGCTGAATGTGTGTGCTAAGCACACACATTCAGCTCTACTTCATCGGGCTAATAGAATGCATTGGCCAGCGCTGATTGGCCAGAGTACGGAACTCGACCAATCAGCGCTGGCTCTGCTGGAGGAGGCGGAGTCTAAGATCGCTCCACACCAGTCTCCATTCAGGTCCGACCTTAGACTCCGCCTCCTCCGGCAGAGCCAGCGCTGATTGGCCGAATTCCGTACTCTGGCCAATCAGCACTGGCTAATGCATTGTATTGGCTTGATGAAGCAGTGCTGAATGTGTGTGCTTAGCACACACATTCAGCTCTACTTCATCGGGCTAATAGAATGCATTGGCCAGCGCTGATTGGCCGAATTCCGTACTCTGGCCAATCAGCACTGGCTAATGCATTGTATTGGCTTGATGAAGCAGTGCTGAATGTGTGTGCTTAGCACACACATTCAGCTCTACTTCATCGGGCTAATAGAATGCATTGGCCAATCAGCGCTGGCCAATGCATTCTATTAGCGTGAACTGAGTTTGCACAGGGGTTCTAGTGCACCCTCGGCTCTGCTACATCAGATTGCTACATCTGATGTAGCAGTGCCGAGTGTGCATCAGATGTGTAGTTGAGCAAAACTGACTCAGCACTGCTAAGTCTGCATTCGCATAGGAATGCATTGGCCAGCCTTCGGCCAATCAGCGCTGGCTCTGCCGGAGGAGGCGGAGTCTAAGGTCGGACCTGAATGGAGACTGGTGTGGAGCGATCTTAGACTCCGCCTCCTCCAGCAGAGCCAGCGCTGATTGGCCGAATTCCGTACTCTGGCCAATCAGCACTGGCTAATGCATTGTATTGGCTTGATGAAGCAGTGCTGAATGTGTGTGCTTAGCACACACATTCAGCTCTACTTCATCGGGCTAATAGAATGCATTGACCAGCGCTGATTGGCCGAATTCCGTACTCTGGCCAATCAGCACTGGCTAATGCATTGTATTGGCTTGATGAAGCAGTGCTGAATGTGTGTGCTTAGCACACACATTCAGCTCTACTTCATCGGGCTAATAGAATGCATTGGCCAATCAGCGCTGGCCAATGCATTCTATTAGCGTGAACTGAGTTTGCACAGGGGTTCTAGTGCACCCTCGGCTCTGCTACATCAGATTGCTACATCTGATGTAGCAGTGCCGAGTGTGCATCAGATGTGTAGTTGAGCAAAACTGACTCAGCACTGCTAAGTCTGCATTCGCATAGGAATGCATTGGCCAGCCTTCGGCCAATCAGCGCTGGCTCTGCCGGAGGAGGCGGAGTCTAAGGTCGGACCTGAATGGAGACTGGTGTGGAGCGATCTTAGACTCCGCCTCCTCCAGCAGAGCCAGCGCTGATTGGCCGAATTCCGTACTCTGGCCAATCAGCACTGGCTAATGCATTGTATTGGCTTGATGAAGCAGTGCTGAATGTGTGTGCTTAGCACACACATTCAGCTCTACTTCATCGGGCTAATAGAATGCATTGGCCAGCGCTGATTGGCCGAATTCCGTACTCTGGCCAATCAGCACTGGCTAATGCATTGTATTGGCTTGATGAAGCAGTGCTGAATGTGTGTGCTTAGCACACACATTCAGCTCTACTTCATCGGGCTAATAGAATGCATTGGCCAATCAGCGCTGGCCAATGCATTCTATTAGCGTGAACTGAGTTTGCACAGGGGTTCTAGTGCACCCTCGGCTCTGCTACATCAGATTGCTACATCTGATGTAGCAGTGCCGAGTGTGCATCAGATGTGTAGTTGAGCAAAACTGACTCAGCACTGCTAAGTCTGCATTCGCATAGGAATGCATTGGCCAGCCTTCGGCCAATCAGCGCTGGCTCTGCCGGAGGAGGCGGAGTCTAAGGTCGGACCTGAATGGAGACTGGTGTGGAGCTATCTTAGACTCCGCCTCCTCCAGCAGAGCCAGCGCTGATTGGTCGAGTTCCGTACTCTGGCCAATCAGCACTGGCCAATGCATTTCTATGGGGAAAAGTTAGCTTGCGAAAATCGCAAACTGACAGGGATTTCCATGAAATAAAGTGACTTTTATGCCCCCAGACATGCTTCCCCTGCTGTCCCAGTGTCATTCCAGGGTGTTGGTATCATTTCCTGGGGTGTCATAGTGGACTTGGTGACCCTCCAGACACGAATTTGGGTTTCCCCCTTAACGAGTTTATGTTCCCCATAGACTATAATGGGGTTCGAAACCCATTCGAACACTCGAACAGTGAGCGGCTGTTCGAATCGAATTTCGAACCTCGAACATTTTAGTGTTCGCTCATCTCTACCAGTTATCAGATATATTACGTCTGGTTTCTTCCTATAGTCACGTTCCAAGCTACTTTCAAAATCCTGATAGTTGTCCCTGAAAACAGTCAGCAATATTTCTTTTCTACCCTGTCGGCCATGAGATAATAGCTTAGTAGTTAAGCTAGCCGTACCCATTGAATAGCTTCTTAGTCCTCTCAATGTCTCCATACATATGCACACCCAGTTTAGATGAGCATGCGTGTGTTCTCAATGCGGAGAAGGAAACAAGCCATTGTCAGACACCGCTCACACTAACTTTAGCCAAACATATAATACACATTACTGACAGGTTTGGCCACCTTTGTCTAATATGTCTGGCCACCTTTATTGTTCAGCTCTTATCTGTTATATTGCGCTGCGCTCTGATAACAGGAGAACACTCAGATTCTGAATCTAGGTTACATCCTGCAACTCAAGGACTTTTTTATCATTTACAATCAACACAAAACAATTAAAATATGTTCCATGTATTTCAATGTTGTCAGGCAAAGCCTAGAAATTAATACTAGCAAAACGTGTTCCTCAGTCTAGACGCTGCCTCCTTTAATGAAGTAACACTAGGTTTGTTAAACATGTTTCTTTCTTTCCCATAGCAAATGAGATATTGCATGAAACTGGACCGGTCAGGTGAGTGTTAGGTGGAATATGGGAGGTAGTAATATATCAAGGAGAAGGCAACTACTCCCTCCCCTATCATTAATAAGAACAGATATGATGTCATTGAAAGTACTTTCATGCCTCTCCTCTATCACTTAAAGACGCCTGTCAGTCATGTATACTCCAATACAAGATTTTGTAGTCAATCTTTATCCAATTCCACATATCTACATGACACCTATTACTAGGTGTTACCCCTAGGACATCTGTAAGACGGCCTTATAAACTGGAAATAGTGGTTTGATTTGTACCTACTGTAAATAGTAGCTCCTTAAAGTGCCTACAGGGGGATTATAATACACCAGTCCCCAGGCTCCATTTCGCTCTGTGAATACTCTTGATTGGGCACTATCCATTGGGATCTGTAGTTTAAGCCAATTGACCACCAGGGACAAAATATGGCAGAATATAGCTCCACTGGAACTCTATGGACAGAATATGGTATCAGCTAGCCACAAAGGATAGGTTATTGCACTACTGTTACACTATTGACAGGATATTAGATCATGTCGACACCATGAATAGATTATTACACCAATGGAGCACCATGGACCATAAAGCATCATTTAAGTCACTAAGTGTAGTACTTAACACCTGTGTGGATACATGGATAGAATAGAACACCACTTGCCCACCAGGGATGGGACGTGACTTCACAAAAATACCATGGAAAAGATACAGCACCACTTGGCCACCAGTGATGGGATATTACACCACACTGAAACAGTAATGGAAAGGACACATACCATTTAGACACCAGATTGGGGACATTAAACCACAGTAACGCCATGAACAGGATACTGCACAACTTGGATAGCTGGAATGGAAAATTTCATCAGTGGAACATCAGTTCAATGACCTGGGCCTCAGCAATGTGAAGATGGTCCAGTTAAGAGAAGGATGATGGAAGCCTCATTGGTGATGGTGGCCTTTGTTGCCAAATCCTCTTAGAGTCCCTGGATGTACTGTGATGAATTAGCACCAAGGCGATAGGGTAGGGTCCCCCGGAGCACTCTCTGAACTCACTGCTAGAAGTCTCCCAAGTTTAGGGGCGCTCTTAGCTCTTAGTGTTGGGTGCGATTATAAGCACAGGAAACAGGAAAGTAGTTGAGACAGACACATCTCGAGGCTCAGTTTCATCCAGTTACAAGGCAACATGGAGGCACCTTCACTAAAAGCAGCAGGTTCCACATGTAAGGCACTTTATACACACACACAGGCTATTAATTTTCACCTATTCCTCAGTCCTCTGACTCTTTCCACCGAGGAGATTTGGAGCGATCCTTGGGACCTAGTCCTCCTTTCCAACTACTCTTGCAGGAAATGCAGGCCATATTTTGGCCATGGATCTAAGTTTCCTCACTAGTACAATGCTTGAGATGCTTAATGTAGGGCAGGATCAGGAAATCTTGGGTCTATTCTGTGAGTAAAGGGTACTGGTGACATGGTACTGCCTGTTAACCCTATCTGTCACTAGCCAGTCTGAAGCACTGAAGGTGCTCTCCCATAATCTGGTTTCCTCTTCTATGGCCTAGCTGAGTATATTCCCTGGCTAAGGGCTGGACTTCTAGAAACCCAGAGCACAAGCCGGTCCTGTTTTTACAGCAACACAGAAATGGCTGATTAACTCCTGAATGTCCAGCATAAAGCTGGGAAGTGCAAATAGGTAGTAATAGATAGTGCAAAGTAGTATAAAACTTATATAAGATATTGTGCATAAATGACATAGTTCAGTCTTTAACAATGGCCCTTCTGTGGTACACGAGCCACTAGGGCTATGACATTACAGCAATGGAATTTAACATTTTTTCACTCCATTCAACATTTAACATTGGAATAAAATTCTTTAGCCATCTGACTAGTCAGTATTTTAACTTCAATTAGGTTTTTTTGTCTTAATTTTACAACATATGTGGCAATAGTTGATGGAGATGAAAAATACATAGCACAGACCAGTCATATTCGGAGATTTGGCTCTGCACAGACTCTCGGCATGATGAAAGGTTAACGTGTTACTACACAGATAACGTTTATTGTCCCAGCTGATAACATATCACCAAACACACACCATCCATTTGTCAACATGCTGACATAGTGCACTGTAATATGTCTGTTCTCACCTCTCCTGCAAGGTGTGCATTAGACTCCAAAACTGGGAAAAGGGACATATGGTGCACCCCTTCCAGAACTCAAGAAATCCTGTCAGCCCAGGCATTCGAGATGATCTCATTTTACGAGCAGATGTCTTTATTATTGTAAGAGCTGGTTATATCAGATGACGCATCAGTAGTACCCTGAGCACATGCACTGTCAGGAGCCCTCAAGATGACTATGTCAACTGCCTATTTCTGACTATGTTAAAATACTTGGGCAAGTGTTTTGTGTGGATCCAACGGAGCAATAGCCAGGGTAGCTGATATACATAAAACTAGTTATTTGAGCCACCTATCAAGAAAGCCTACATTAACCCAAAAGGTGAAGTATAAAATGGTAGATCCAAAGGAAACCAGTTTACATACATACAACAGACTGGATCCAAACACCTAGCAGTTTTTGTTTCGGTAACAGTGCTCTCAAATTCAATGCCAAAATGTTGCAATATATGAAGACCCATAATAATCCCATGTAGGTAAAAGGCCATCAATTAGCTCATCTGGGTCCTGCTAATATTCCCTACTCTCATTATCTGACTGCGAATCCTGTATCACACAATCACGTTACTGCTGCATTTCATTTGCTTTTCTTTTCCTTGCTATAGACGTTTAGTTTTGAGCTGTCCAAGTCCATTGAGGCGTCGATTTTGTTTCTTTCCAGATGTCTGCCAAGATCTGTTCCTATTTTTGATTGAAAGAAACAGTCCTATGGGGGAGCAAATGTCTCATATATAGTGTGGCCTAGACGACCATACAGTGCACCAATAAAGAATTATTAAAGGGGCTCTATCAGCAAATAAGGCTATTCAGGCACCGATAATCATATTTTAAACCCCGCTCCTGTTTTAAAATAAAACTATAAAAACATAGATGTAAATCATACCTTTGCATGCACGGGGGGGGGGGGGGGCGGTCGTGCACGATCCGACGTCATCCTCGTGTCCCGCCTTCCTCTTCTTTCTTCTTCCAGTGACGTCCTCCTGTTCTGGCTCTTCTCCGCCTTCATCTTCTGTTCTTCCGGAGTGAAGACGTTCGCGAGCGTACGGCGCATGCTCACGTAGTTCTAAAGGATACTTAGAACTACAATAAAAATGGCGCCAGAGGGAGCGCTACTGCATACGTGCGGGATTTGAATGCAAACCACCGGAGGAACAGAAGATGAAGGCGAAGAAGAGACAGAACAGGAGGATGTCGCTGGAAGAAGAAAGAAGAGGAAGGCGGGACCGAAGATGACGTCGGATCATGCAAGACCGCCCCGGTGCATGCAAAGGTATGATTTACATATATAATTCAAACCACTTGAGACACAAAACATAAAAAAGATATATAATTTTATTAATAAATATCACATAGAACAATACAATACATAAACAAACAGGGGAGACACATGGGGAAAAAGGTAAATTTCCCCATTGAATCGCAGAGGAGTACCATAACCCTCCCACCGACAATCACACAGAGTATAACCCCAACTATAAAAGATAATAAAGAGATACTAGGAAAAAAGTCACAAAAGTCACAAAAAGAGGAATATAATCCCCAGTATAAATTAAATACCTAATATTACACACCAAACATAGGTGAGAGGACTAGATATCAAATGTCCACTAACCATAATAGTATGACCAATAAGAATAGAAGGTGGTAAATAAATAGAAAAGTGTACCCAGATAGGGTCACCTTAATACATACCCGTAGGTACCGACATATTTCCTGTGATCCAAAGTAACAATAAAGATAACAGCAGGGGGAACTCAGTCTGAGGCCGGTGGGACTGTAAGAAACGCCTGACGCGTGTTTCGCCCGCACTCGGCTTCGTCAGGAGGCTAATAGCTATAGATCAAGTTGCGGTATATATAACCCAAATCAATATAATAATAAATTTCACCTGCTCATAAGTAGTTCCATTGCGTCCTTCTCTCAGTCCGGCAAATTGTCCACTGCGCATGACCGCGAGTCACAAGTGACGTCATCACGTACGCGTAACGTGACGACGTCATTGTGCTCAAGGAATGTATAACATAATACATATAATACATATAACATAATATAAGCGGCCACAGGGACGGACTGCCATATAGATGAACTAAGGTACGACTAGACACTAAAAAACTGAACAAGACTGAATATGGAGCTAATGAAATATTGTGGCCCCACTCAATACATAATAATGTCTAATGAAAGTGCGTAATATATAAAGACATAGATAAATAAATAAAATGCACAACGAACAAAAATAAATACATAATACACTGATAATATTTAATAAAGTAAACTAGTGTATGCAAGTAAATATCATAATTTCATAGGATATATCAAGTGATAAATATACAATTAATCTGTGAATTACAATATAAATAAATAATAAATAAGTGAAAAAAGAGAGTGAAATAAAGTGCTCAAAAACACTAAAAAATGTGCAAAGTACTGTGTAAAAATTTAATATTAATTGTGTATAAGAAATGTATAAATTCATATATTGTGAAAAATACTAAAATACAAAGTGGTAAAAAGAATATAGCTACTATTAATAATAATAAATAAATAAATATGTAAAGTGTATGTATGATTTACATATATGTTTTTATAGTTTTATTTTAAAACGGGAGCGGGGTTTAAAATAAGATTACCGGTGCCTGAATAGCCTTTTTAAAGGCTATTTACGCATATGTGGGGCTCATACAGCAAAATTTTAGTTAATAAATAATAAATACTTCCCTGGTGACCTAGGATAGTGGAGAAGTTAATGCCAATTTCATGATGGGTCTGGGGTAGTGGAGAGGTTAATGCCAATTTTTCTTGTGACCCAGGTTAGTGGAGATGTTAATGCCATTTTACTTGGTGGACTGGCTAATGCCCATTTATACGGTGGTCTGTAGTAGTGGAATGGTTAAAGCTCATTTTCCTGGTGGCCTAGGGTAGAGTAAGGCCGGGGCCCCACGGACCAAAAACGCTGCGATTTGACTGCAGCGGAGAGGCTGCGGGAAAAATCGTGGCGTTGTTCAGTGCAGGCAAAGTGGATGGGATTCATGCAAATCCCATCCCCACTTTGCGGAAAAGATCGCAGCGTGGACACGCTGAGATTTGCAAAGCCGTTGCGGCTTTGCAAATCGCAGCATGTCAATTGTATCTACGGAAATGCCGGCAGCTTTACCGTAGATATAATGTTAAGAGAAAGTCCGCAGAGGAAAACTCTGTGAACTTTCTCTTAAAAGCGCTGTGGAAGAACCGCAGCGCTTTTAGTGGGGCCTTAGCCTAAGGGTTGCAGACCATTTCCTTGAAGGTTTAGGTTAGTACAGAGTAAATGCCTATTTCCCCAGTAATCTAGAGTAGTGGAGGAGTTAATGCTCATTTCCTAGTGGCCCTGGATAGTGGAGGGATTAATGTCCTTTTCCTGGTGGTCTAGAGTAAATGGAGAAGTTAGTACTTGCTCAGTAAACTAGGGTAGTAAAGCGGTTAATGAAATATTTCCTATAGGTGTAGTATTATGTTCTTATCCATATCCTCCAATCTCAGATCTAAAGGTCTGACCTTGTCTGAAAATATTAGTTTATACCTTGAGACTTGTTCACATTTAATTCATCTGGAAGTATGGAAAAGGTCTAACCCCAATCCTCCAGAGCTGAGAGCAAATGCAGAGATAAAACCTAACCAATCTTCACTCTCCAAGTATGTAATACAGTGTGAGATCTGTAAAATAAAGTATCACTTACATAGGGCCATATAGCACTAGTCAGCACGTTACCTTACCAGACGTGTGCTCTTCTGTCAGGACGCATTGCCCTTCTAGAACTACTAGTAGCTCCCTCCACCGCCCTTAGGTACATGACTGGGGCTTGGTGTTGTTCAACGGTTTAGTCACCATTTTTCCCAGGAATGTTGACAGTTAGGTAAATATTGGTTACACCTAGTAGATGGCTTCTACCGTGGTGTGTAGGCCACATGTCCGATCATGTAACATTGCATCTGTGTTTAAAGAACGTCTGAGTTGTCTTTCCAGACATGTGATATATTTACTTATGTCTCTAAACCTCCTACTATTATTAATGAACAACATATGATGAATCAGCGAATACTGGCACAAGGTATTTGTAGTGAATGAACAGTGTGGGCACGCAATCTACCTACGATCTTATGACAGTCAGGTTCAAATATGGAGGCCTCAAAGTGAGCACTTCTATCATACCTCTGCTGTGCCTCACTGTGCAGTAACTTTTAGGCTAGGCCTCATGTAGCAAAGCGCAGAAAAAAAAACCCCCCAAAAAACGCAGCCTTTCCTCAGCAGAGGTTTTTTTTGCAGTGTGTCGATGGGATGCAGATACTATAAAACGTAACATTCTTTTCCAGTGGGGTTTCCTCAATGGTAAAAATGCTGCATTTTTTGCAACGCGGGGCTTCAGCCTTATGGCAAGAAAATTAACTAACAGGGCTGATGGCAGTTTCTACTAGACTCCCTTAAAGGGGTTGTCCCATCACAAGGATCCTATCTATACTGCTTGTTAATGTGGATGTAAGACTTTTCCTAAATACACTGCTTCAGCAAAGCTGCTTTGTTTGTCCACTATCTTACTTTATTCAATTCATTGTGGCCACAGCCCTGACTTAGCTGCTCATGAGTCAAGTGATGTATCTGCTGCTCTCAGGGGGGAGGGAGGAGGGGCTAAGTGCAGGGAGCCAGTCTGTGTTTCTAGCTATTCCTGTGTCTACACGATGTGACCTAGCTTCCTGCTATCAGATAGGGGAGAGGAGCTGCTTTCATTTCTTCTGTTCTCCCAGTTATCAGGCTAGCTAATTCAGTTGTGTTCATTATGGCAGAGACAGGCAGTCTCTGTATGTAACACAGAATGGAGTTGCTGCTGCCTGTACTTCATAGTCCAATATGGGTGGGCGTGGCTACATGCTAATTCGGGGGCGGAGCTAAATGACAAGTTGCGTGTGAAACCCCGCCCACCAAATGATGCAAGAAACCAGGAAGAAAGAAGATTTTACATATAGATATAATATATATATATATACATATACATATATATATATATATACTAGAGGGAGGACCCGGCTTCGCACGGGTATATTACATTTTATGTTTGTGTAGTGGCCTAAGAAATGTCCAATTTTGCACTGGTGTATTTTGTATGTGGTTTGTGTGTATGTCCATAAGCATCATGTGATTATGTGTATCTCATTTTGGATATCAGTGAAAAACCTGCGATCAGTTGTTATGGATACCTGGAGTAAAGCTGTATCTAATCCTTCCCCGTGTAGTACTGTGTTTAGACGCAAGTATCTAATCCTTGTTGGTGTGGTACTGTGTGCAGATGCACATATCTAATCCTCCGGCGTGTGGTACTGTGTGCAGATGTGTGTATCTAATTCTCCCCCGTGTGGCATTGTGTGAAGAGGCACGTATCTAATCCTCTGGTAAGTGAAACTGTGTGCAGACGTGCATATCTAATCTTACGGCATGTGGTACTATGTGCAGACGTGCGTATCTAATCCTCTGGCGTGTGGTACTGTGTGCAGACAGGTGTATCTAATCCTCTGGCGTGAGGTACTGTGTGCAGATGCACGTATCTAATCCTCCCCCGTGTGGTACTGTGTGCTGAGACGCGGACCACATAATTATCTGGCATGTGGTACTGTGTGCAGAGGCATGTATCTAATCCTCCAAAGTGTGGTACTGTGTTCAGACGCACGTATCTAATCCTCCCGTGTGGTATTGTGTGAAGAGGCGTGTATCTAATCCTACAGCATGTGGTACTGTATGCAGATGCGTGTATCTAATCCTATGGCGTGTACAACTGTGTGAAGATGTGCGTATCTAATCGTCTGACATGTGGAACTGTAAGCAGACGCGCATATCTAATCCTATGGCATGTGGTACTGTGTGCAGACGTGCTTATCTAATCCTCTGGTGTGTGGAACTGTGTGCAGATGCGCGTATCTAATACTCCCCTGTGTGGTATTGTGTGATGAGGCGTGTATCTAATCCTACGGCGAGTGGAACTGTGTGTAGATGCACGTATCTAATCCTACGGCATGTGGTACTGTGTGCAGATGCGCATATCTAATCCTCTTGCGTGTGGTACTGTGTATTGAGATGCGTATCAAATTCTCTGGCTTGTGGTACTGTGTGCAGAGGCTTGTATCTAATCCTCCAAAGTGTGGTACTGTATGCAGACACACATATCTAATCCTTCCCTGTGTGGTATTGTGTGAAGAGTCGCATATCTAATCCTACGGCGTGTGGAACTGTGTGTAGATGCGCGTATCTAATCCCTGGCGTGAGGTACTGTGTGCAGATGCGCGTATCTAATTATTCCCTGTGTGGTACTGTGTGCTGATGCGCGTATCTAATTCTCTGGCTTGTGGTACTGTGTGCAGAGGCATGTATCTAATCCTCCAAAGTGTGGTACTGTATGCAGACACACGTATCTAATCCTCCCCTGTGTGGTACTGTGTGAAGAGGTGCGTATCTAATCCTACGGCATGTGGAACTGTGTGTAGATGCATATATCTAATCCTACAGCATGTGGTACTGTGTGCAGACGCGTGTATCTAATCCTCTCTGTGTGGTACTGTGTGCTGAGACGCGTATATAATTCTCTGGCTTGTGGTAATGTGTGCAGAGGCATGTATCTAATCCTCCAAAGTGTGGTACTATATGCAAACACATGTATCTAATCCTCCCCTGTGTGGTATTGTGTGAAGAGGCATATATCTAATCCTACGGCATGTGGTACTGTGTGCAGACGCGTGTATCTAATCCTCTGGCGTGTGGTACTGTGTGCAGATGCGCGTATCTAATCCTCTGGCATGTGGTACTGTGTGCAGGTGCGCGTATCTAATCCTCCCCCGTGTGGTACTGTGTGCTGAGACGTGTATGTAATTCTCTGGCTTGTGGTACTGTGTGCAGAGGCATGTATCTAATCCTCCAAAGTGTGGTACTGTGTGCAGACACACGTATCTAATCCTCCCCTGTGTGGTATTGTGTGAAGAGGCGCGTATCTAATCCTACGGCATGTGGAACTGTGTGTAGATACACGTATCTAATCCTACGGCATGTGGTACGGTGTGCAGATGTGCATATCTTATGCTCTGGTGTGTGGAACTGTGTGCAGATGCGTGTATCCAATCCTTTGGCATGTGGTACTGTGTGCAGACGCATGTATCCAATCCCCCGGCGTGTGGTACTTTGTGCAGACGCGTGTATCTAATCCTTCGGCATGTGGAACTGTGTGCAGAAGCGCGTATTTAATCCTCTGGTTTGTGGGACTGTGTGCAGACGCGTGTATCTAATCATCTGGCGTGTGATACTGTGTGCTGATCTGTGTATCTAATCCTCTGATGCATGTATCTCAGTTTGGTTATCAGTGTTGGGTTGTGCATGTGGAGTGACCATGTGTATTGCAGTTGGAATATGACTGAAAGACTTGCAGGTTTGTATTGGCTAAGGAGGGGGGGGGGGCATTGTGTTTGGAATGCTGTATCTCAACAACGGTACGTCCGAGCGAGTTGGAGTCTCGTCTTAAACCTTCCCGGGTACCTGAAGTATCTCTGTGCCAAATTTGGTGAAGATCGGTCCAGTCATTTGGTTCGCATTAGAGCACAGACAGACAGACAGACAGAAATTCATTTTTATAATATAGGGAGATATATTGTGAGAAAGTGACAGGTAAAGTCCCGGAGGGACACTATATATCCCCAAGATTCCTCACGTACATGTGGTGAGAGAGGGCATTACACGCTGTAGTAAAATCTCACCTGTGTCTTGTTTTAACCACTTGTTATCCTACAGCAGGAAGGCGCTCTCATGCACAGGTGGGAGCTAGGCCTCATTACAGGTCTATAAAGTCTGACAAGACCTCAGTCTTGGGCAGTTCCTGAGGGAGTGAGGATGGACGGATGTACTCCACATGCCTGGTTCCCACCGTGAAGCCTGGAGGAGGAGGTGGTGTGATGGTGAGGGGGGGCTTTACTGGTGACACGGTTTGGGATTTATTCAAAACTGAAGGCATACTGAACCACCATGGCTACCACAGCGTCTTGCAGCGGCATGCTATTCCATCCGGATTGCATTTAGTTGGATCCCAAACACACCTTTAGGCTATATAAGGGCTATTTGACCAAGAAGGAGAGTGATGGGGGGCTACACCAGATGACCTGGCCTCCACAGTCACCAGACCTGAACCCATTTGAGATGGTTTGGGGTGATCTGGACCGCAGAGTGACGGCAAAAGGGCCAACAAGTGCTAAGCATCTCTGGGAACTCCTTCAAGACTGTTGGAAGACCATTTCAGGTGACTACCTCTTGAAGCTCATCAAGAGAATGCCAAGAGTGTGCAAAGCAGGAATCAAAGCAAAACGTGGCTACTTTGAAGAACCTAGAACATAAGACATATTTTCAGTTGTTCCACACTTTTTTGTTAAGTATATACCGTAATTCCACATGTGTTAATTCACAGAGTTGATGCCTTCAGTGTGAATCTATAATTTTCATAGTCATGAAAATACAGAAAACTCTTTGAATGAGAAGGTGTGTCCAAACTTTTGGTCTGTACTATATATATATATATATATATATATATATATATATATATATATATATATATATATATATATATATATGACACTCACCTGGTTTCTGCTGGGGGAGAGGCTTTTATTCGCTGGCTGGTGGAATATTTCATTTAATATTGTAGCTCCATAGTAATTTTTTATACTCTGCTCAATGTGAAGACACTGCCCTCTACAGCATGTACACTGTATATCATCACTTTGAGTTTCTTCCTGACACTTGACATGTATTGTTTATTTTACGGATATGCTATGCCAATACTAGTATACTAGTACTAGTATATAAATCCTACTCACAAAAATGACTGAACGGATTTAAATGAAATTCGGCACACAGACTGTAACCTCTATTAAAATATAGGCTACTTTTTATTCCAGTAAATGACATGGCTTCATGGCTGTTATGAATTTAAGTTCACCTACTATATTAAATAGCTCTTGGCAGCCCCTTATCTCAGTCAGTGTTGTTTTCACTGTGTAAACACACGCTAACCCACAGTGTGAATACACATTTGCATATTATCTGATCTGCTCCAGTACTGACAAACTGACATGGGCAAACACCTTTAATCCAAATTGGCAGTTTCCATGCCTGAAAAAAGGAAATCTAATTTGTTGCAAACAATGAGAGCTATGAAGGAAGCCAGAAGTCACACAGTTCTCCTCAAGCGCAGCTAAGGGGGATCATCGACTCCAACAACACATTCGTTATATGGCGTCCTAGAGAGCTGCTGACATGCCGGAACAATCATGGGCACAGCGCGAGGAACGAGTTCAGCGGCAGGCCAGCTTGACAGCTGCTGAAACGCCGGAGCAGGCAGATCATCAACACGCTCATTATATGGCGTCCCAGTGAGCTGCTGAAATGCCGGAACAATCACAGGCACGGTGTGAGGAACAAGTTCAGCAGCAGGACAGCTTAAGAGCTGCCGAAATGACGGAGCAGGCAAACCAGTCATGGGCAGAGGCTAGTATACTATAATCTTAGGTTTGTTAGTATGTGCTTTAATATATTACATATTTTCAGCATTTTTCTAGAGAAATTTTAATAGAAGAAATACGTTTTCTATAAAGAGTAGTCTTCTAGAAAGGGAAATCAAAGATATTCTACAGCTGCCCCATATTATAGGCCCTACAGAGCACAAATAGCTGCACAGTGCATACATTTATTTAACTATACAATAGTGCCATATGGTACCCGCAGTATATGTTTGTATTAAAGGGGTTGTCCCATCACAAGGATCCTATCTATACTGCTGGTTAATGTGGATGTAAGACTTTTCCTAAATACATTGCTTCAGTAAAACTGCTTTGTTTGTCCACTATCTTACTTTATTCAATTCTTTGTGGCCACAGCCCTGACTTAGCTGCTCATGAGTCAAGTGATGTATCTGCTGCTCTCGGGGGGGAGGGAGGAGGGGCTAAGTGCAGGGAGCGAGCCTGTGTATCTAGCTATTCCTGTGTCTACACCACGTGACCTTCCTGCTCTCAGATAGGGGAGAGGAGCTTCTTTAATTTCTTCTGTTCTCCCATTTATCAGGTTAGCTAATACAATTGTATTCATTATGGCAGAGACAGGCAGTCTCTGTATGTAACGCAGAATGGAGTTGCTGCTGCTTGTACTTCATAGTCCAATATGGGTGGGCAGAGCTACACACGAATTTGGGGGCGGAGCTAAACGGCAGGTTGCATGTGAAACCCCACCCACCAAATGATGCAAGAAACCAGGAAGAAAGAAGATTTTACAGCAGTAAAGACTGGTGAGTATGTGAGGTGGGAATACCCCTTTAAGTACCAATGTTGTGTGGTGCACAGATAAAACCTGTATACAGTGTCATAACTAAACTTTTGTGGGTCCCTGTGAAAACTTTTACCGAGGCCCTTTCCCTACAGCATTCTATTGATAGCAACTGTTATGGGTACTGCAGGATCTCAGATACTTGAAACGGATACAACTTTAACATACCTCCCAACCATCCCAGATTTTGCGGGATGTCCCCGAATTCGGGGCCCTGTCCCGCAGGCCCGGTGGGAGGTATGTCCCAGCTTCAACTCATCTGCGTCCGGAGAGTAAAGCAGGAGTTGCCACAGCTCCGCTACTGCTTTACCGCTGCGCTTCGGCTAGTGGATGTGTAGGCGCGATGTGATGACGTCACTCATATCGCACCTACAACTCTGTGAGTGAGACTGCGGCGAGAGGGGCAGATTAAGGGGGGGGGGGAAGAACGACGTGAAACTGGGGAAGAGATGGGGGGGGGGACGACATATAATTCACGGGTGCCTGTAGGAGGATTATACTGTGTGGGGACACATGAAAAATGAGAATGGCCAAAGCCAACAAAAGTGGGCGGAGCTAAATTTGATGTGGCCGCACATTTTGTCCCTCTTTCTGTTCTTCAAACGTTGGGAGGTATGCTTTAGTACCCACAACTACAAGTATATGGTGAGTGAGCAGCACTTGGCATGTAAACAATACTGGGAGCTGCGTGCCCTGGGAAATATCTGATCTGCAGGGTCCTAACAGTATAAGAGATCAGTGTAAGTGCAACACCCGGGGCCACTGATGATCAACTATTACAGGGTATAGTGGTGCTATTGCGAGCGCTGTGACTTCTTGACTATTTACATTGCATAAGATGTATTTTATAGTGACCTTGCAATGTAATTATAGCTTGTAATAATATCACATATCTGTAATAAAACAGATTGGGTATGATGTAAATATTGAAGGGGTCCCAAACAGTATAATATGCTACCCAGAGTCTCCCCAGAGTACAATATGCTCCACAGTGGCCCACACACAGTATAAAATGCCCCCAAGAGTCCCCCTTGAGCTACATCAGATGAACCCCATGAAATTCAACAAATCATCATGAGGTACAGCATTCCTGTTAGTTTTGGTGCTATTATACACTGTTGCCTTAGACTATTATCATTATCTTATACTCCTCTTACCTCACCTCTCCTGGGCATCCTTGCTCCCTCTGATTCTCTGCAGCATCCTCTTTGGTCCTTTTCTGCTTGCGACTGTGGTCATGCACCTCAAAGGTCACTGATGGTGCCTGTAATTGGGCCTTAGCGGTCACGTGGGGTTCCATTGGAAATTTAATTTCCATCAATATGTGTAGCAGTCAGGTAACCAGGCTTCCCCAATCGCTATCACAGTACCTCCCCGTACCCCTGTATGGCAGCACTTTATGATTGTATTCATTAGCCACGGTTACCCTGCTCCCTGTATACAGTGGCCACAAAATGAATACGTTAAGAATGAGCTGCCATAACTTATTTTATACAATACTCCCAAAATTCTTACATAGTAACATTGTTATATATTGGCAAGCAGTGTAAACAATATCTCTATACAATACTCACATATTGTCATTTACCAAATATTGCCACACAACACTACCATAGCGCAATAAAGCACAAAGCAATAGAAGATACTTACATGAGTGGTAAATACGGGAGGATGTGAGTTCAGCAGCCAGCAGAATTGTGAATGCAGCTGTGGGGAACAATGAAGTCAGTATAATGTATTAGCAAATCTTTATAGGTCTGTATATTAGCTTGTGATAGACTAAATATAAGGGCAATAAGTGTGGACAGACCTGCTCTGGTGTCCGCATGTTTATAGGCCACATCATTGTAAGTTATTTTCCACATAGCTTGTTAAAAGGGTTTTCCATTGCTAGATATTAATATTTTTTTTCTTTTGTATTAGGTCATCAATATCAGACCATTGGAATCAGCACCAACACCTCAATTCTGGAGGCGGAGGCAACTCCCTTTAGCTTATTAACTTGTATCCCCTTATTACAGTACAACCTGATCTACCCTTAGGGCTCCATACAATGGTGGTCTATGGAGACCACTAGTGTTCTTTTTTCCGCTAGCAGCATGTTGTCACTAACAAAAAAGCAAGCTGCCCTTTCTTTGAGCAGGTTCTGCGGCTCGCTGAGCAGCGGCCTCCGCCTGGCGGCTGCAACCTCCGAAATTGGCCCATTCAATTGAGCCGACTCCAGATGGGGAAGCTGCGACTACGACGGTCGTGGCAGGCTGGTTTTGACCCAAGAGTGACACTCCCACTTGTATCTTCTGGTATGGAGATAGAAGTCTCACAATGAAGGGCTGCAACCTATCATCTACTGTCAGGTCTATGTAATGACAAAGCCTGTATTTCTCCTTGAAGGTGTATTTCCTTTTTTTTTCCTAGCATGTGTACTAGGATTTATTGCTCAGATATTAGTCATGTATTAGCCTAGAGTCTGAGCTAGTAGAGGTCGGACACACAGACAATGCAGACAGGCGCAGGAGAACGCCTGCTTACTACCATAGCTGACCTATCAGGCAGAAGGTGAGTCACACTCATTATTAAGGTGTGCCATCCAAGGTACACAGAAGAGTAACCTAACCTAAGTGTGAGCTGCAGTCAAGTGTCTGTCCTTGTTGGAGGAGACCAGACTACCTGTCCCAGGTATATATTCCAAATCCTAAATGTTCATGTCTCACTTTAGTTACAAGATACAAATGAGCTTTATTAGTATTACCAAATAAAAAAACATTTGGTGTTGCCAAAGCAAAAAGAAAGTTGGGGGTGGTGGATGGGGGTGGGTACGGGGTCTGTGGGTTGGGGGTTTGAGTGTCTTTAGGGTCTCGTCGTTCTTGTTTGGGGCGTGTGGGTGTCGGTGGGTATGGGGTAGACAGGTGATGGGGGGCTTAGGGGGGTTTAATAGTTCATGGGGAATGGGTGGTTTGATAGTCCATGCGTCTCATGTTCCTTTTGTTTGGTGGCAGCTGGACACGTATTGGGCAGCGATCTCCACAGTGGCCTCCTCCCCCCCAGTAGGATGTAGAGTTTCCTCTTTTCGTCTGCAGATGTGAAGCCTGGGATGTGGGCAGAGAGTCTTTGGTAGTAGACGGACCTCACGGCTGAGTATTTGGTGCAGTGTAGCAGAACTGGGTCTCGTCTTCTAGGGCCCCTTGGTGTTGGAGCAGTCTGTTCTCCCGTGGCTTGTACGTCTGCCTGTGCCACCCCGTTTCAATCTCTAGGTTGTGGGCGCTCAGTCTGTACTGGCTCAGGGTCTGTCTGTGTTTGGGGTGGGGTATTCTTTCCTGGTAGGTGGCCATGGTGTAGTCCCTTTGTAGGGATTGGTACATGGTGAGTTTCTTGGAGTTATTTATTTTGTTTCTCCATTCTTAAATGTACCGCTCTCTGTTTGCCTCTGTGGTCGCCCTTATTTTGGCCTTGGTCGTCAACTGTTGGTGTTTTTGGTTTGGTGGTTGGCTGTTGTTTGGTTGGGGGGTGTTGGGTTTGCTCAGGTCTCTGTGGTTTAGCAATGCTTGGTGGTGGTAGGAGTCGGGGTTGCTCCCCTGGATGTTCGCCTGGAAAGCTAGCACCTTCTTCTGTATGGTGAGCCATAGGGAGAGTCTGCCTAGCTCTGCCCTGCAGGCCATGTTGGAGGTGTTGCGATGGACATGGAGCAGGTATTTGCAGAACTCCAGGTGGAATGTCTCTGATGGGCTAGAGTCCTATTTTGGCTGGTCTGAGTAGGTGGCTGGGCCCCAAACCTTGCTGCGATAGATCGGGGCGATGACTGCATCAAATATCTTTAGCCAGACCCTCACCGGTGGTTTGAGGTGGTACAGTTGTCTTCTGATGACGTAGAGGGTTCTGCAGGCTTTAACCTTCAGGGTTTCTATTGCTGCTTTGAAGCTTCCTGATTGGCTGAGCTCCAGCCCCAGGTAGATGTAGCTGTTGGTTTTCTCCAGTGTGGAGCCGAGTGTGACTTGTGGGGTGGGGGCTTTGTTGTGGCCCTTCTTCTGAAATACCATGACTTTGGTCTTCTTGTGGCTTATGGGTAGGGCCCATGTGGTGCTGAATTTTTCCAGCACTGACAGGCTTTCTTGGAGGTCTTTCTCGGTGGGGGACAGGAGTAGAGCTTGTTGGTGTATAGCAGGAACTTCACCTCCCGGTTGTTCAGGGTGAGGCCTGGGGTTGGTGAGGCCTCTAGGGCTGCAGCCAGTTCATTGATGTAGATGTTGAAGAGCATTGGGCTCAGGCTAGAGCCCTGTCTGACCCCTCGGGCCTGTTGGAAGTATGCTGTCCTTTTCCCATTCACCTTCACACTGCACTGGTTTCCAGTGTAGGAGCTCTTGATGACGTCATACGTTCTTCCTCCTATTCCACTCTCTAGGAGTTTTAGGAGCATACTGAGTCGAATGCCTTCTTAAAGTCCACGAAGCAAGCGAATATCTTGCCTCTTCTGGTGTTGTGGACGTGGGTCTTGATGAGGTTGTGCAGGGTGTAGATATGGTCCGTGGTTTGGCATGAACCCTGCTTGGCTTTTGCTGAGGAGTCCGTGTTGTGTGAGGAAGGTGAGGATTCTGTGATTGATGATGCTGTTGAACAGTTTCCCCAGCGTGCTGCTTATGCAGATCCCTCTGTAGTTGTTGGGGTTGTATTGGTCTCTATTCTTGTAGATGGGGGTTATGAGGCCTTTGTTCCAGTCTTGGGGGAAGTGTCCTGCATTGAGGATGAGGGTGAATAGTTTTGCCAGTGCCGCGTGTATTGCAGGAGGGCTGTGTTTGATTATTTCTGGTAGGATGCCATTAGGGCCGCTGGCCTTTTTGCCTTTCATCAGGGCGATTTATTCCTTTATATCTTTTATGGTGATTGGTGAGTCCAGAGGGTTCTGGAAGTCCTAGATGACTTTCTCCATGTCCCTCAGTTTGGTGGTTATCTGTTGCTGTTCTGGGCTTAGGTCTTCTTCTGGGATGTTTTTGTAGAGACCTCTGAAGTAGTTCAGCCAGATATTGCCATTTTGGATATGGAGGGAGTTTTTCTTGGGCTTTGTGCCCATATGGTGCCAGGTCTCCCAGAATGAGCTGTCCTGGAGGGAGTCCTCTAGTTGTTCTATTTTGTGAGAGGAGAGGTACCTCTGTTTCTTCTCTCTGAGGGTGCCTTTGTATCGCTTGTGCAGGTTGTCGTAGGCTTCCCTCGCCTCCTTGTTGTTGGGGTCTCTGTGTTTTTGGTTGGAGGCTGTTCTTAGGGTACGGCGTAATGCTCTGAAGTTGCTGTCGAACCATTTGTGGGACTGTTTATTGGTTTGTCTTATGGGTTTGGTTCGTTTCAGGCCTGTTAGTTCTGCTGTGGTCTGTAGGATGTACTTGAGATCCTTCACACCTCTGGTGACTCCCTGTTAGTCTGGCTGATAGGTATTTGTATGGAAGTTTGTGAGCAGTGTCTTGATTTCGGGTTGGTTGGTTGCGTCGGCATATTCCATGTGGTTGGCCCATTTGAAATGTCTTGGTAGGTTGTATAGACCGGTCTGTTGGGGCTCCTGTGCGGGTGTTTTGTTCATGGTTCTCATGTATAGTAGGATCTGGTTGTGGTCTGATAGATGGGAGTCAGGTGCGATTGTGAAGTCTTCAATGTCTGACGGGTCTGCGTCTGTAATGGCATAGTCCACCACGCTGTTGCCCACTTAGGAGTTTAGTGTGAAGCATCCTATTGAGTCGCATCTGATACGTCCGTTCATTATGTATAGTCCTAGACTTCGGCACATGTTAAGCAGTTGTCTCCCGCTCTTGTTGAAAATTCCGTCCTGGCTGTTTCTTGTTGTCTGTGTGGGTTCTGGGTGGTAAATCTCACTTCCGTGGGTATGTGGGTTGTCGTGGGGGGGCGGGAAGGCTATCTCTGTGCCTTGCGTTGAGGTCTCCGCATATTAGTACTCTGCCTTTAGGTTGGAAATGGGCAGCTTCCCTTTGTAGGACCTCGTAGGTGTCGGGGTCGTGGTTGGGGGACCCTGGTGGAGGGATGTATACTGCACAGAGATAGATGTCTTGTTGGCCGCTGAGAATGGAGCTGCTTATTTTTATTCACATGTGATTGGTTCCACGTTTTGTGTTCTTTGAGCTCCTCCTTGAACCATATTAGTATGCCTCCTGGGTGGCGGCCTAGTTTGGTGGTCTTATTTTTCTGGGCGGGCACGGAGAATTCCTTGTAGCCCTTTGGTGTTAGGGACTCATCTTCTTCCCGGGTCCATGTCTCTAGGAGGATTTGGATGTCTATGATTTTTATTCTGTCTATGAAGTCTGGATCTTTTGGTTTAGATCCAAAGACTGAGGCGTTCAGCCCTTGTATGTTCCAACTACTGATAGTGGTATCATCTTTGGTGGGTAAACCTTGTAATGAGCTGTCCTGCAGAGGACGGGCTGTATTCTTGGTTGGTAGCAGTGTGGTCAGGTAGTATTTTGGCCAGGTAGGTGACAGATTTGTTTATGTGCACTGCTGTTGTGGCCATTGTAGTGGCCGCGTACGCTATTCTCTTTATCATCTCTATGTCAGTGTTCTGGGCTGTTCTGGTTGGTTTTGCCTTTTTCTTGCTAGGTGACCTCTTTGGGGGTTTTGTCTTGTATATTGGCGATTGTCGGGTGTTATTTCCATGAGTCTTTGTTTTGTTTGGTGTCTAGGCCTGGAGTCTCTGTTGACCACTAAGTCTTTGAATTCCTTCACTAGTAGGCTGACTCCATGTTTATTGAGGTGTTTGTTATTATATAGGTGACGCTTGTCTATGGAGGAGTGTTGTGACAGGGTGATGCCTGTTGATCTGATTTTGGTCGCCAGCTGTGTTGATCTCGCTGATGATATCTTCAGAGATGTCTTCTCGTGGGAGCAGAGATGACAGGATGATACTACAGTCTGGGAACTGTTGCCTTGCTTTCTCTGCTAGTTGGACCAGTTGGCCTGTTATCTGTAAGTGCTGGTCAGGGAGACTTTCTGTGCCTGTGTGTATGACGATGTGCTTGGGGTGGTAAAGAAGGGCTTGCTGATGATGGTATTGGCTTTCTCAATGGTTGGGCCATCAATTTTCTTGACTCTTTGCCATGGAAATAGCTTTCTTGTATTAATGTATTTGCCAATGGAGTCTATGCTCAGTACTATATCTGGGTTTGAGGTTTTCGCTGTTTGGGTTTGCCCTGGTTCTGTTTCTGGGTTGTTGGACGGTTCTGATCTTTCTTGTGTTGTGTCAGACTCTTCTGGTTTATTGGTATCTTGACCAGAGTCTGTTATGTTGTTTCCTTCCCCCTCTTTCTTAGATCTTATCTCTTGTGTGCAGTGTTGTGTCTGTAGTTTCAGACTTGTTAACTTTTCCTTCAAATCTGCAATTTCCTGGTGGCAAAGTGTCATATGTTCCTGCAGTTTTGTGTTCTCATGGTGACAGGCTGTTATCTTTTCTTTCAGATTTGCATTTTCCTGGTGAAGTTTGTGAATGGCTTCTTCTATTGTGTCTCCATTTATGCTGGGGAGTTCTGTGACTGTTTGGCTATGTGTGTTGTTGACATTAGAATTTCTCTCATAGTTCTGTTTATGCATAGTGAAGTCGGTCTCCAGTCGTGATACAATCTCTGCAATGGACTCCAGTGAGAGGTGTGAGGGAGAAGGGGAGGGCTTGCTGGCTTGTGTCTGTGTGCTGGTGGTTATGGATGGCTTTCTTGGGTTGAGGGAGGTTACAGGTAACTCTCCTGAGTCAGGGTTAGTTGGTGGTTCTGTGTCTGTCCCCCGTTTGTTTAGTTGTGCCAGACTCTTGATCTCTGGGAATTTTTCTATACACTGGTGAAGGTTGTTCTCTTTCCCTTGAATCATTAATGTCCCATTATCAAATATCGATGTCGTGAGGATCACTTCACCAGCCCCTTGTGGGTTTTTTATTCTGATTGTTATTTTGCCTGTATCAGTATCTTCTGTTGTTGTGCTCTGTCTATAGTAGCCACATATACTGAATTCATAGTAACACTAGGTTTACACTAACAAACATTCAGCTCCCCTTCATTTGGGTCTGCATGGGAACCCGAAAGACAGAGAGCTCATCTGCAAAAAAAAAAAAAAGAAAAGAAAAATACAGTTGTCTGCGGACCCCATAATATTACAGCTCCTCCACTTCCCCGTTAGCCCTTCAGGTGTCCCATATCACGTTACTGATGCTGAATGACTATCATGCCCTGGGAATCTCTTCAGACCTCAGAGTATAATTAGTGGAGGCCCAGGGGAGTCAACCAAACTTAAAAACCAATGTTACTCACCTTCCTTGGGCTCTGGCACCAGTCTTTGGGCCACTGTAATGACATCACAGATTCATAATGACGCTGGCATAACCCACATGCCCTAAAGACTGGAGGAGAATAACATTGTTAATTATATTCGTTGAGCATCCTCACCACCTTCCCCCCAATCCTTGGCCTCTGCTCATTATACTCTAAGGTCTGAGAGATCCCAGAGTATAATAAAAGTTTGTGGGTGGCAGGGGCATAACTAGCAGAGACTGATCCCAATAGCAAACTTTTGACTTGGGCGTCACCCCCTCAAGACATAGAGTCCCCTTTCCTGGCCCCCACATGGTATATAGCCCTCATTTACACACACTATAATGTCCTCCAGTGGCTTCAAGACAGTATATCTCCCAGTGGCCCCTCCAAACTGTATAACGTTCCATAGCGGCCCCTCAACACAGTATAATTCCCCATAGAGGTCAAATCACACAGTATTATGTCCCATAGTGGCCCCTATGGTGTTCTTTACAAATGTTACAAAAATTTTGATTTCAGCAGGGGATTGGTAAATAAATCAGGCTAGGTGACCTCAGCAGGTAACACCCTATTTAAATTAAAAAAAACAAAACAACAGGTGCCCACCCAGGCTCCCTAAGATCCTATTCCCCATAGCAGCTACTAACGTTGTAATTACACCACCGGTGAGTGGTGAACCCAAAAAGATTTTGTTTCTGCTAAACCTAAAATTTTTGCAACAAACACTGTAGGGCCACTATGAGACATTATACTGTGTGAATGGGTGAGTGAGACATTATACTGTGTGAAGAGGCCACTGAGGCACATTATATTATATGGATGCTATTATACTGTGTAGAGGGGGTCACTATGGCACATTATGTGAAGAGGTCACTGTGGAACATTATTCTGTATGGAGGCCATTATGGAACATTATACTGAATGGAGGGGGTCAATATGGGATATTATACTATGTGGAAGACACTATGGAATATTTTATGGTGTGTAAACAGCGCATTATATCATGTCGGGGCCAACAAACAGAGCATTTTCCTCTCTGGAGATAGGGAAAGGTGTCACTGTCATGTCTGGGGGGGGGGGATGTTTACTATGGGGACCAGTCTTTGCTAGTTACACCCCTGCTTCCTACACCAACACCTCTATACAGATAGTACACAACCACCAGACTGTGACGGCTTCCATTACATTGCAGAGTGAATCAAAGACAATAGTCGTGCTCTACACAGACTTCTAACCTAATAAACATCACATCAATTAAAGGGTTTTCTGGCCAAAATTGATTTTTTTTATAAACATAACCTATCCACAAGACAGGTCAACGCCTGAACCCCACACAGATCATCTGTTCTAGAAGCTTCTAAGTGCCAGACGCTGCTTGTGGGCAAGATGCTGCACCACTACTATTCAAGTAATAGAAGTGACAATGCAATTACCCAGAACTACCACTATACCGTGGATGGCGCTGCTGTGCCAGTCCTATTACTTGAATAGTAGCGGTGCTGAATCCTGTCCACAAGCAGCTTTCAGGTTGGACCCTGACAGACTACAGATTGATGTCCTATCCCGTGGACAGGTCATTAGTATCAAAAATCAGTTTGTGGCTAGAAAACTCCTTTTAAAAATAGTGATCTAATAATACTCTTTTCTGCCCCCAGGAATAACAACCCGCTTTTTTGGCCATACACAATACAAATCACCACCTTTTGTATCACCGTATGAGTTATTGTACTGCCCCCTTATAAATAATTGCCCCTGCTTATGAATAATAGTGCCCCCTTAACCGGTTAAGGACCAGGCCCAAAAGTGCGTTAAGGACCAGGCCTCTTTTTTCTAAACTGACATGTGTCACTTTAAAAGGCAATAACTTTGAGACGCTTTAACTTACACAAGTGATTTTTAGATTGTTTTTTCATAACACATTATACTTCATGTTAGTGGTAAACACTAATCAATATTTTTGTATTTATTTATAAAAAAAAAACTAGGAAATTTGGAAAAAATTGCAATATTCAAAATGTGAAATTCTCTGCTTTTCAGGCAGATAGTCATACCACCCAAATACATGAATAAATATTATTTCCAATATCTCAGCTTTATATTGGCATCATTTTTTGATTGTCTTTTAATTTATTTTTAATGTTACAAGGCTTACAAGTGTAACAGTGATTCTCCAGATTTACGAGAAAATTGCCCAAACCAATTTTTTAGGGAGCACTTCAGTTCTGAAAGGAATTGTAAAGGCCTGTATAATAGAAACACCCCCCCCCCCCAATCATCCAATTTTCAAAACTCCTATTATTTCATAAGAATAAAAATAATATGGAGGTGAAATTTCATTTTTGTTTAACTAATACATTCATTTAGACCTAAAATTAACACATTCACAAAGGGTTAAAGTAGAAAATGCATCTCACATTTTGTTTTTACAATAAACTGTCAATTTAGTCCCAAATTTTTCATTTTCACAAGAGGATAAAAAGCTCCGTAAAGATTGTTACACAATTTCTCCTGAACACAGAAATGCTCGATATGTGGTCATAATCTGCTGTATGGGAACATGGCGGGGCTCAGAATGGAAAGAGCGCTATTTGGCTTTTGAAGGGCAGATTTTGCTGGAATATTTTTCAGGTCCCATGTCGCATTTGCAGAGCCCCTAGAGTACCAATACAGTGGAATCCCCCTAAAAGTGACCCAATTTTGGAAACTACTCCCCTCATAGAATTTATCTAGGGGTAGAGTGAGCATTTTGGCCTCACAGCTGTTTCACAGATTTTATTTACATTGGGACGTAAAAATTAAAAATTACTTTTTTTTTTCCAATAAATTGTTCATTTAGCGCCATATTTTTAATTTTGCAAGTAGTTAAAGAATTAAAAGCCCCCCACAGTTTGTTACAAAATTTCTCCTGAACACGGCAATACCTCATATGTGGCCATAATCTGCTGTATGGGGACATGGTGGGGCTCAGAATGGAAAGAGCGCTATTTGGCTTTTGGAAAGCAAATGTTGCTGGAATAGTTTTCAGGTGCCACGTCGCATTAGCTGAGCCCCTAAAGTATCAATACAATGGAAACAACTCAAAAGTGACCCCATTGTAGAAACTACACCGGTCAAGGAATGAATCAAGGAGTATTATCATTTTGAGCCTAAAATGCTTCCCAAAAATTAATGTACAAAATGAAAATTGAAATTTTAAAAAATATGCCATTTCGGTGCAAAATACGTTGCACCCACTTTGTGTTGTCAGAGACCTGCACTCCTAAACCTATTAAGTGGGCCATCCCGAGGGGCAAAAGAAGGGAAGGAGCACTGCGCTTTTTAGCTTTTGGGGTACAGATTTAGAGGGACTTTCTGTGTGCCATGTTGTTTTTGCAGAGCCCTGGAGGTGACAGTAAACTGGAACTCACCAAGAAGTGACCCCATTTTGTAGGGGCAATTTTAGGGTCTCTGCAAATGTGACATGGAGTCCAAAAATGAAGACTCTAAATCTGCACTTCAAAAGCACATATCGCTCCTTCACATCTGCGCCCTGCTGTGTACCCAAATAGCGGTGTATGCCCACATGTATGACACTAGTGTACCCCAGATAACGTACGTAATGCCATATGTGGGTAGAAATGGCTGTTTGGGCACAGAAGGGAAGGAGCGCTATTTTGGTTTCTGGAGCACAGTTTGGTTTTTGGACATCATGCCACTTTTGTAAAGCCCCTGAATTGCCAATAAAGTGGAATCCGCAGACATGTCATCCCATTTTGGACACTAGCCCACTGATGGGATTTATCAAGTGATCAAGGGATTTATCAAGGGATTTAGCGAGCATTTTTAACCCTTGACTGTTGCATTTATTTAGTTTCCAGAAATGAAATCGCAGCTGATAATGAGAAGTTAAAAATGAAAATTTTCCAGAGATTCGCCATTTCAGCGCGCAACATGTTGTGCCCGACTTATGTCAGCAGAGACACTCCAAAAACTGTTAAGCGGGTATCCCGGGCACAACAGCTTGTAGAGCGTTCACAACATTTTTAGGCGGGCACAACATTTTACGCACATAAATGATGTATTCCTGGAAAAATTGTCATTTTCACCTTTCACAATCAGCTTCGTATTCATTTATGGATAATAAGTTATAGCAACACTTGGGGGTTAAAAATGCTCTCTGTACCCCTGGATAAATCCTTCAGGGGTGTAATTTCCAAAATAAGGTCTCATATCAGGGAATTCCACTTTACTGGCGTTTCAGCTCTGCAAAAGTGTCATGGCATCCAAAAACCAAACCGTCTGTGCTCCAAAAACCCAATAACCCTTCTTCCCTTCTGTGTCTGGCTGTGCCCGAATATCAGTTTATACCACATATGACATTACGTCTGTTATCCTGGGTACACCAGTGTCATACATGTGGCATAAACTGCAGTTTGGGCGCACAGCAGGGCGCAGAAGGGATGGAGCGCAATGCGACTTTTGGAGTACAGATTCAGATTTTTGGTATCTGGACGCCATGTCATGTTTGTAGAGACTGTAAGGTACCAGAAAGGGGATTCCCCAAATGAGTGGCCAATTTTGAAAACTGCACCGCTCAAAGAATTTATCAGGGGGTGTAGTGAGTATTAGTATCCCAGACGTGACTGCACAGTGAATGGCGGAGAGGGAATATATAAGCGGTGCAGAGTACATTAGGAACACTAAATTCCCTACTATGTCCCAGTAGCTCCTATGCTTGGGGGAATCACTCTGGGGTCACTTTGGGGGTCACCTCTGGTGTATTTTCGCTCATAAACTGTAAATCTGGGGTGTCCCGTGATATCCGCTCGCACAGCTTATATATTCCCTTCCTGACGCAGCCAGTTGTGTTCTAATAATTTGGCGATTTGGGGGTTTCTGTCTTCACATTACTAGATGCTATATTTTCTTTATTTTTCTGGTGACGTGGCCATATAAGGGCTTGTTGTTTGCGGGATGAGATGCATTTTGTAATGACACCATTTTTGGGTGTCTACAATTTGCTGAATACATTTTATTAACTCTTTTTTTTGCTGGATTTTTAAAAAAAAAAAAAAAAAAAAATCAATCCTGGCATTGCGTTTTACCTTTTTAATTTTTCGCCATGCAGCGCACAGTATAAGTAACATGTGTCCTTTATTCTGCGGGTCGGTACGGTTACGGCGATACCTCATTTATAGTATTTTTTTTATGCGATACTAATTCTGCAGAGGAAAAACACATTTGGGGACATAAATCAATGTTCAATAGTTTATTTTTTAGAAACAATATTCCTCCTATCAGGAATATTTTCCTCTTATAAGTAATAGTTCCTTCTTACAAATGAATAAGGCAAGTGGAGCTATATATGGGCTGCTAGGTGATTGGCATAGACACAAACTCTAAGTTGTCAGTCCAAAATGTAGAGTTTTATTCACTCCCAGTCAGTGATACATGCAGCAGCAAACAATAACACAGAAATAAACACCTGCCTGTCTGGGCTCTAAAACAGAAGTTGGTTGCCTCACCTATAATAGAAACTAGCTCAAGTAGCCAGGAAATTCAACAACCTCCTTGGTGGCTTTCCAGCCAAGCTCTGCCCTGGTCTGCAAGGAGAGCAGACTTCTTATGTCTCACTAACGAGAAGAACCTGACACAGCTGGGCTCCTGCAGGAGCATCCACAAGGTGTGGACTGGAGGGGATCGTGTCATGACCTAAATTCTAGTAATAAAATTGTGTGTTTTTCTAGTGGGGATTTGATCTGGTGTTCTGTGGTCTTCAGGTGGTGTTCTTGCCATTAGTCCATTCTGTTTGTGCAGTTGGTATTGGCCTTCAGAGTGTGCTTGAGGTTCTCTGGAGCGAACCTCAGGTGTTGGTCATTGTCATTATCCTATGGGACGATTCTGGGGCCTTTATGAGGAGGAGGGCTGGCTTCACTAGTTGCTGATTTTTGTTGTTACCACCTAGAATTTGTGGCTCAGGGAGGAGTATTGTGTCGGTAGTATTACAACTGACTAGGAAGTGGTGTGAGTGTTGCCTTGTGTGTGAGTCTGGTTTGTCCCTCCACACTTCAACTCTGCCCTGTCCTTCATTTCTATTTGCCTGGCACTATCTTGTTGTTTATGAGGTTCTGGGTTCCAGTTTGTTTTGTCTCAGTCCTGTGTTAACCCTTTCCTCACCTCTCCACTGTCCCTCTCCTCATTCTCTTGTTGCGTATTGTGTTGTGCTGTGCTGCGTGTCTGTTGTCCAGCACTTCCCATCCTGTTTTGTCTGCAGCTGCACCTTGGTTTCTGCAGGGGTGACCACCTTAGTATCTCCAGTCCCTAACTCTCTTGTAGCTCTCGCCCTATCTGTGGGCTAGGCCTTCGTGTTAGAGAGCCAGGCAGTGGCGTAACTACCACGGAGGCAGCAGAGGCAGCTGCCACAGGGCCCGGGACATCAGGGGCCCGGTGACAGCTGCTACCACTGCTATCATTATTCTGTGAGGTCTTTTCAGACCCCCGACTATAATGATCGGGGCCCCCTGTGGTGGAATACTTTCCACCAACAGGGGGCCCTGAAGCTGCAGCAACGGCTGACACACAGGAGCTGCAGGTCTGGCTCCTCTCAGCGCTTCAGGACGCTCCCCCTCTCTCCCCCCTCCCTTTCTCTGCCTGTCCTCTGCCCACCAATGAGAGGGCTGAGGAGAGCCCAGAAGCTGCTCCGGGAAAATGAAACTGAAGATACACAGGTACATACTGGGGTTACTATACTTATTAATATCAGGTACACAGGTACATACTGGGGTTACTTATTAACATCAGGCATTTGGGGTGATTACTTTTATTTTAGTAACTCCATGTGCCTCATATTAATAGCAGTTAACCCTATCATGTCCCTCACATTAACCCCTGTGTGCCTCACCATAAGAGTTACTAATATATGAGACATATGGGGGTAATAATAATGAAGATACTTTATTATTACCTCCATGTCTCTCACATATCAGTAACTCTTAGGGTCAGTTCACACGTGAAAACCGCCTAGCTTATTTGTGCGAGGTAAAAAACCTCGAGGAGTTTTTTTGACGCTGTTTTTTGCATTCCACGCGGTTTTTGACGAGGTTTTTGACGCGGTTTTCGCTAGCGGTTTTCGCTAGGGTTTTTTTTTCCTATATGTGCTATAGAAACTGCAGGCGAAAACCGCGCGGTTTTTTGCAAAAAACCGCGCGGTTTTGTGTGCAAAAAACCGCGCGGTTTTTTACCACGCGGTTTTCGCCTCCCATTCACTTCTATGCAATTCTTCAGGCGTTTTCCGCCTGAAGAAAGGTCATGTCCCTTCTTCAGGCGGAAAACGCTAGGAGGAAAAAAAAAGCTAGTGGTCTACATAGACCACCATGTTAAAGGAGAGGTTTTTGAAGCGAATTCCGCTGTCAAAAACCTCCCCTTTGCCCACGTGTGAACTAGCCCTTACGGTGAGGCACACAGGGGTTAATGTGAGGGATATGATGGGGTTAACTGCTATTAATATGAGGCACATTGACTTACTAAATTGTAATGCACATGACCAGATTTTTTTATCCACAATTGTCCTGGTATAGCAGTCAGCGGTGATGTGACTGTATTTAGTCCTGTAGGGGCCTCTAAGGGACATAATACTGTGTGCAGGGGCCACTATTGGTCATAATAGAGCGCGCAGGAATGCGTAGGAGGGACTCGGTCGAGATCTTTGGTGTCGGGGGGGTGGGGGGCCCATGTCAAAAGTTCGCCACGGGGCCCCGCCATTCCTAGTTACGCCACTGGAGCCAGGAGTTGTCGGCGCCAAGGCTAGCTTGGGAACAGCTGACCACCACCCGCAGGCAGGGCCTAGCTAGCCGCCGTAGCGTCAGGGAAAGTCTCCTTCCCCTGTTCCCTTAGAAGTGCAGTCTGCAGTCCGGATTTTGGGTCTGGGCATAGACACGAATGTGACAGATGGGAATGACAAGTCCCACTACCAACCTACCTGCCATTCCTTAAAAATCCAGCCAAGAGCACAGCACTAAACAATGCCAAGCTGTTTGCTGAAAAACAAACTTTCTGGATTTCATCATCTCACCCATCTAAGCAATCTGTACATTTTATATATATTTATATTCATATATATAATTTATATTATATATATATATATATATATATATAATATATTTATTTATTTATTCCTCTATCACGCAAAAACGGCTCCAGGGATTCGGCTGAAATTTGACACGTACATACCTTGGAACCTGGAATGAAACATAGGCTACGTATTCTGCCGGTAAATGCCCTCATCACACGACCACTAGCCCCCAAATCTCCGTACCACAAGGCTAACGGAGCTGAGATGACGTCATCCACTCTACTTGAGCTGCCTTCTGCTAGGGCCACGGGATTGTGTGAGTGGTGCTACAAACGATGTACACGCTGGAGGACATGGCGCATAAGCAAGCTCCGGAGTGTCTAGACCACACGCCAGTGGTGTGGGGGTGCGAGAAGTGGTTCGCCTGCACCGGCTGTGTGCGCACGCAGGGAGAATGTAGTGTTCGGCCTGTGCAGGGGCCGACTGCACCGCTGTCGGCAACGCCCGTGCAGCCAGGCTGTTCCGTAGTGGCTGCTGACAGATGCGGCCGATCTGTTTAAGATGGGAGGTGGCCAGGGGGACGTGGGCCACATGGCAGGGGACTTTAGGGAGGGGTGACCCTGCAGAGAGAGGGCCACATGCAGCCGTGCTTTGTGGGAACCAACGCGTGCATCAGCTGTGCTGCTCTCTGACCCTGGCGGCTGACTGTACACATCAGCCTCTGGTGGGTGTGCAGCGGGGTACAGTCTGGACTGTGTGAACCATGGGACATGTGTGAGACAACGAGCACAGTATTGGGTGCGCACATTCGGGAGGTACACAGGGTCAATCTCAACTTTTACCTTTGCCACGGGCAGGGCGGCCGTGCGGGAGTGGTGTGTGTGGGAAAGCACGTCAGAGTTGCGGCCCAGGGAGCTTGGGGGCCCGCATGACGTTGGGGATGCAGGGGTGTAAGTCAGGGCCAGCCGGTAATGAGGATTCACAACTAGGAGACAGACGCACACTAGCTGGTATATAACAGACTTTACTTATGGGAATGAAATAACAAGAGAAACAAATAAGTTATATATAACAATATGAGAATAACACACTATATAAACTGGCCCTATCTGTCCCTGAGATAATTGTACAGTACCGGATGTATACAGTCTCTTAGCTCTCTGTGTCTCGCCTGGGTCCAGGAACTCAGCAGACTCTGTCTTGCTTCTGTCTTGGGTGAAGGTCTGGACACAGTGATGGCAGTCTAAGGAACACTCTGTAACACGCACAGCAATCCAGTAGCATGGTAAAGCAATTCAAGGAAACGGTCTATGCAAATTTTTGGTTGAGCTTCAGCCATACATAGAAAGTCTCTCAACCTGGCTTTAGTCTCTAGAACAATCTCAGCAACACTGCTGCTTTCTCCTGTCACTCTCTGCAGTGCTTCAGTCCTTCTACTGTGCCCTAAATCAGCAATGGCCTCTAACAGGTCCTCACAGCACAGAATCTGGGCCCAAACTGGCTGCTCTGAGCTTCCTGCTCCACGTCACTTCATTTGGACTGCTTCATTAAGCCAGCAGAACCAGGGAGATTATTGTCTCTCACATTAGTACAGTCCCAGGCTATAATTCTTCACACCAGTAGGTGGCAGCAAAACAACACTGTTAAGACAATAGGGGCTACTGACTGCTACATGCTACAGGGGAATAGAGGAAGGGGGGCATCGCGGTGGTAACAAGAGGGGGGGAGCAGTACTGAAGATGGGAGGGAGCGTGCGGGGATGCCGCGGATGAAGTCGCTGGAAATGCTATTATATATATTTATTAGATCCTCCTTATAAATAGCCCCTTTATTATTATTATTATTATTATTAATAATAATTATAATTATATATATATATTTATACTGTAAGCTGATGGCGGTCAGGTAATGGAGGGGGTGTACATCTAACCCAGACTACTAAGGTGGGTGAGATGAGAAAACTCCAGAAGGAATGTTTGCTCTCAGCAGACAACTTTCGTCTGCTAAGCATTTTGGTAAATGCTCAATATTGGATTGGATTTTTAGGAATGACAGGTAGGTTTGGTAGTGGGACCTGTCATTCCACCCCCCTCCAGTCCACACTTTGGGGATGTTTCGGCAGTGACTCAGCTGCAGAGAGTCTACTCATCAAGGAGGCTTAAGAAGTCAGCTCCAGCAGCAGACTTTGGGCAGAGTTTGGCTGGAGAGCAAACAGAGAGGTCATATTTTTGGAGCTGTGTCCTGAATGATTCTACTGGCTTTTGGATTTCTGTTATTCCAGGTGAGGTAATATATTCTATGTTTAGTTAGAGCCTAGCCGGGCAGGTATTTATTTTTGTATTGTTTTCCTTTTGTTGCTGCACTGTATTTTTGAGTGAAAATAAAACTCCACCCTTGTTTTGGACTAAAGAATCTGGACTTGTGTGTCTATACTACCCCACCTAGCAACCCCAGACCCTGACAATATATGTATATATATATATATATATATATATATATATACAGTCCTATGAAAAAGTTTGGGCACCCCTATTAATCTTAATCATTTTTAGTTCTAAATATTTTGGTATTTGCAACAGCCATTTCAGTTTGATATATCTAATAACTGATGGACACAGTAATATTTCAGGATTGAAATGAGGTTTATTGTACTAACAGAAAATGTGCAATATGCATTAAACCAAAATTTGACCGGTGCAAAAGTATGGGCACCTCAACAGAAAAGTGACATTAATATTTAGTAGATCCTCCTTTTGCAAAGATAACAGCCTCTAGTCGCTTCCTGTAGCTTTTAATCAGTTCCTGGATCCTGGATATAGGTATTTTGGACAAACAATTCAAGTTCAGTTAAGTTAGATGGTCGCCGAGCATGGACAGCCCGCTTCAAATCATCCCACAGATGTTCAATGATATTCAGGTCTGGGGACTGGGATGGCCATTCCAGAACATTGTAATTGTTCCTCTGCATGAATGCCTGAGGATTTGGAGCGGTGTTTTGGATCATTGTCTTTCTGAAATATCCATCCCCGGCGTAACTTCAACTTCGTCATTGATTCTTGAACATTATTCTCAAGAATCTGCTGATACTGAGTGGAATCCATGCGACCCTCAACTTTAACAAGATTCCCGATGCCGGCATTGGCCACACAGCCCCAAAGCATGATGGAACCTCCACCAAATTTTACAGTGGGTAGCATGTGTTTTTCTTGGAATGCTGTTTCTTTTTGGACGTCATGCATAACGCCTTTTTTTTATAACCAAACAACTCAATTTTTGTTTCCAAAATGAAGCTGCCTTGTCCAAATGTGCTTTTTCATACCTCAGGCAACTCTATTTGTGGCGTACGTGCAGAAACGGCTTCTTTCTCATCACTCTCCCATACAGCTTCTCCTTGTGCAAAGTGCGCTGTATAGTTGACCGATGATATTTCAGAAAGACAATGATCCAAAACACCGCTCCAAATCCTCAGGCATTCATGCAGAGGAACAATTACAATGTTCTGGAATGGCCATCCCAGTCCCCAGACCTGAATATCATTGAACATCTGTGGGATGATTTGAAGCGGGCTGTCCATGCTCGGCGACCATCTAACTTAACTGAACTTGAATTGTTTGTCCAAAATACCTTCATCCAGGATCCAGGAACTGATTAAAAGCTACAGGAAGCGACTAGAGGCTGTTATCTTTGCAAAAGGAGGATGTACTAAATATTAATGTCACTTTTCTGTTGAGGTGCCCATATTTTTGCACCGGTCAAATTTTGGTTTAATGCATATTGCGCATTTTCTGTTTTTACAATAAACCTCATTTCAATCCTGAAATATTACTGTGTCCATCAGTTATTAGATATATCAAACTGAAATGGCTGTTGCAAACACCAAAATATTTAGAACTAAAAATGATTAAGATTAATAGGGGTGCCCAAACTTTTTCATAGGACTGTATATATATATATATATATATATATATATATATATATATGGCCCTTCTATTAAAAATAGCACCTCTCTCTCTGTATGTATATATAAATGCCCCCATTCCCCCTCTCATTTATAATGAATAGTTCCTTTTTATACATACCCCCCTTATATAATAGTTCTCCTAAAGTTATTTAATACAATTCTTAATAATAAGGCTGAGGGAACTATTATATAAGGGGTATCTATTAAAAGGATGAGGTTCCCCCTCATCCCTATATAATAGCTCTCCTAGGGTTATTAATAGAGATAAGCGAACAGTGAAATATTCGATATCTGTTTCGAATAGCTCCTCAATATTTGACTATTCGAACCCCATTATAGTCTATGGGGAAAAACCGTACGTTTCAGGGGAAACCCAAATTCGACTCAGGAGGGTCACCAAGTCCACTATGACACCTCAGCAAATGATGACAACACCTCTGGAATGAAACTGGGACAGCAGGGGAAGCATGTCTGGGGGCATCTAACACGCCGAAGTCACAGTTTTACCCCACCATCACAGCCTATCAACTACACACTTTCCACACTCAAAAAAAAACTATCAAAGTGGGAAAATACCTGGAAACTTTCTTTCCTCCCCAATTAGATGGACAGAAACCCAAAGTTAAAGAAAAAAAGCTAAAGAAACATTACCAAGCACCCCTTTAAATCACGTTGCCCATGACAACCACAGATGGAATAGGCAATGGGAAATCCAACAGCACCCACCCTGAACTGTTATTGTGGATGTGTGTGTGTGTGATAAGACCTTCCAAAATTCACTTTTCTGGCCTTTCCAAATTAAGTTACAGGCCCTTAAGCTGAGCTACCAGCAGAGATTGAGGGCCTTGAGGTGACTTCAGCCTTTTACCAGCAGAGTTTTAGGCCCTTTAACTTCAGCCTTGCACCAGCAGAGTTTTTTGACCTTCAGATGAGTTGAGCTATGCAGCAGCAGTGTTTTATTTTTTGGCCCTTGGGGTGACTAGAGCCATGCACTAGCAGTGTTTTAGGCCCTTTGGGTGAATTGAGCCTTTAACCAGCAGAGTTTTAGTTTTTGGCCCTTGGGGTGACCCCTAAAAAATTAGATTTCAGGCCTTTGGGGGTGAGCCCTAAAACATTAATTTTCAAGCCCTTGGGGAGAGCCCTAAAGAATCATTTTGCAGGCCCTTGGGGTGGAGCCCTTAAAAAAATGCATTGCAGGCCCTTAGGGGGTATCCATGAAAAATTAATGAAGTTTTTTAAGAATTACATTAGGGTGAAGGGGTTGGGGTTGGAGGAGGAGGATGATGAGTGAATTGGACGTCCACGTCCTCTTCTGCTACTGATGAGGGGCACTGCTGGCAGCCCCTCTCCAGTATCTGGACTGTGGACTGGATACCCAGCTAGATATCAACGTTCACGTCCTTGCCCACGTCCCCTGCTGCTACTGCCGAGGGGCACTGCTGGCAGCCCCTTTCCAGTACCTGGACTGTGGACTGGATACCCAGCTGGATATCCTCGCCCACGTCCTCTGCTGCTACTGACGAGGGGCACTGCTGGTAGCCCCTCTCCAGTACCTGGACTGTGAACTGGATACTCAGCTGGATATCCACGTCCTCACCCACTTCCCCTGCAGCTACTGTTGAGGGGCACTGCTGGCAGCCCCTCTCTAGTACCTGGACTGTGGACTGGATACCCAGCTGGATATCCACATCCAGCCCCTCCCCCGCCCTCCCCCACTGAGTTCTGATGCTGAAGTCTCTCTCTATGCTAGTGGCCTCCACAGCAAGTCCTGCACATGGGGTGTGATGATAACACTACATTGTGTTCTGTGTGCAGGTCCTGCTCCCGAGGCTTCTATGCAGTGATTATGTCAGAGCAGGGATTACAGCTCCCTGCTCTATCATAGATGTCCACAGTATTGCTGTGTATTGCATGCCAATATACTTGAAATTAGGGCTCCCCTGATGCGGCTCATCAAAGGTCTGGTGCTGCAGATGCCCTGGCCCCTTTGGAGCTGGGAACCCTATACATTTGTCCCCCCCTAACACCTGCCCAGTAAAGCACATGTGTGGAGGTGAGACACTCAGTTATGGTGGCATAATGTTGTCGAGCTGGAAAGGGATTAGAGCTCTATTGTACTTGTGCGCCATCTAGTGCTGAGCACAAAGGTGGACATTGCAGTGCTTAAAGAAGACCTTTCATCAGATTGGGCACAGGCAGTTCTATATACTGCTGGAAAGCTGACAGTGCCCTGAATTCAGCACACTGTCGGCTTTCCCGATCTGTGCCCCAGGTAAAGTGCTATCGGTCCCGGTACCGTAGCGCTTTACAGTCAGAAGGGCGTTTCTGACACTTAGCCAGGGACGCCCTTCTGCCCAGCAGCGCCTATTGCGCTGTACTGTGGTATCAAAATACCTTTGAAAAGTTCAGATATACTACATCTCCATCCTCCCCCATGTCCGGTCTGGAACCCCCTCATAAAAGTTGATTAGATTAGTGCGACAGGACCGATCCCTAATAAATCCATGTTCATATGGATTCATATATTTACAGTATATTCCTTCAGATATCCTTCATTCATGTTAGGGCTCGTTCACATCTGGCCCGGTCTCCGTTCTGCAGGTTTCCGTTTCCTGCACAAAACAGAGCAGGAGACGGAAACCTGCAGGACTCTTTCAAACCCATTTATTTAAATTGTTTGAAAGATGTCCGGCCGTGAGCGCCGGTGAGCGTTTATGCTCTCCACCGCGAAACTGTTTTTTTTTAAATCGGACACAGAGTCGAACATGCAGTACTCTGTGTCCGATTTAAAATAAACCGGTTTTGTGGCGGAGAGCATAAAACGCTCACCACCGCTCACGGCCAGACCGATCTGACAGGTTTCCGTCTTCTGCATGCAGAAGATGGAAAGCTCAAAACGGACTCCAGGCGCTAGTGTGAACCTAGCGTTAGGAGAACAGATGCAGATTAGAGATGAGCGAGTACTATTCGGATCCGCCGATCCGAACAGCACGCTCGCATAGAAATGAATGGACGTAGCCGGCATGCGGGGGGTTAAGCGGCCGGCCGCTGTCAAAGCGGAAGTACCAGGTGCATCCATTCATTTCTATGGAGCGTGCTGTTTGGATCGGCTGATCCGAACAGTACTCGCTCATCTCTAATGCAGATCTGTGCTAATAGCGAGAACCAGTACTAGATACTCCGGACAACATACAGGCACAGTACAAAATCAGGAGGCAAAGACCAGGAGGTCAGAAGCACAGGTAATCAGAACACAGGAGAATGCTTACTATCAGGACACTAGTTCAACTGAATAGCCAGTGACAGGCCAGAGCACACTTTAAATAGGCTCCGGCCCGCTGCTAGGCCGAAAAGCGGAAGTCCATCGTTCGGCTTAGGAGGAGGCCGGCAACTCCCGCACAACGTTTCAGAGGTTATGGCCTGCCTCCCAAGACTCAGAAGTGAGGGACCCGGGAGCGCGGGAGGAGGAGGGCCAGCAGGTGCTGCAGAGGCTTCGGCCCTGCGCCTGACAATACAATTGTACCAACAACCAAGGTTAAACCGAGGTTAAACTTACCAACCTCTCTATAGGACACCTGGGAAGCATTTTTACACCCTCATATGGCAAGAGGTCCTCAGACCTCACCTGTAATCCTTTACATATCTAGCGGCCCTTGCACCCGCTAGGGACTGCTGTGCTGGGGTTGCTAGGATACCAGTTTGAAAAATCCTCCGCCCCATGTTTTGATGAGGTCATTTGTTTACGTTACGGTGTCCTGTGAGGGCCAGAATAGCTGTATAAGTTAAGGTATTTGTTCATTTAGCCATTTTGTTCTATATACTCCATTTCAGTGTAAGATGTTATGCACGTAGCACACTAACCTTCAGACAGATGTGTCAGCATTGCCTTAACTTGTTTACTAAAAACTGAAACTTATCTCAACTACTTACGCTGGGTTCACACCAGAAGCATGCAGAAGATGGAAACCTGTCATGCCGAGTCCGGCAATTTTTTACACGTGTAAAAATACGCCCGTAAAATGTCATTGAAGTCAATAGGAGTCTTATTTTTACACGTGTATTTTTACACATGTATTTTGCAAAAATACACGCGCGTTTACTCCGTGTGAAGGCTCCCTAAAGAAAGTGGGAACATTTAATTTTTTTTAACTACACTCCAAAAAAACTGAAGAAAGGCTGCTAAAACCAGAATTTTTTTTTTTGTTTTAGTTTTTTTTTTGCAGTGTTTGTAACAGTTTTGCTACATAGGGGCTTAGCCTTGAGGAAATGTATTTTACTCCAGAAGTTCAATGCTGCTGTGGAATTGCTTGTAATGAATTTTAGCCCAAAACTTGCATGTATTCTACTATAGATTTGCTGTTGATTTCATCCAAAAAAGCCACACAATTTTTTCTGGATTTTGTGTTAGTTACCCATGGTCCAAACCTTGTTGGAGAAATTTGCCCTTAGTAATTCCTGAGTTACTATAACAGGTCTTTTGTTCATGATCCTCATCTATAGGAAGACCCTACATTTCATTTATCACACAGACCAAAGATAGATAGTTACGGTAATTCTTTATATGTCCTGTGGGGGTGCTGCATAAAAAGGTGTTGTCAGATTTCCTTGTGGATTCCCTGACTGCAGTAGCATGACAGGTTAACATATAGGAACCCATTCTGTATAGGCCCCCCTTTAAATGGGTTATCTGGTTTCTTATATTGATGACCTATCCTAAGGATAGGCCATCAATATTAGATATGCGGGGGTTTAACACTTGGGACCCTGGACGTCACTGGTTCCCGAGACAGTTTGCGTTTGCGGTATTGTTTACATACCGTGAGCTACACTGCTTACTTCGTACAAACTATAGTGGTGAGGGGGGGGGGGGGGGGGTACAGCAGCATCGCCACTACAGTTTGTAGGAAGCTCACGGTATGTAAACAATAGTGTGAATCGCTCAGTACTGGTGACCTGTCGGATTCCCACAGATCTAATTTTGCTGGTCTATCCTATTAACAATATTAGAAGCCGGATAACCACCTTTAAAGATAAGTTTCTTTAACTTTCCCAATGAACTTTCTTTAGAAAATAAGAAAACAGAAGAGTTTTCTCAACTTGAAAAATACATCAGTATTCAATGGGATCACTCACTCTACTTTGCAAAAGTAAAGGGCAATTAAATGTTTGCAAAGTGTATTGCTGTCACTATGGTGAGCAGTTATAATGGAAATACACCAGCAGAGGGAGCCCTTGTCATGGGCAAGGACCTTGAGCAGTGAAGGACTGTTCTATATTGAGGTAGATATACAGTAACAATGTACACAGATTGGAATCAGCCACGTCTTTCCTCCATCTGACTCAAAATCTAATTTCCTTATTTCAGACACAACCTTAACACATGAATCATAAAAATCCACGTATAAGAAAGGATTCTCTGTATCAGCTGCTGAGAACAATGGGGGTTCCAGTTGTCAGACCCCCACTGATTTGATGATGTATCTGTAAAACATCAATTAAGTTAGCCTGGAAAACCCTTTAAATTTATAAACAACCATCATGTGTTATTGTGTAAAAACAAACATATCTAATTCTCCGGCGTGTGGAAGTGTGTACAGATGTACGTATCTAATCCTTTGGCATGTGTAACTGTGTATAGACGCACGTATCTAATCCTCCGTTGTGTGGTACTGTGTGCTGACATGCGTATCTAATCATCTGGCATGTGGTACTGTGTGCAGACACGTGTATCTAACCCTCCCCGTGTTGTATTGTGTGCAGTAGTGCGTATCTAATCCTTCGCCATGTGGTATTGTTTGCAGGGGCGCGCATCTAATCCTCCATTGTGTGGTATTGCGTAAAGACGTGCGTATCTAATCCTCGGGCGTGTGGAACTGTGCCCAGACGGGTGTATCTAATCCTGCGGCATGTGGAACTGTGTACAGATGTGTGTATCTATTCCTGCAGCATGTGGTATTGTGTAAAGACGTGCGTATCTAATCCTGCGGCATGTGTAACTGTGTATAGATGCACGTATCTAATCCTCTGGCGTGTAAAACTGTGTGAAGATGCGCGTATCTAATCCTCTGGCATGTGGAATTGTGTGTAGATGCGTGTTTCTAATCCTGTGGCGTGTGTAACTGTGTGCATTGGCACTTATCCAATCATCTGGTGTGTGGTATTGTGTGCAGTTGCACACAGCTAATCCTGTGGCGTGTGTAACTGTGTGCAGTGGTGCGTATCTAATCCTCTGGCATGTGGTACTGTGTGAAGACGTGTGTATCTAATCCTCCGGCTTGTGGTACTGTTTACAGATGCGCGTATCTAATCCTCTGGCCGGCGTGTGGTACTGTGTGAAGATGCGCGTATCTAATCCTCTGCCGTGTGATACTATGTGCCGACTTGTGTATCTAATCCTCTGCTGTGTGGTTCTTTGTGCAGGCGCATGTAAATAATCCTCTGGCATGTGGAACTGTGTGCAGACGCGCGTATCTAATCCTCTGACATGTGATACTGTGTGCTGACCTGTGTATCTAATCCTCTGATGCGTGTATCTCAGCTTGGATATCAGTGTTGGATTGTACATGTGGAGTGACCGTGTGTATGGCAGTTGGAATATGAGTGAAAGACTTGCAGGTTTGTTTTGGCTAATGAGGGGTCAGGGTGTTGGGAAAGCTGTATCTCCGGAACGGTACGCCCGAGTGAGTTGGGTTCTCGTCTTAAACCTTCCCGGACAACTAAAGTATCTGTGTGCCAAATGAATGGTGAAGATCGGTCCAGTCATTTGGTTGCGCATAAACAACAGACAGACAGAAATTCATTTTTATAAGATAGAGAGATTAAAAGTTAAACTTTCTTGTAAATATAAAGAATTAAAATATTTCAGAGTTATAAAGATTTTCTCTAACCATCTCAGTATGATAGTTTTGTCTTGATAAGTTGCCAATGGATACAACCATGAATGCAGGAACTTTCTGTGGTTGGCCATTTGCTAGAAACCCAGCCAGGATTTCCTTATTGTGGTCAGGTTATCTTCTCATGCCTGCACTGTCACTATCGGTTTCGATGTACAGTAAGGAATAAGGAAATCATGGTGCCGATACTGTGACTTTTAGATACTGCTCGATCATTTTGAGATTAGAAGTTGCGGCAATCTAGCCATATTTGGTCATGTGATGGTAGTTGCAAATGCCTCCCTTTCATTTCAATGGGAGTCACTCGCTGTTTTTTCCACTAGCGATTCTTTTCAGCTAGTGGAAAAAAAAGTGACATACTTTATCTTCATGCGGCTCATGATTAGGCCCATTCATCTCATTGCAGCTAGCTACGCGAAAAATCTTTCCAGCGTGTGAACTAACCCTTAAACACCCCCTTCCCTCCAGCCATCCCCGTGAATAACAAATTGTATAAAATAAGGACAGACACCAACTTGGTGGGTAATTTGTGGGGGTCGGCCATAGCTTTATTAAATATATAACATATAAGCAGAACCTTGTTACCCCATGACGACCTGTATGACGTGTCACCAAATGCCAGCCACTATGTCCGCGGTGGGAATGTAATTAGATGTTGTACTGGGTGACACATCCATACTCCTCTTCACAGATGAAAGGGGACAAGGGCCTGCCATGTGCCACAACAGAACAGGCACAACAGCTGACACAACAGAAATAAATGATACAAATACAAAACACGAAATAACAAGGGTAGGGAGAGAGGGAACTTATATCCTCAGCGCTGGCGGGGATCCAAGAGGAAGTCCCAGCTTAGTGCCAAGGCATAACTAAAAAGGGGGCCCCGTCCCCTCCCCGCAACCAGCCAGAGGAGGGAAAGGGGAGGAGCCCCACAACATCCCCCACGGCGGGTCGGCCTATACAGCCCGCCGGCTCACAGAACTCATTTTGGCTCAATAAGATACAGCCTTTACAACTAGAGATGAGCGGACACTATTTGAAACAGCCGTTTCGAATACCACGCTCCCATAGGAATGAATGGACTTAGCCGGCACGTGGGGGGTTAAGCGGCCAGCCGCCGGCAAAGTCGGTGTGCCGGCCGCTTCCATTCATTTCTATGGGAGCGTGCTATTTGAAACGGCTGTTTCGAGGCGAGCCACCTCAATCAGGAGAAACTAATCCCAAAATATTCTGCCTAAATAAATGATAAATATATATAAATATTGACATAGCTCTAATATCTGTAATGTATTCGGGGTTCAAGTCGTTAGTCAGTTACAGATATACGTATAAAAAGAACCATCCTAGAATCTAAATGAACTATACTTCACATATGTGTGAACAGTCAATGAGGTACAGATTGATAGAGACCGTGAGGGTAATTAGCCAGTGACATCATCCAATGCCTCATTGAGGCCCGCTGGAACCAGGGTGTTCCGCTCAGCAGTACCAGTAACGTGAGAGACATTACCTCTTTTAATCGGAGATAGACAGGGGGTGACACAATAATTTCCGATATTAGCAATCTATATGAAATTTTTTCTTTCAGTCAGGCAACCCCTTTAAATAACATACCCCCCAAAAAAATAAATAAATAAATAAATAAATAATAAATAAAAAAAAATTCTGTTGTGCAGAAGAAATCACATGTAAAATATTTATGAGGTATTTTCACACAATTATAGGACAAAGTCCACCAATAAAAAGTAACAAGGCATTTTCTGATGATAGTGTTCCTTTAATAATAGGCTTGTGTGTCAGTCTTAGAATTATGTTCCTTTTATCGACTGGAATGCCTTTCTATCCAAGCTTTGTACGACACAGATGTACTTTATCATTTCTGAGCAGATATGGAGAAATTCCCTGCAGTTTTTGGATTGCATAATTGTGGAATTATGAGATAAATGCCCTCCAGTGTATACGACTACTTGGCGGTTATGTATCTGCAGTATAATATCTATCACGGGTCCCTTTGGTTCAGAGTGTAATGTTGGTTGCATTGTCTGGAAGAATACAAAGCTTCATACACACAACCAGATTTGCTCCATTCTGGGAGCTGCTGTAGGTAATATATTATATATGGGGGGATTAGCGTCATTGGTGTTAGGCAAAAGCGGGTTCACAACAGATATGGACAGTGACACAGCTGGTAGGTTTTAGTTTATTCGGAGAAATTTCCTCCCTCCATTATCTTACATACTCTCTCCCTTTGTTTGATCCTGTGGGGTTGGACACTTTTAGCTACAAGAGACTGTGTTCTATACAAAACACGCATCTACATATCCACGACGACCCAACAAATATTATTTCAGGGATTCGAGGTCCCACTTAATGGCCCAGCCCTCACTTTCAACAATACTATAATTTCTCAGGTGGGGAGGTGTGAGTTTTTCTGAGGTTTTCTGCTTAAAGGGATTCTATTATTAGAATTTTTGAGGTAATAACAAGTTAGAATAGCCTTAAGAAAGGTTATTCATCCCCTACGTTTATAATTCTGCTCTGAGACGCCGTTCCGTTGACATTCCGTTTTTTCCCCCAGTATATAAATGAGTCTCCAGACAGCACAGGGGGTATCCCCATTGCTGCCTGAAGACTCTCCAGTGACACCCCCATCTTCACCTGCTCCTCTCCGCCGCATCGTTATCGCCGGGCTCAGCCTGCGTTTGAGATGGAAATTCGACACAGACTCAGTCAGCTCTGCCATTCCAATGTCTGTTTGGCCATTTCACTCTGGCTGCTTACAGGAACATTACTCTCGAGTAAGCAGCCACAGTAAAATAGCCAAACAGATATGCGCAGTCAGCTCTGCCCAAAGCGCAGTGGCAGAGCCTACGCGGGATTTCCATCCGGGCTAGGCCTGGCGATGACGACACAGGACATGGTGGAGAGGCAAGGCTGAAGAAGATTGTGGCATCGCTGGAGAGTCTTCAGGCAGCACAGGGGACTCCTCTGTGCTGTTTGAGCACGGGGGAACGCCCGTTGTGCTGTCTGGAGTCTCACTTGCATATTGGAATATCAACAGAATGGCGGCGTGGAGTAGAATTATAAAGGTAGGGGAAAGATAACCTTTCTTGAGGTTATTCAGACATGGTATTACCTCAAAAAGGGATTCTAATGTCACTGGGTGTGCCTCACCACAAATCTCAGAGGTCGCCATTTGGAAATTAATTTTTAAAGTCAGGTGTTAACAAGGAGCCATTTTCAACTTCTGAAATGCCCTTTCTGCTTCAGGGTTCCACTTACTTCCCTTGATAAGTTCTGTTAAGGACACTGCTATGGTGGAATCGTTGGGATTGAACCCACTCACTTGTGGTTTTATCCCCCTCTGCCGATTATGTACCCAAGATAACATACTTCTTCTAGGCCCAAGGCATACCTTTCTGTTGTCAAACCCCCTACTGAAGGAATCTAGTACTGCTTGCATTGTTAGTAGATGGCTTCCCCAGTCCTCACTAAACACAATATCATGCAGATATGCAGAAACATATTAACCATGAGGTTTAAGAACCTTATCTATCAGCCTTTGAAAGCTTGCTGGAGCCCCATGCGATCCAAAAAGAATTTTAACATACTGGAAGAGAACATCTGGGGGTAACAAAAGCAGTTTTCTGCTTAGCGCAATCTGTGGGGGGAATTTTCTAGTAGTCTTTAGGTAGGTCAAGTGTGGGGAAAAATATCTTCATTTCTCAGTATTGGGTTTATGTCAAATTTTAACACTTCATCAATTTTACTGAAACACAACGAGGGTTTTCACCTCAATACAATGGGATTTGACCACTCACTCTTTGATTCCTCAATAACTCTGTTCGTCTGACCTTTTTTTTTTAAAAAATATTTTATTTTTTTTACCTCCCTGGATATAACTCATCTTCAAGCCCCAGGAACTATAAAGTTTCACATGGACCCGTACCTGAGGTTCGGTGACCATGTCATATTTTACAATATACATGCACCCTGGGAATTATGAGAACACATCAGTATTTCTCTGTACAAGTTCTTTTGACTCTGATTTTGGTGACTTTGACAGAGATTCTCACACATGTACCTCTGACATGTTCATAATTGAGCAGATCTATTCTAATCTCTGCTTTGAGCCTCTTGAGCCATGTGGGTGTCTGCCATACTTTCAAAATAACTTTATATTTTCCCATCTGGCACAGAACGTCACATATTGTAAAGTCACATTGCATGCGCAATCCATATTATATTTTGCAAAGGCCACTGTGGAGCATATTATACTGTGCAGGGCCCACTGTGGAGCATATTATACTGTTTATGTATGAACATATACATTTATTTACCAAATGGCAACAAAAAACATCAAGATTTGATTGTTGTCCTGAAGATTTCTCTATGTGACTGTAATGAAGATATACGGAGGTGATTACAATATTACAGCCAAAGGAGAAGGTTATTGGGTGAGTGAGAACTTGGAGTCTAAAGATGGCTGCTGAGGGTGTAGTGAGCAGGTTAGCTAGGAAAAGAAGAAGGGTAAGTGTGTGAGAGGGAGGGGGGAGTGAGTCAGCTGTGCGTGCAGACCAAGGAATTATGGGAGTTGTAGGAACAGGAAGATGCTGATATAAACAAATGCAGAGGATGCCAGGAGCTCACAGAGAACCCAGAAATCACTGCTAAATAGTATTTGGGTGCACTTATAAATCTATTAACAGACCTTTTTTGAAAATTCGGTTCGGCAATCCAACTTGTCCCAGAGGTGCTCGATAGGTTTAAGTCTGGGCTCTGGGCAGGCCAGTGCAGTCGGTTAACCTGATTGTCACTGTACCAAGCCATGGTAAACCTTGCTACATGACAACTGGCGTTGTCATCCTGGAAGTAACATTGGTCTGACCCATAGAACCGCAATAATGTAGGAAGCACACTGTTATCTAAAATAGTGCAATAGGCGTCAGCATTGAGTTTACCATGTACTGGGACCAAGGGTCCCAGTCCATACCAGGAGAAACACCCCAGGAGAAACACCCCAGACCATAACTCCACTTACACCAAACTTTACTGGGTGTCCATATACTTGTTGGTAGACCCCTAGTAAGACAAGGATCTCATCCTTCAGTTTGGAGTAAATCTTGGGATCCTGTTCACAGCCTTCAATTAGGACATGAGGAGAAGAAAAGAGGAAACAAAACAGAAACACCCACTTCTATATGTCTCTTTAAACCTGCCTTGCCCATATCTGAAGCACCATATGTGGGGAGAGACAGTGACACAGCTGGTAGGGTACAAACAGGATACCTGTGTTTATGTTTATAATCCAAAACCGTCAGAAAAGAGCAGCCTTTCTCAGCAATAAAAAAAAATGGAATCTTTTCAGCTGAGCATTAACTAACATAGATCATCTGTCCATACCTCCCAACTTTTGAAGAACTGCGTCGTGTGTAGTGCGCCGCGGCAAATTTAGCTCCACCCACTTTTATGTTGACTCCGTCCATTCTCGTCCATTCCCGTCCATTCTCGTTCATTTTTCATGTGCCCCCACACATTTTTCATGTGCCTCCTACAGTCACCCATAAATTATATGTCCCCCCTCCATCTCTGCCCCAGTTTCATATACACCCTTCATCTGCCCCCAGTTTCATGTCCCACCTCCATCTCTGCCCCAGTTTTATGTCCCCCATCTCTGCCCCCAGATTCATGTCCCCTCCATCTCTGCCCCCAGATTCATGTCCCCATCTCTGCCCCAGATTAATGCCCCCCATCTCTGCCCCCAGATTCATGTCCCCCCATCTCTACCCCCAGATTAATGCCCCCCATCTCTGCCCCCAGAATCATGTCCCCCCCATCTCTGCCCCCAGATTAATGCCCCCCATCTCTGCCCCCAGATTCATGTTCCCCATCTCTGCCCCCAGAATCATGTCGCCCCATCTCTGCCCCCAGATTAATGTTCCCCCATCTGTTCCCCAGTTTCATGTCCCCCATCTCTGCCCCCATATTTATGTCCCCCCATCTCTGCCCCCAGATTCATGTCCCCCCATCTCTGCCCCCAGATTCATGTCCCCCCATCTCTGCCACCAGATTCATGTCCCCCCATCTCTGCCCCCACATTCATGTCCCTCATCTCTGCCCCCAGATTAATGTTCCCCCATCTCTGCCCCCAGATTCATGTCCCCCCATCTCTGCCCCCAGATTCCTGTCCCCCCATCTCTGCCCCCAGATTCATGTCCCCCCCATCTCTGCCCCCAGATTCATGTCCCCCATCTCTGCCCCCAGATTCATGTCCCCACATCTCTGCCCCCAGAATCATGTCCCCCATCTCTGCCCCCAGATTCATGTCCCCCCATCTCTGCCCCAGATTCATGTCCCCCCATCTGTGCCCCCAGAATCATGTCCCTCCCATCTCTGCCCCCAGTGTCATGCCGTCCCCTCCTTCATCTGCCCCGAGTTTCATGTTCCACCTCAATGTCTACACACAAAAACCACTTAAACTCACCTTTTCCTCACTCCCCCGCCGCTCTCTCCGCAGTCTCGCTAACACAGCCACTAGCCAGAGTGCAGCGGCAAAGCAAGGAGCTGAGCTGTGACAGCTCCTTGCTTTAGTCGCTTATGTATTCAACTCAGATCTGCGTCCTACAGACGCAGATCTGAGTTGAAATCGGGACATACCTCCCTCTAACCGGGACCGCGGGACACATCAACGAAATCATTAATTCACAGGCAGAGTACAGAGGTCCAAACTTTACAGCTCCAGTGCACTTCCAATACTGAGCCACAAACTGGACTTCTCCAGAAACCTGCTCAACTTTGAGTACTCCTCAACACCTGTGAAGGAGCCTGCAAATTTATCTCCACCCACTTTTATGTTGACTCCACCCATTCTCATTCATTTTTCATGTGCCCCCACACAGTATAATCCTCCTACAGTCACCCATAAATTATATGCCCCTCCTCTATCTCTCCCCCAGTTTCATATACACCCTTCATCTGCCCCCAGTTTCATGTCCCAACTCCATCTCCATCTCTGCCCCCAGTTTTATGTCCCCCCATCTCTGCCCCCAGATTAATGCCCCCCCATCTCTGCCCCCAGATTCATGTCCCCCCATCTCTACCCCCAGATTAATGCCCCCCATCTCTGCCCCCAGAATCATGTCCCCCCATCTCTGCCCCCAGATTAATACCCCCCATCTCTGCCCCCAGATTCATGTTCCCCATCTCTGCCCCCAGAATCATGTCCCCCCATCTCTGCCCCCAGATTAATGTTCCCCCATCTCTGCCCCCAGAATCATGTCCCCCATCTCTGCCCCCAGATTCATGTCCCCCCATCTCTGCCCCAGATTCATGTCCCCCATCTCTGCCCCCAGAATCATGTCCCCCGATCTCTGCCCCCAGTGTCATGCCGTCCCCTCCTTCATCTGCCCCGAGTTTCATGTTCCACCTCAATGTCTACACACAAAAACCACTTAAACTCACCTTTTCCTCGCTCCCCCGCCGCTCTCTCCGCAGTCTCGCTAACACAGCCACTAGCCAGAGTGCAGCGGCAAAGCAAGGAGCTGAGCTGTGACAGCTCCTTGCTTTAGTCGCTTATGTATTCAACTCAGATCTGCGTCCTACAGACGCAGATCTGAGTTGAAAACGGGACATACCTCCCTCTAACCGAGACCACGGGACACATCACCAAAATCATTAATTCACAGGCAGGGTACAGAGGTCCAAACTTTACAGCTCCAGTGAACTTCCAATACTGAGCCACAAACTGGACTTCTCCAGAAACCTGCTCAACTTTGAGTACTCCTCAACACCTGTGAAGGAGCCTTTGGGCCCCTTCACACGGAGTTTACGCTCCGTGTATTCTGTTAATTTTGCACAGAAAAATTAAATTAAATACACATTAAATACACGTGTAAAATTAACAAAATGAGCGGAGCGTATGCAGAATACACGGAGCGTAAACTCCGTGTGAAGGGGCCCTTTTAATGAAAATGTTGCAGGTGCAACGACTAAGCAGCACCCTGGTCCTAATAACAAAAATGGACTAAGAATTGGAGCTTTCCACTACTGACACCATATTGCTAGTACACGTATGAAAGAAACCTGGGAAATATATCTTCCCTGCAGTGGCATAACTACCGGGGAGGCAGCTGCCACAGGGCCAGGACATTAGGGGGCCCGGTGACAGCCGCTACCACTGCGGGGTTTTTTTTAATAGGCCGTTACCGGCTTTTTATTTACTTACCTGTGTGCAGGTAAGTAAATAGGGCCCATTACCGGCTGGAGTAACTCCAGCCGGTAACGGCTTATTAAGAAAAAAGAAAAAACCGCAGCGGTAGCAGCTGTCACCGGGCCCCTAATGTCCCACCGGGCCCTGTGGCAGCTGCCTCTGCTGCTACTGCGGTAGTTACACCACTGCCCACATAGTTAAATTCTCCTCCAGAGTGGTTTCAAACATTTCAATGTCCCCCCAGAATGGCAGGGTGCGGGAGCAGGAGGTGCCGACCAGAGAGTAGAGAAGTAAGTATATACACTGATGCTGCTCCTAGGTTGCAGCTTTGCAGCCTAAACGCTTGGGAAGCTTCAGAACTGGGCCATGGGCCACAGGGGGCTGCGTGTTTGACTCCTGCTTTATTAACATTGGTGATATGAGCATTTATCAAGCATGGACTGTCCCACAGCGCAGTAAGTGAATTCCCTAGTAGGCTCCTGTGCCAGGGTGGGCCACCACCACATCACTTACATGAGTGATACAAATCAAAGAACAGTGTACTAAATATACAATGTGGCCTACAGGCTCAGCAACATATTACTATTAAAAAAAAAAAAAAAAACATTTCAAATGTTTTTGCAATGTTTAGAATTTGCAAATGTTCCTGTACAGAGCTCCCTTATAATGCATTTTACTGGTGGGCCTGTGGTATGGCCAGCATCTCTACAATGAATCTGCTATGTTATAACAAAAAATGGATGGAGTTGTTACAGCCTGTACTCATCTATTTAAGAAAATGTTTAATAAAGTTGTATCTGAGAAACCATATATATAGGGGTTGGACAATAACTTGTAGATTGGTAGGGGTCTGACCACTTAGCTCCTCACCAAGGTGTCCTTTGATCCCTTGACTAGATGAGGCAGTGGTCGCACAGTTATGTTTCTGCTCCATTCATCTCTATGTGGAATGGGGATAACTGGTAAACTTGGTATAACCCTTTTAAGAGTGTTGATGAGTCAAGATAAGTTATGGTTAACTTGGGTCAGAATGGTCTCCTGAACCGACATCAGCTCCCACTTCCTTCTGTAATGATGATTCCTAATGCAGAGATGTGACCACCGCTGCTGCAGCAAGTACAGACCAATGGGGCATCAGAAAGTATCCGATTGGGAGCAGTAGGGGTTGGTGAGGTAAGTAAATAGTTGTTTTTTTTATCTTTGTACACCTTTCCAATCTGGATTAGTAATTTGTCTTTCTGGACAGCTCTTTATTCTGCTGGTGCTGTCACTCCTGGGACTTGGTCCAAGATCAGTGACGCGTACTGAGTCATTTGGCTGCTTATATGTGAATAGTACTGTCGGATTTTAGGGACAACTAATGGGCACCCAAGAGGTTTCCTCGAGCCTAGGTCATGGTTGTAGGGAATAATAAGAGAAAAGTTTCCCATGAGCAAATAATTTCCTTGTTTCATGAAACTCTATCCAATGTTGTTTATGGAAAAGCTCATTTTCGTTTTCTATACAGAGAACTGGAGGGGGGGGAGTGATTGACACAGTGGGGGCAGCCATGGGGGTAGGGGGACATGAATTTGTGAGGGCAACCAGGAGAGGGATATGAATCTGAGGGGGGCAACCTGGAGGGGGATATTGTATGGAGCCACATTATACTGTGTGAGAGCCACTAAGGGGTTTTATACAATGTGGGGGCCATTGAGGGAGCATTGTAATTTGTGCATGTCAAGTATTTCTACCCACTTATGAAATCTTTGCACAGGGCCCATCAATGTGTTAAAACGGCTTTGGTAGTGACAAGACTTTAGTTAAACTATTGTCTAGTTTTAGTAGGTCTTGATTTGAATACTGAAGTAACCATTACTCTATTGGGGATAGTGGGACATATTTATCAATAGAAGTCCGACACTTTTCTGTCTACAACTGCGCCAAAATTTGTGACACATGATATTTATGAAATATTTACGAACAGTACGCTAGAAAATAACAAAAAATTAGACAGGCTCCGCACTTTTGAAAAATGTGCCCCAGAATGAGCCTGGATTAAAAATGTCTAACATTAGATCACATTTATGAATCAGAAAAGATTATGTTGCAGATTTTCTTGTGCAAGGTAGACGATAAATGTGCACCATAAATTCCCGTTGTGCGCCATATATTTGTCTCCTCAGTAAGAGAGAGATAATTTGTGTCTACTTATGTTGTGGCAGGAATGGTAGGGTTTTGCCAAGTATTTGTTCTTTACAGCCTGCAAGTTAAAGGGGTATTCCCACCTCACATACTCATCATTCTTTACTGCTGTAAAATCTTCTTTCTTCCTGGTTTCTTGCATCATTTGGTGGGCGGGGTTTCACATGCAACCTGCCGTTTTGCTCCGCCCCAAATTCGTGTGTAGCTCCGCCCACCCATATTGGACTATGAAGTACAGGCAGCAGCAACTCCATTCTGTGTTACATACAGAGACTGCCTGTCTCTGCCATAATGAACACCAATGAGTTAGCTATCCTGATAACTGGGAGAACAGAAGAAATGAAAGCAGCTCCTCTCCCCTATCTGATAGCAGGGAGCAAGGACACGTGGTGTAGACACAGGAATAGCTAGATACACAGGCTGGCTCCCGTGCACTTAGCCCCTCCTCCCTCCCCCCTGAGAGCAGCAGATACATCACTTGACTCATGAGCAGCTAAGTCAGGGCTGTGGCCACAAAGAATTGAATAAAGTAAGATAGTGGACAAACAAAGCAGTTTTGCTGAAGCAGTGTATTTAGGAAAAGTCTTACATCCACATTAACAAGAAGTATAGATAGGATCCTTGTGATGGGACAACCCCTTTAAGATTTTTGTCTATAGATTTTGTCTCCCTGTTTCTCCCCAAATATTTGTTTCCTTTTTTGCGCCAAATACTTGTCTCATGGTAAGTCTGAATTTTCAAAGGTTCTAGAAACATTCTGTATTTATGAAGGTCCATACAAGAGATTCATACATATGTCTAAAACTACGTACAGGATTTGTAGTTTAAAGGGGTATTCCCACGTCGAATACTCACCAGTCTTCACTGCTGTAAAATCTTCTTTCTTCCTGGTTTCTTGTGTCATTTGGTGGGTGGGGTTTCACATGCATCATGCTGTTTAGCTCCGCCCACAAATTAGTGTGTTTCTCCGCCCACCGCATAGCGTGATCTTATGGGGCGGCTGAAGGGCCTGTGATGTTATCAAGGGTCCTTAAACAAGACTATATGCACAATATTGGACTATGAAGTACAGGCAGGAGCAACTCCATTCTGTGGTACATACAGAGACTGCCTGTCTCTGCCATAATAAACACAACGGAATTAGCTAGCCTGATAACTGGGAGAACAGAAGACGAGTTCAGAAATGAAAGCAGCTCCTCTCCCCTATCTGAGAGCAGGGAGTTAGGTCACGTGGTGTAGACACAGGAATAGCTAGAAACACAGGCTCGCTCCCGTGCACTTAGCCCCTCCTCCCTCCCCCCTGAGAGCAGAAGATACATCACTTGACTCTTGAGCAGATAAGTCAAGGACTGTGTCAACAATGAATTGAATAAAGTGATATAGTGGACAAACAAAGCAGTTTTGCTGAAGCAGTGTATTTAGGAAAAGTCTTACATCCACATTAACAAGCAGTATAGATAGGATCCTTGTGATGGGACAACCCCTTTAAGATCAACAATATTGATAAATGTGTCCCAATGTGTCTATTGTCACTATTATAGTGACACTGTGGTTGCTATCACTATAATCGTCACACTTTTTGCTATTATCATTGTTGCTGTGGCTATATTCATTACACTGGCCGACAAAAAAAACACATTTTTGAAAACTTTTTTTGTCTGGTGAGGTGATTTTAAATGTTTTTTTAGGTGCTGATCACGAATTTGCAATTAGTTTTTCTGTATCACCCACCGTTTTTCTCTAATTAGCCTCAACCGTTATTTTGGATATCACGCGCAACGAATTAAATTTATAATAGAAAAATTGAAAATTTAACATACATTTATATTGAACATTGTTTATTTACTTTCTTATGGTATTACTTTACATCTGTTTGTATTTTCAAATTCTTTTGCCTGTAAAACTGCGTACATTGCTTTTCCTATTTTACGATTTTTCTGGTTGGTCTCGATGTAGCGACCACTAGTAGTGTCCCATCATTGCAATGTTCCAACGACCCTGATATCTTTTCTCCATCACCTTGATATCCTGATGGAAGCGTTCGCCTTGTTCTTCGCTAACTGCTCCAAGATTTTCAGGGAAAAATCTCACATGCAAATTCAAATAGTGAAGTTTGAGGCTCATGAGACATCCTAGATTTTAAAATTTTTGCAGCATATTTTGAATGATTTTTTCATAGTCTGGATCTTTGTGATTTCCAAGAAACTTGGTTACCACATCTTTGAATGCTTTCCATGCCTCCTTTTCATCTTCTGTCATTGTCGCTTCAAAGTTAACATCAAATATCAGATTTCGGATATCAGGCCCAACGAAAACAACTTCTTTAAGTTTCGCTTCTGAGAGGTGAGGAAAGTTTTCACTCAAATATGTGAAACATGGTCCAGTCTTAGGTAAGGCTTTCACAAATCCTATTAATATTAGAGTTTGTGGGTTTGTGAGTTTGTGTGTTTGGATGTTTGTTCCTCAATCACCGAAAAACCGCTCTACCGATTTGGCTCAAATTTTCCACAAACATAGCTAATACACTGGATTGCGCAATAGGCTACTATTCGTCACAATAACGCACATATGTTTTTCCCACGACCCACACAAACATCCAACTCACATCACCATCTCTGCAAAATCACACACTTTGGCCCATAGCAAGCCCTAAAACTTCACATTCCCCTCTACAACCTAGCCCCTAACCACACACAATCACATTCACATATACTTCAGCACTTTCACACTCACCTTCACCATCCTGCAGGAGCCGACCTGTTTCACTCTCCGGCTCAGCCATCTTTACCGACCCCCACCACTGGGAGGATCCTTGGCTCCGCCCACCAGACTACTCCACTCTCTTCACACACTGTCACGAACATGGCGGCTGGCCGCATGGTTCCATACGCCGCTCATATGCGGGCCGCCACACATTGCCTCAGGCCGGCATACCATACAGCAGCGGAACCCGGCCGAACACGGCCAGCCGCATGTAACCCCCGTACTCTGCGGCTGGGAACACAGACGCCTCGGGTAACACCACACATGACTGCTGAAGCTGCAGCTGCGACACACACAGCTCCCCGGCATCATCATGGTAAGTGTTGTGGGGACATTGATCAGCAGGTTGCTTAGCGGAGGCGGGGGGTTACAACAGGTGGTGTGTAACGGGGGGGGGGAGGTGGTAGTGGTTAGGGAGGGGTTCTGCTGGGGGGGAAATGGTACCACAGGGCCGAGGGTGCGTAGAGGGGGGGGCCCCAGATTGCACATGTGGAAGGGAGGGGGGGTTACGGTCACCGGAGTCACGGGTGGCTGGTGCTGGGGGGAAGGGGGAGATGTAGGAGGTCACTGTAATCTCTATACGGGGGCAGGGGGCCGGGGGAGCAGGTGGTGGGTAAGGGCAGGGCCGGGGACACAGGTAACGGGAAAGAGGGGGGGCCGAGGCGCAGCAGCAAGGCCATTGCCTCCCGACCCACCATCCTGTAGGAGGGGCCTGCCGCAGCCGCAAGGAAAGGGACGTGGGGGGCCACGGGCCGCGATGCAGGTGGTTCGCGCCAGGGTCAGGGGGGCTGCGAAGGAAGTCGCGGGTAGGTGGGAAAACAAGCTGAGGGCAGAGATGGAGGAACAAGAAATATAAGCAGTTCACCGCCAACCCGTAGACGAAGTCACGGGTAACTGCTAGTTGTTTCATAATGCTTAATTTAATGTGAAGAGGAGGGAGCAAAATTTTTTTCAGATCAACCAAGCTCCTCCGCAGAACAGGGATTGACAAGGGATTGACGAACAGGCCATTCTTTTTTTATCCAAAGAAGGTTTACTGTCCCACTTACACAAAAAACATGGGAATTTAGTAAATCCTGACTGCTGACCTAGTAGCATGCACAGTAGCATGCCTGGGCACAGGCAGTTGTATATACTGCTGGAAAGCCGACAGTGCGCTGAATTCAGCGCACTGTCGGCTTTCACGATCTGTGCCCCGGGTAAAGAGCTATCAGTACCGTAGATCTTTACAGTCAGAAGGGCGTTCCTTACAGTCTGTTAGGAACGTCCTTCTCCACAGCAGCACCTATAGCGCTGTACTGTGAGAGGGGTGAGGAACTCCCCCCTCCCCTCCTGATAGTACTGAAACATGATAGACAAATTTGGAGGTCATTTTCAGTTTCAGCGCACAAAAATACATGGAAATAGCCTATTATTCAAGAAAATGTTTTTTGGTCGTTGGCCTGTGTTATTGTTGACACACTATCATTGCTATTACCAACAGTGTAACTAGCAAAGATCACACCGCATTACTGGCACCCACATGGTATAACACCCGATTTAGTGGCACCCACATAGTATAACACCCGCTTAACTGGCACCCACATGGTATAATGTTTACTTTACTGCCCCCACACTACCTCCTGACTACCCCCTCTACCAACACTTGGCAGTGCATGTGTTCTGAAGAAGTAGTAAGTAGTAAGCCACTGACGGGCATCTCCCCCTTGTGAAGAAAGGAGCAGGCATATTGAAATCCAACAGCCCAATCCTTTCTTCTGAATGTAAGGTGCAAGAGCTGGTAGACACAGACGCAGATAAATAGCTGTGAGTATTAGATTGCTTTACTGGCAACAACTGAGGTGCAAGACACAAAGAAGAGACAGCTTAGGCACAGCAGACCTGTCTCTACAGGTGAGGGCACCTCCTTCTATTCTTCTACTCTGTAGACTCTCCAGACCAGCTTACCATGCTCTTCAGTACCTTCCACTGACTCCACCTTCAGAGACTTCTTGCGTCTTCACCTCTCCCACGTTGATACAGCTGGTGCCATATAGTGGGGCGGTGGCTGGCTACATGAAGATTGAACACCTCCATGTACATTACATGATCAGCCAATTCCACTGAAACATTGATCTAAAGTGCAGGCTGGTCTTCTTGAATGGGTGGTCCAAGATCAGTAACTATCATCTCACACGTATCTATGATGCTATAGAACATCATGGATTTCCCATTCAGGTAGTGCATTTTTATATACAATTCTGTGGATATTTTGGCTAATGGGAAATGTATAAATTTTGGAAACCTCAATAATACATGGATGTCTATAAGGCAGCCCCAGAATGAGTACAGCTCTGCAGAGAGTAGCGAATGCATTGCGAAGCATGACAATACTGCAATGGAAATAATGAGAGTTTCCAGACAGGCAGGGGTTACGGAAGCAAAGTCTTTTATTACATGAGCACATCTGCCTGGCTGTGGTCGGCTGCTGGCAGGGACTTGGGAGAAGTCAGTGGGAAGGAATGTTGTTCTCTGCCGGAGGAGGAACAGCTACAGCTGGAGTCACAGGCTGTGAAGGAACTGATGGATAGCAGGTTGAGGGAATGTTATGGCTCTTAGTATGGAGGTACCAGCTGGAGAAGGCCCACGTGACCCAAGTTTGTAGGGAATGTTACTACACATTCCCTGTTATATAGTAGCAGCTGTCACTGCTTTGTAGACCTTATTCTGGTGTGTAGGGGAGTTGTATCCCTTACAGAATACAGTATTGCACGTGGTATTCCACGTCCTCACTTATACATAGGGAAGCCAGTACAGACCAGTCCAGGGCGGCTGGCTTGTGATAATAGACAATCCAGATGTCCATTACCCACATACTTTTCTGTTGTCTGTTCTTCCTTTGGTGTCTTAGAGGTCTGAAGTTTTGGTTATTCTGAATTTAGAGGAAATGGGTTGGTAACATAAGACCTATAAGAGCGCCATGTGCAGTATGGGTGTTGGCTTCTCAGTAAGAGTGTATTTCTGGTCTGGAGTGGTGCACAGGGTTTCCTCATGGGCAGTTCAGCTTCACACGTGTCCCTATTGTTATATAGTGCATTTATTCACAGCCGCAAACTAGCGCGGCGCATACGATCCCCGCTCCCATTGAAATCAATGGGAGCGTGTACGGCACGCAAAGGGTCCCACGGCGTCTACGTGCCAAATATCGTGGCACGTAACTCCGTGTGAACTCCCCCTAAGTCACTCGATGTGATATTTGCAGCACATTCTGTGGAGATTGGGGGTCAATATACAGTGTGGGGGCTGGGCTGAAGCATTATACTATGTGGAGGCAACAAGGAGGGGTATTATACCAAGTAGGGTCATTATAGTGTAGGGTGAGCTTGCCTGTCATGTCCCAACCCCACTGGAAAATCCTACATCCACCCTTGCATCTGCACTATCTCACCTCCCAGCCATTTTTGAATTAGCCTGCTTTTATTGATATTCTAATTAGCCTTCAGCGTGCACCCGGAAGTTCAGTGAGCACTGTCTGCTGCGTGTGTACAGGGGGGGAGGTGAATACAGGTAGGCTGATGAGTCAGCAGCAGCAGCCTCCCCCTATGTACACAGATCACACAAGCAGTGCTCAGAGAGAATCACAGACACTTCCGGGTGCACGCTGGAGGCAAATTAGCATCTCAATAAAAGTGGGATAATTCAAAAACGCCTGTGAGGATTTACAAAAAAAAGGTATGTGCTAGTTATGTGATATATGCTTAATTAGAAATGAGTTTTCGTAGTGATAGAATCCCTTTAATTTTGTTGTTTCAGAAACTATGTCAGAATTTTGTGTATTTTAGACCTTGCAGTGTTTATATTCATATATTGCTTGTGCTAATATTTTAATAAAAAACCTTTTCAAGCATATAGATCTGGAAACACATAAAAACTTTCACACAGTGAGCTATAAGTCTCTTTCTTGACAGTCCATAAAGTTGAGAGGTATGTATGCATTATCTCTACAGGGAAGCTAAATAGAGACTGGTGAGGACCGCCAGAGCACCAGTGCCGGGGCCGCAATGGATTTCACAGGATTTATGACCTTTACTGCAACCCCTTGAAGTTACATCTCGGAAATTCATTTGCAGAACCTTCAAAGATGAGCTGATCTCCTGGAAGGGAGTCTTCATATAGTAAAGGAGTCATCTAGTGCTGTACATTCCAGATATCCTGTGCCCTACATTTGAGGGCTCGGACCAGGAAGGAGCCCCCACTGCTAAAGATTACTTCTGTGCTTAATTTAGAAGTGTCTCAATTTCCTAAGTAATATGCATTAGCTCCGGGTGAGCTTAGGAAACCCTTTTGTATCTCACAATAGTCAGATTCTCTGTGTGGTCTGGCCAAGTGTACAGGTCATTCTCAGACACAAGGTGGATGGCGGCCAGTTCTGCCCATGCCAGGAGTTTCCAGTCTTCCTTCTGCATTCTCAGTGCTTGATGTATTTGCACCTTTTGTGACTAGAGAGAGGCAGCTTGGGGCAGACCGGACACGATCACATTACACCGTCCATGTGTAGGTATTTGGCACAGAATAAATAGCGCAGAGTTTCAGGGCCAAAATTGAGACTTTTTTTGGTTTTATGTTATAGCAAGGCTGAAAAATACACTGTGGTGAATATCAAGATCTGACTGATAATAAGTGTTTGTAATAAGTCGCATAGATTGTAAGCTCTTGCGAGCAGGGCCCTCACTTCTATTGTTGGATAGGTTCATTCTTTGTCACATTGTAATGTCAAATACTGTCTGTCCATGTACCCTGCTGTGGAATATGTTGGCGCTATATAAATAGTTATTATTATTATTTTTTCTTTTTTTTTTTTCTTTTTTATTGTTAAGGCTCCCATAAAAACTAGTTCACATGTCGTGGTCAAATCTCTGGCAAAAAAAGGAGCCTCCTATGCAGATGTGAACTCAGGCTTCTATGTGTGTACAGTATATAGCAGCATTATATTATGTGTACTGAGATACTATGTGAGAGGCTCATAAAGAATTAGTATCCTAAGGCCAGCCAAGTTATGTGAGGGACTAAAAAAATAATAAAAAATAATCCCTATCCTAAGGCCAACCATGCATGTGCTTGTCTATCTCCATTGAACTCTATGGAAGTAACAGAAACAGCTGAACAAGGCAGATGGAAACATTCTTAAAAGCTATGTACACCTCCGCCGCATTTTTTTATTATTGAATTACATGTATTTTAGGCTGAGGACCATTATTTTACTGTATTGTATTAAAAATTGTGCTTGGCGTATCTGTTAAAGCTGTATGTGTGAGCACTACAATACAAGCCGTAGAATGCCACTTATTAGGGAAACCATAAGACTGCCTGCCCAATGGCTCCTTTCTCTCCACCTGTCTGAACTAGACTTAGTGGGCACATGCGGACCGTTTTCCGGGGTTGGGCTTAGCTCACAGGGATTCTTACTATAGACACATCAAAGGGAAGGACAAGATTTTTTTTCTGCAACATCCAAGGATAACCAGAAACTGTGAAGTTTCAGAAATTGCAATCTGTTATTATAAAGCTTTATGGGTATGGTTATTTTTCCAAAAGTTTTTGAGGTTTGTACAACTAATTTCATTTAATCCTTCTAGGGGTTAACATTCTATTATAATCTATCTATCCTATAGAAAATCATGTTAATAATTCTGTGCATGGCGACATTTGCAAGTTCTTACTTCTTGCACCCCCCAACGGTCTGACAGATATATATTATGTATCTGACCTTGTCTGTACCTACTCATGGCAGTATACATTTTAATTTCAAGTGCGAGAACAAGCAAAGATTCATCCAAATTTATTAAGGGGGTGTGAGTAATTTGGCCACTATTAGTAACTTATCCTCTAAATATCTATAAAGGGATTCACAATATTTAGAACCGAAAAACAGAACTGAGAACTTAGTAAATGATTATGGTGTGGTTCATAAGACCACAAAAGACTTTGAAAAATTGGGGCAAAAAAGTCTTATTTATTCAGTGCAAGAACCAGTCCGCAGTGATGTTGCACCCCTAGTACAGTCCTGTAATAAAGTAGACACATCATCCGATGGCTGCTTACTATTCAGCACAATATCACTGGATGATGTGGCAAGGTGACACAACTATGGCGGCAATGTCCAGCAGTGAATTAGATGTTACATGGTATGTGCTCCATGACCATTTTCATCCATGGGCCTCCATCATTCTCAGTCCATTGCTTATTGTTGTTTTTAGGGGCATATAAAACCATTAAGTAAGAAAGATTCCCAAGTGAAGTTATGGCTAAACTGAAGATCTATCCAAGGGAATCTGAGTCACATTGTACTCTATGTAGACTATAATCCTGACACTACAGTTTTGGGTACGAAGAATCTATCATAAACATGATGTTTTATTTCAGTCTACACATTAAAGCATGTGACAAGAAGCAGTTTCAGTGAATGCAAAATATAAGGAGAGACTTTTCAATGTTTTATTCTTTAAGGAGCCTCAGTTTCGATTGTTACGCCAAACTCTCTAAATCAACATTGACATTCCAGGAGAACCACTCTTGTGCTCGATGGAAACTGTATGGAAGCGTGCCCCATGGCATATGAAATCCCACCACCCGCCCTCCCCTGCATACCAGTCAGGGGTTAACCCCTTCATTGCTAGAGTCTCTCGACAAAATGCTGGGGGGCTACTCCAGCAGAGAAGGGGTTAAAGTCCTGCTTTAACACTCCATTTGGGGTAGCCATGGAATAGAATGAGAACATAGGCAACAAGAGGTTTGAAGCTAGCATTGTAAGCCACTCTATTCATCTTTGTTCTTAGGAAGAAGGAAAAATTGGAAGTCAGAAGTTGGACAGATGGAAACATTAGAAAAGACAAAAAGATGAAAGATAGAAATTCGATTGGGTCAAACAATGGATTTCAGAGCTAGTGGTGACACACTGTCATCTCCTCGTGCGCTAATGCATCTTGTTGCGTTGGTCTCAGCACCGTTAATAGAATCTGTTCTAAAGTTAGCACCATTTTTTTTTGTTTTGCCGCCCAAACCCCCGAGAGACAAATATTACAAACTAGCATGTGAAAGAGGAGATACAAAATAATATTACACAAATATTTTCAGATGAGACAAAATCCACTGATGTTGCTTAGAAGATCATATTCTGATCCACGTCCTCTGCAAGAGACAAACAGAATGGGATATGTTAGTTTATACAATATGTTTTATTGCAATGTCTGTATTATAAGATAAAAAATCATATTTGCTATTGGTTTTTATTGGAAATTTTGCAGTTTTTGTCTTCAGGAATTTTCATGTATTCTCATAGATTGCATACTGCTCAGTCCCATTCAGGGAGAAGTCCAACAAGCTGTCTGATGGCTTTGTCTGTGCCCCTTATCTCTGCTGTTCTGACTGCAAGTCTATGGTGACATCTTTACAAACAAATCCAAGGTATGTAAATCAAAATGAATGCCCGCTTGGAGATATAAGGGATAAGGACCAAGCCATCTGTAGCCCTGATCTATAGATGAAAGCTTATCTGCTGGATTCACACTGAATGGTACCGAGCAGCCTGCAATGTATGAGACTATATGCAGGCCACAAAAGATAAGTGTGCTAAAATTTAGTGAGCACTGGCAGATGACCCTTACTCTTCAATGTTCTGATATACTTTGTGTATCAATTACTTACACTAAAGTTTCAGCTAATCTCATTGCTAACATTGAATACAAATGTTCATAATTTATTCCGGCAGTTGAAACCATAACAGGTCCCTAAAATATGGCGTCATAACATGGCATTTTGCATAAGCCCTGACATTGCTATGTGTCAAGTGACTGTGCTGTATATGTGAGTGTATGGGACTTTTATCTTATATATAAGTATGGTATAATTGTATTCATCGTAGTGTTGTTGTACTTACGCTCCTTGATTCCAAAGCACTTGGCCCATTCATCCAAAGCAATGTATTTGTCATTGTCGATATCGCATTCATCGAAGAAACGGGTGGTGCAGTGTTCCATGGGGATAAGAGGAGCACGGAGAGGAGACAGCTCAGTGTGAGACAGGTATCTAGGAATCAGATGTATTACAAACAGGTTATTTCCAATAGTGGCACAGGATTATTCAAGTTATCCAGTGTATGCATGTCTCAGATGTAATAATAGATATGTTCCATATGAGAAAACCATTTATGGTACTTTTATGGTTCTGCACCACAATCACAGAAATAATACCTACCCATCAATAGGGTGCTGGTCCAGCTGTCCGAATTGCCAGTGCACGGGGAAGACGTACATGTTGTAGTTCTTCTCAAAGTCACGTGCCAGCAGCTCCACGGGGTGGTCTCCAGCCTCCAGGCGCTTCTCGTTCTCATGGATCTTCTTCACCTGTATATGACATCATAGTAAAGTGAGAATTAGAAATGCGTTGTGGATGATCTCCAACTGAAGTAGTGTAAGATATCCAGTCTTGAATTGTCTTTCCTTCATATATTACTGAATCTGAACAAACATTCATTTGAGCATTCATTCCCGATTATTTCCTAACTTGCTCGTTTGGTCCTTTTATGATGACATAAAAATCCCCATTTGTTGTCAGTGTAAACAGGGATGTGCTGCCAACAATATATATATATATATATATATATATATATATATATATATATATATATATATACTATACTAGTGGTTCCCTGTGCTTAGCGGGGAAGGGGTTAATAAACAACTAATTAGCCTCATGATCATTGCAACATGTAAATGAAAATAAACATGCATTGTCTAACTAGCTATGTCATCGATTGGCGCACAATATGATAAAAAAGGATCCTTCGGCCCCATGCACATAAATGACTGTACTGTCTGATGTGGGGCCGAGTTTGCAGTGGAATGCACTCAGATGACACTTGGAGTGACAGTAGAATGAATTCCATAATATATTTACCTCTGTAGGGGCTTCTGATGAGGCTTCCGTCTATGACGGAAGACAGCAACGGACATTAACAAGGGTAGTGTGAACAAAGTCTAACATTAAACTTGTGGGTTCTGGAATTAAAGAAGATTTGGAACATTGCTGCAGAATATGACACAACCCCTCCATGTTGACTCATTACATAGGTAATAGATCCAGAACATCCATTCCCCAACCCATAATGCATTGCTGCAGTGTCCACCATCTAGCTAGTAGATATGGAAAAGAGAATGACTTAATCTGATCTGGCAGATGCAATTTTTATTTTATTTGGAATAGTTATTGGTAAGGGGGCAAAAACCTTTTTCCTATGGAAAACCATATGAATCAGTGGAAAGATGCATAAGCATGTATATCTCAGATGACAGCACTAGAGATGAGCGAACACTGTTCGGATCAGCCGATCCGAACAGCACGCACCCATAGAAATGAATGGAAGCACCTGTGACGCTGACTTTGCCGGCGGCCGGCGTCACAGGTGCTTCCATTCATTTCTATGGGTGCGTGCTGTTCGGATCGGCTGATCCGAACAGTGTTCACTCATCTCTAGACAGCACACTAATCTGTACAACTAACAACTTCACCAATGGTGTGACGTATGGCTTCTCTATTTTTGTCTGTTCCATAGACATTGAAATCCCCCACAACCCCCATTGTAATGACTAATAAAGGTCCCCGTGATCCACTGTGAATAAGTGATAGGTGGCAATAGTGGGACAACCCAATAATCACTCGCAATATTCATTATATTTATGGCCATTCATCTCTTCTATCCTCTAAAGCTACTTGTCCTACATAAGCTACTTGAGCATCATAAGAATGAGGGCACTATTGGGATCCAACCTTGGATATGGGTAGTGTGGGACATAACAAAGAGTACTTTAGTGGACATATTTGTTTCCTTACCCTCAACTTCTGTTTCTCATTGAGTAAATTGTTGTTCTCATCACGCTCGTACAGGCTGACTAGGACGTTCTTAAGCCAGTCACGCATACGCAGAGGGAATTCGCTCAGCTCAGAGTCCACGCAGGGAGGAATGACTGTAAGAGAAGGCCATCAATATGTTTACTGAAATGTTAAGCTCACATGAATATTAAAATATGTCCTATTTTTGTCCATTTCCGTGGATCCCTCAAGTATTTTAGGGTTATATGAAAGAGGATTCCCCAAGGAAGCAAAACATCCATGAAAAATAAACTGTTTTGCTTCTCAGTTGTCTGAATACAGCCTTAAGAAGACTAACCAACTAGAATACTAGAGGATCCTCTGTTAAGCCTGGGCTCAGATATAATAATGGATCCCAAAGGTCTTGGGTCTATTTCTTATGGGAAGGTTCACAATAAACCCGTTATTTCTTACTGATGATTCTGAAATTCTGAAATTTCCCCAATGTGGGACTGTTAAAGGATTATCTTATCTTATCTTATCTTATGATATGTCCTGTGTGTACAGTGATAACTAAAATTATGATGGATGCTACGTATATAGATAGATATGGAGTCATGTCCTCTGGTGAGCCAAAGAAATCCCAATCAGTTATTAAAGGATCTGGTACTACATTGAGTTAACATACAGTAAGAAGAAGATGATGAAAGGTCTTCAGACCTTCACCCCAGTCCGGTACCACATAAGCCAAAGAATCAACTAGAGGCATCAAGATGGTGACGGACACCATTCACTTTGCTCAGATAATTTTTGGCACTGTTCTTGTGCCTGAAAGACCATTTTACAGGGCAGTCTTTGTTGCAGCAAAGTCGGCTGCCGGAGGTTCTCACACTTCACAGAGGTTTCTTTGTGGACGCAGGAATGTCTATTATCCCGCCTGTTGTCACTGACATACTTATAGGGGAAGTATCTTTTTCAGAAGTGAGTTGTGCACTGTGAAGATCTTGAATAACATAAGTTAATCCTCTCTCCCTCTCAAGTAGTTGCGTTTCTATGCTGCAAACAAAAGACCAGACACTACACAATGTGCATTACTATATCAGGACAGTGACTCCTACTGGGTGTTTCTAAGAAATATTTAGTACTTATGAAATACAGCATAAGTAAATAAGTAATAAATTGCAATACCAGGTAGAACTAAAAGACAATAGTGGCGCTGTTTCTTGAAAAATAAGGGTCTTTTTCTAATCTCTGAAAACTCTACAGCAGATATATTTGTAGGAAAAACAATCCAGGTAATTGTTCGTGATGTCTAGCCCACTAGGTGGCACTACTTTATGGGCTGGTTCACTTATAGAAGACCCCAACTCCTGCATATTCTCTGATATAGCCTTGGAACTGAACTAAATTCAGGTATAAAACTATAATATTATGGTGAATGAACAGAATGTTCGACATTAAACATTTCATTGCAGGCTAGAACACATCTGTGAGCTTCAGGAATTATTCCCTAGGGGACACTGCGATGCTGATTGGTTGTGTTCAAGTAGAGCGCTGAGCTAGCAGGATACAGACATTTGACTCCCCGCAGCTGTAGAAGACATCTTCCCTCATGGGAGCTGCACATGCTCTAACCGGCAACCCATAATGAAATGACCCTGGGGTCTAACAGTGGAAAATGTGAATCCTAGTCAAGACGTTGGAGCAAGTTATTCTAAAGTAACTTTATTCGAATAATTCATGCCAAATTAGACACAGGAATTTTTAGTCGCTTTCTCAACCAGTTCTTAAATTAGGTGCAAACCAAAATCCAGGCTTTCTTCTGAAAACCGGACTCATCTATCAACTTAATGAAGTTTTTATAAGAGCTTGTATAGTCTTCGCTAACACTATGATGGGCCTCCGAAAAATGTGGAATAGGGGCTTACAGGGAACAAAGGTATATAATGAAAAAAGATCTTAGGAGCTCACATTTGCATGGTCCAATGTAATCCAAGTGCAGCTTGTGTCCTTTCTTTGTTCCCTCCAGGGTACACTTGGTGGCAAAGAAGTGGCAAGAAGAGTCGTAGGTCTTGTTGTCTGTACCACAGACCTATGAAAGAAATGGATGGGACAAATGGTCATTTTCAAAGGCTTGAGAGGTTCCAAAAGTTTGCATATTATATAATAGTAATGAGAATCTGATGCATGTAATGTGGTCCAGATAAAGGGTGGTCAAAGCAGTGGTCTTCTGAAAAGGTTTCACCATATCTAAAGAACAGACTTGCAATAATTGTGCAAAAATATCAAGAAAGTTCTCAAAAGAACACAAAGAGGAAGCTCTCAAAAGGAATTCACTCTCTTAGTCTTGATTTTTGCTTTTATTTGTTCACATTATGTGTAGCAACTTGTCCTCTACAGTTCTGTCTTCTTTTCTATTCAGACAACCCACTTGGAATGTATTTACTCTGAATGTGTCGCTTCAGGCCCATACTGGAATCTGACAACTGGACAACCTGTATCAATTTCTTATTTGTTCTTTTATATAATGAACTTTCTTTAGAGTCACTTTGCTCAAGATCTTCCAAATATGGAACTATACTAACATGGAATGTGTTACTGGTTTGTTATTGGTTTGTCCTAAATTATTCCTAAGTTTTTAGTGTGGATACAGGATAAATTTCAAGACTTACCTTCTCAAACTCGCCTACGCTTGCAGGGCAAGTTGATGGATCTTGGCATACGCACATTGGAGTGTTGCTCTCATCTACTTCGCACACCTTACCATGCTTGCAGTGATGGTTCAGGCAAGGATCTATGGGAAGAATGTTTTTATACAAATTTAGAAAGAATAGTCACATCATATAGTCATTGTTTCTAGAAAGGTTTTGGGTAAGGTACCAGTACATCTTCAATAGTTGTTGTTTGTACACTTATTCAGCCAACAGTTAGGGCTAGTTCACACGTGAACTGCCCGCGCGGGTTTTGACACAGAGAGAGACGCGGCGAGACGCGTCTCTCTCTTGTCAAAACCCGCCCGCCGCGACCATCGCTGTCGCGGCTTAACCCTCTGCTGTCGGCTCAAATGAATGAGCCGACATAGGAGGGAGCTGCGGGGGGCGGAAGCCGCGCGACTGAGACAGCGCGGCTTCCGCCTGAAGAAAGGACATGTCCTTTCTTTTCTCCGCTAGCAGCAGCTCGCCGCTAGCGGAGAACAGAAGCCCGGCGGTCTCCATAGACCACCATTATAAGGGGAGGTTTTGGACGCGAAATCCGCTGTCAAAAACCTCCCCTTATACTCACGTGTGAACTAGCCCTTATTCCTTCCAACACCCCTAATCACATGCATACTTGGCTTTGCCTGAATTGGTAAGTGTTTCAATGAAGGAAAGCAAGTTTATCTACTTGGTGAATACAGGATTGGGCATGATAAGATTCAACATGCCTGATCCTTTAGTCTTCCATCTGTCGCGTGAGAGTTGGGATGCTCCCATTCATATTAGTCAGCTGGTCCCACTGAAATCAACTTTTCTCTTATATGTATGTATGTAACCAAAACCAGTGCAAATATGTTGTAAATATATACCCAAGTTTTGGGCTCTGACTGGTAAATCTATCTAGTATACAGTGAAATATTTCCTGCATCTATAAAATATTTTATATAGATATAAAATATTACCTAACTGATGGTGAAGATGTGCTATGAGACTAGAAACATGCCGGGCTTGTTGGGGAGGGCGGCATTTTTGCTTACCTAAGCCAGTCCAGGACAAGCTGTCGTGGACTGGCTTAGTGTCACCGTCTCGCAGACCGGCACGGGTAGCGAGCGCTGCATTGGGGAGCCCTGTGGACGCAGCGCTGCTCCACCGGCCTCTTCTGACGCTCAGGCAGAGAGCAGGTCCTCTCCCTGCCTGCTCTCTGTCTGCTAACGCCGCTCCGCCATGCCCCCCTTCGCTCTGCCCCGCCCCCTCCTCCCGTGGTGGCAAAAAAGGTAGGTTCACCCCTGGTTGGGCTGGTAACAAATTAACTTGCACACAACACGCGTTTTTACCCTTACTATTAGCTGAGGGCATTCCTTACTTTCAGGTGTGGTAGGTTCCTCTTCCTCCTCCTCATTTATTGCTTCATCAAACTCTCCAACCTCTACCTGCACAGGGTTTGCTCCCACTACTGTCTCCTGTAAAGGTAAAGAATGAAGATGAAAGAAGCTCCTGAGAACTTGGTCGATCAATGTAAGAAGTTAGTTGTCTCACCTCAGTCACGACATCCTCTATCACCTCGTCCTCTTCTGGCAAAGCATCCTGTTGCTGCTTAAAGAGAGAAGAACTTAGTTAACCACTGTCATAAATGTGACCAACAACAGGATACTACAATGAAAGATCAAAAAGAGAATGGGTATCTCACTATAGTAAGGAAAGGAAATGTTTCCCAAATAGGATACTTCCTTTATGGGCCATTAAGTGGACCATGTTCAGCTTTCGACCAAATAAGAAGACCTGGTAGTAAAGCTTAAGTAAATGAGGTTTGCAAAGTCCCCTATTATGCTGTCAGCAATGAGAAACCCGGCAAGGTACAACTGACCCATGAATCTAAACCCAACACCGCCTCAACATAAAAGATCTTCCGGACAAACACTGTAGGATAACAGATGGACTTTCTCACTAGTACTATGTTACTTCAGTATGTCAGGGTCGAGTAAGAGGGGGATTTTATTTCATGTACATGACTACTTACAGGTGCAGCTAGTGCTTTGCCAGCCAGGCACAAGACGAAGAAGATCCAGACTCTCATTGTGCAACCAGATCTGACAAAAAAAAGTAGAAGTGAAGGGCTTGCTACATCATACATTGGCTGTACATATCACATAAAGCAAATGTGCATGAAAGATATGGTGAACCCAAAGTGAATTCCATACATGCAGGTTATGAAGATTGCAACAGACTTGATCTAATAATTTTGGTTCAACCTACCAATGATGATAATAAGATGAGTATTACAACATAAAACTGATGGTGGCTTAGGAAGCTCCACAGCAAAAACAGCCAAACAGCTTAGCTTCTTGAACCCTGTGAATGTGACTTTAGGGGAGGGGGATGTCATGGGGGGGAGTTACACTTAAATGTTTTTGCTTTTCATTAGAGTTTAAGGAGTATATGTCAAGCACAAACGTACTGCAAAATCAAGAGAGGCATGTGGCCCAGGGCATGGAGCAAGTCCCAACAGAGCCAGGAGAAGAACCTGGAGTTGTGGAGTGATATCCAGAAGAATAATGATTGGAAAGAAGGGGGGGGGGGGGGCAGTTGAAGGTTAAAGTGTAATATAAAAGACGATGTAGCTGGATTTTAAGATTAAGGGGGAGTTCACACGGGGGTACGTGCCGCGTGATGTGGCACGTAGATGCCGCAGGACCCTTTGCGGGCCGTACACGCTCCCATTGATTTCAATGGGAGCGGGGATCGTATGCGCCGCGCTAGTTTGCGGCCGTGCATTTATTCACGGCCGCAAACTAGCGCGGCGCATACGATCCCCGCTCCCATTGAAATCAATGGGAGCGTTTACGGCCCGCAAAGGGTCCTGCGGCGTCTACGTGCCACAACACACGGCACGTTACACCGTGTGAACTCCCCCTAAGAAATAAAAGGCTAATGTTGGCAGATTGGACCTATATTCCCTTGTGACTATGTGATCGCACATTCGCTTTGACTTTCCAACTTTCTGGAAATTGCCCTTGTAAATGGATACTAAGAATACAGATGTGTATATAAAATAGTTGTGTTAGGATACTGTCACACCACCTTTATGATAAATCCTGCTGTGCGACAACAATGTGCCATGGGAGTAAAGGCGACTTATCAAAAATATCTTATTGCATCACAGATACATTGTCTTCAATAGGTAAAATGGTTACATTAAGATAAACCCATGTAAAAATCATTGGGGTAGATTTACTGAGCTCCAATGGAGTAAAAAAATTGCAACTTTTTAAACAGAATTTGTAGGTGTCGTTTTTAAGGCCATATTCGAAAAAGGGGACATGTTGTGGGCAGGACTATTGTCACACCAGATTCTTCATCATCATCATCATCATCATCATCATCATCATCTACACCAGTTTTCTGGCGTAAATGATGCCTGAAATCTACAAGCTGGAGTATATATCAGTTAGGCCCTGTGGAGAATGTACCTGATTTAGGATTAGGCCTAGTAATATCAGGCTACTCCTCCAGCGGGGCAGTGATGATCTAAGACTAGTGTACATTATACTGGTCCTTATGATTCTCCCCCCATAGTTTTCTATAGTGGTAATCTAATGTATGGTTCTCCCAACGGTAATTACAGTAAAGCATGTGTATTTTTGATAGATTTTTTTCCACACCACTATGATGTGGAATCACCCTTGAAAAAGGATATCCAAAATATGGCTAGTATATTGAGTTGCTTTATTTCTGCAATATACTAATCATATGGGTCTATGTAGGGATCATATACATATAGGCAAGCATATGTAGTGAAGAAGAATCCCTCTGGGCGCCATCTTTGTATGTTTAGCACTCAGCTATCTATGTCAGTCCCAGACTATGAATGAGAGTCAGAGTACATATGTATGTCAGTCCCAGACTATGAATGGGGGTCAGGGTACATATCTATGTCAGTCCCAGACTATGAATGGGGGTCAGAGTATATATCTATGTCAGTCCCAGACTATGAATGGGGGTCAGAGTATATATCTATGTCAGTCCCAGACTATGAATGGGGGTCAGAGTATATATCTATGTCAGTCCCAGACTATGAATGGGGGTCAGAGTACATATGTATGTCAGTCCCAGACTATGAATGGGGGTCAGAGTATATATCTATGTCAGTCCCAGACTATGAATGGGGGTCAGGGTACATATCTATGTCAGTCCCAGACTATGAATGGGGGTCAGAGTACATATGTATGTCAGTCCCACACTATGAATGGGGGTCAGAGTACATTCCATCCAGAACATTCTTGAGATGGTGCGGGTTGCATAAGTGAGGCCTCAGATACTGTATATAGGTAATAAAGGTTGATTCTAAGACAATCCCTTTAAGCTGCCCATACCCCAGGTCAATGCCATTTGTTGTACAGATCATGGTAACTATCATAGCGACCAGTCTTCAGCACTATACAATAAAATTCATAAAAAGTTCCTTAAATTCCATAAACTTTCATAATTTTTCTGAACTTTCCTGTCCCGTCACTTGTTGCTACTATATATTACATCACATATATTAAATAAGGATCTCTGCTTTTATATATTCACATAAGTCCTTCAAATAGACGGACCCACAAGTGTTCACTTTCATTCCCAGTACACTTTGTAAAGTGGTCAGAGTCCGCCAAAAACTTCCTTTCATTCTATTTTCCCTGGCCGTAGATCCCCCCTCTGTGCACTGTCTCGGGTTGGGGTCAGTTCAGCTTTTTTGGCTTTCATGAGTGTCTGGCTGGAAAATTACTGCCACTTTTGGCAGCGCTCTTTACTCGCGATGCCCTGAATGCCTCTGCGCAGGCTGGGAGCACCCTGTTTTATTTGGCCATTTCCTGGCACTAGTTACAAGCATGCTGGGAGAACATTCTTTATGTCCACAGCCTGAAAATAAACAGGATTATTTAATCGCATTTCAGATCAGAGGGCGAAAACACTTTCACTAACCAAAAGCAACAGTGGGGCTGAGATGACAGCAGTGCCCCCTTATATATTCAGGCATTTGCTTTTGAAAAGCTCCTCACTAATACTATAAACTAGTTCAGGGGCGTATATAAGATTGTGGGCGGTTTATAGATGGAGTAGTGCGGTATGGGACAGGGCATAACATTCAAGCTCCCCATGCAAAATATATTGCCCTCATAGTGCCTTTACACTCTAATACCCACAGATGGTAAAATTTCCTGTTTGGAGCCCTCAGTATAATGCCCCCACACAGTATATTACCCCAACCTCCATATAGTGTAAGGGTCCTCAGTCTATACATAGTGTATTGCTCACCAGCCTACACTCTGTATAATGGCCCACACCTCCACACAGTATAATGCCCAGCACTTCCACAGAGTATCATGGCCCCAATCTACACACAGTATAATGCCCCCACATGGTATATTACCCCAACCTCCATATAGTGTAAGGGTCCTCAGTCTATACATAGTGTATTGCTCACCAGCCTACACAGAGTAACATGGCCCCAATCTACACACAGTATAATGCCCCCACATGGTATATTACCCCAACCTCCATATAGTGTAAGGGGCCTCAGTCTATACACAGTGTGTTTCTCACCAGGCTACACTCTGTATAATGGTCACACAGTGTAATGCCCAGCACTTCCACAGAGTATCATGGCCTCAGTCTACACACTTGCCCTTAATTGTAAGTGTTGACCGATAGTGTGCTGTATCACCAGAGCAAACAAGTAATGTGCAACCTATGTCAAAACAGCGCCAGCAGCAGAGAGGGTGCAGGCAGTCGCAGGAGTGGCGATTACTCTGAATCATGCCCCCTCATTGGAGGATCACTTATTGATAACCTGCAGGGCCATGCTGGTTAAGATCTTTCAGGAGAACCGTGGCTGACCTGGGTCAGCAAGAGGACAGTTTTAAATGTTAAATCACCCCCCTGTGTATGTCCCTTGTCCCTGGAGCACGGTGAATTATTCTATATAGATATATTGCAGACTAAAGTCTATCACTTATTTATGTAACTATGGTCCACTGATAGCAATGCCAAAAGGGTAATTGCAACAGGATCTTTACTGAGTGGCTCCCAATATACATATCTGGAACAGTTAGGTCAAGACTATAAAGGTTCAGACTAGCTCACAAGAGAGCTGGTGGGACCCTGATCTTGTGAACCCCAACCACTCCTTACCATCACCATCTTGCTAACACAGGTAAGAAGCTCCTAATCTAAGGCAAGAACGAGTTACCGGGCTACTGAGAGGACCACAGGACAGAAACCATCCAAGGTGAGGTCTAGATAGCAGGCTAAAACTGAAAACAATGTGTGTAAGGGCAGTTTTAGGAATTTGCCAATGGGAGGCAGGTAATATTTGCATTTAGGTGTACAGTGGACCCCAAAAATGAATTCTAGTGGTGGGCCCTTGGAGTTGAGAAATATGTCCACAGCTGGAGGACTAGAAATGGACTTTCATTCCTGGTTGAATGGTTTCACAACATTTCTAAATCACCCCGGAAACTCTATAAGGATTCACACTATGGTTTCCCTACCAATAGGAGTTCATATTGGGGCTCCTGCAGCAAGACCCTCACTACACAGACTGCTTCCTTCAAAAAAATTAGCATAAATAGTTTTTGCCCATAGGGCTATGAGCCTGTCCTGCATATAGAACAATTCACTCAACTTTAATGTCAAACTTTACTTTGCTTGGACACAATAATCAGTTTTCTAATACCAAATCGGATCAATAAAAAGTTCCAAAAAGAATTAAAACATTATTTTACAATGAGTCAGATGTGAGTCTGGAGGGGTAGTCCATCTCCTTGCTGAGACTGTCGTAAGAAGAGTTAAAGGCTATGCTATAACAGCATAGTCTTCTTCGCTACCATTTCAAGAGTGGGCACAATTTTCAGTGTCTGAAGAGAACCAACATAGAAAATGTAGAGCTACAACTTTTTACAGATGTAGGAACAGAAATAGATTCAACAATTTCCTCTGAAATATATATCTCAGAAACTCTGAGCATTGACGAGTGTGCTACCTGTTCAGCCTCTTTGTTAGTTTTGGCAAGAAAAAGTTGCAGATGCATAATAGCTATAGGAAACCATGATGAAGTGACCCCTGCTCTTTTTTTGGTTGGCCCCCATCGTGTCAATAACTAACTCTCATATGTTAAACTCATTGATACAGAAGTACAGAACCGTATGTATTTTGGTTGGAAGGCCCCATAGAGGGAAATATGTCCCGTAGCAAACAAACCTCAGCTCGTCATGATCTCAGAGCAAGGAAAAAACAAGTTTATTTCAGAAGAGTAAACTAACTTTATGAAAAGAGACTTCTTCTTGAGCCTCGTCTATGTCTGGAAAGATTTCACTTTGTACACTTCATGGACAGAGGAATACACATTGGCCGGATTCATCATGGAAGATGAAGCAAATGTAGCCATTAACCCGTTTGGTTATTGGGTTTTGCGTCTTTTCCTCTCAAATAGCGAAGAGGAAGTTTCTTCTTTCCATTTCTTTGGATATGAATTTGTAAGTTAATATTGAATATCTTAGTTCAAACTTTCATCCAGGAATCTTCACAACTTACTTAGGTGGAAAGAAGATACATCCGTCCAAGTCTGTCATGCCATGTATATTAAGTTCAACTTTTTGACTGTAGAAGAAGCTACTCTTCCTAAAGTTTTGGATGCTACTCTAGTGGTTCCATGTGTTGATGCCCTGACCATGACTTGAGGATGATTCCAGTTTGACCAATACTATATTTGTATTCTGATTATCCTTGACTTCTGTATATACTAGGTCCTAACAGGGAAAAGAAGAGTGCGTATGTTGGATTTCCTCCATTCCCCATGTGGAAGAGAGTCAGAAGATCTCCATATACATTATGGAGGTCTCCAGGCCAATCCTTCTTTCCCCATGTGGAAGAGAGTCAGGAGACCTCATTGGGCAATTGTTATCCATTGTTTTGTAGAGATATTGTATATTGGGGGCCCCAAGGCCATGGCAGATGTTTGCTCCTTTGTGCTTTTTCATGACCTGATACTATGTCATTTATTTTATCTATGTTGACAAATTTTTTACCATAAAAGCAGGATTTTCCTTGTTTGCTTTTCAATGTAGCTGTTGCTATGTAAAGTCATTGAATACTTTAAGATTATGGTAAGCTCAAGTTCTCAAAATGGTTTTTCATATTCATATTGTCCTCATATCAGATAAGCAACTGGTTAGTAATACAACATTTTTGAAATATTTTTTATGAAGTTAAAATGAGCTTTACCTGTATCATAGAACAATGTAACACTGACTGTAATGTACCTCTCAGTGCATCTCTCTCTATTCATTTCTATGAGGGTTCCTGAAATAGTAGGATCTTCATTCGCAGATGAAGGTCAGGGGATCCCCTATTCCTGAACCCTAGATTTTATGGACATAGAGTAGCTCCTGCGCTGCGGACCCAGCCCATCTGTGTATTATATAGACAGCTAAAACCCTACATTTGATAGACATAAAGTGTATCACTACACAAGTTCTCCCAGGTGGGGCTATCTTGAGCTGTGGAATGAAGGAGCAGGAAATTTATCTTGGTCTGAAGCCTGAATAAAATCTACCTGTGTATGGGACTGTGTGTACATGTGGATCATCACACCAACGTCATCAGCCACTGGAAGTCGTAAAATGAAGTGTATGGAGGAGAGGAGTATGTCATCTGTGTAACTGAGGCGTGAGGAGGAACTCTAAGAAAATAACATAGTTATGCTGTAGCTGCTATCAAATAAGCACCAAACATGCAAAGGGGTTTACCATAAAGGGAAGCTGCCCCCTCCTAGGACCTGTCTATTTTACTAAATAATTGTAATCTTAATGAAATAATTCTGGAGCCCCTTTTCTCATAAATATATCTTGTGCTTTTCCTCAGTTATTCGTCTTAGAAATGTATTAATAAATTGATGACTGGATGTTACCAGTAGGGGCTGCGTCTCTACACATTGTAACAATATCCAATCAGTGCGGACAGTATCAGAATGTTCAGGACACGCCCCATTGACAACAGCATGGTGATCTAGTTGTCAATTCATTTATACATTTGTAGGAAGAATAACAGAGGAACAGCATAACACAGCGTTATAAGAAAAGGATATTCGGAATGGTTATTTCATATGGAATGCAAGTGTGTACCAAATAGACAAGTCGGGATATATATATATATATATATATATATATATATATATATATATGGCAGTGTTGGGATTTTAGAGGGGGTCCCTATAAACTGATCTTTTATGGGGTTTGCTCCCTTCTTAAAATCAGAAATGGATCATATTTTGCTTTGAGGTTACTGTGAGACAAATACTACTACAATCTATTAGACTATCAAGATTGACCACCCTCAGAGACTGACTGACAACTGAAAAGAATTGCGTCTGCTGGCACAATATAAAGCAATTTGTAACTGCAGAGGTTTCCTTCCCACAGACATAGTAAAATATAACACCGTATTTCCCCCACAGTGGCAGCCATAACTTCCCATATCTTTGATATACACAGAGATTAATTGATCGCTGAACCATCTTCATTCTGTCTTCATACAACAACCCCTCTAAGCTGAAATACTAGATGTGGAGTCCTTCTTTAAATAATAGTGTTTTACTTCTATCTTATATTCCATATACACTGAAAAAGATATAGAAGGATGACATTTTATTATTTTCTATAGCAGTTAAAGAGGGGTTAATCCCCCTGCTGGTCTGCTCCATTATTAGCTGGAGACTAAGGGGTGGGGTTTAGTCAAGGGGTGGGGCTTAATAGCTTGCTCTACAGCAGGGGGAGGAGACTCTTATTCCAGCCAGTTGTCTTACAGCCACACACAGAACATTGATGATGAGGAGGAGTAAGGGGTAGTCGGCAATCCTCCTGGGACACAGAGAGAAGGATTCTTTATATATTTCTCCAGTTTAATTGTAAAAAATATTAGATAAAGAAAAAATATATTAATGGTGAAACAGCTGGAAAATTGTGTTGTATTTTCTATGTTTAGTGATTGCTATGGCCATCAGTATCAGCTTTTACAATCATTGCCGAAGTTATTGTTTAGTTAAAAACACGTTTTTATAATATTTATCTATTACTCTATAATATATAAATTGTGTTTAAGCAGTTTAAACATAAACAGTACTGAGTCCTAGAAGGGGAGTTGTCACAGATAAAGCTCCCAACATGTAAAATTTGCAGCCTATGACATCACCAGAGGTGGAAAGTCTGCACTCATACTTAAGTAATGGAGCATGAGAGGCCCACAAGAGTCCCTCGCCCTGTATGGGAGACTAATACTCGAAATGATGTGTGATAGTTTCCTAGTTCTTGTACTAAAGGTTACAGACCCTGCAATACTTTTCTTTAGGCCACGTTCACACAATGCAGTTCTCGAGTTTTGACAATTTTCAATAGAAGATCCTAAAGGAAAGATGGACATTTTGTAGATGATTACATTTAGCCACTTTAAAGGGAGTCTGTCACCAAATCCCAGCTAGATAGGTTAGAGTCACCAAATCACACAGTGTTTTCTCCTTGTGAATATTTGCCTACATCACCAAAATATTGTCATTTTGTCAATATGGCAATGAGTTCTCTGGAGCAATGAGGGAGTTGCCACTTACCACATTGGAGCAGCACCCTCATCGCTCCAAAGAGTTCATTTGCTTATTGACAAAACAGCAATACATTAGTAACTGAGGCAGCGAATCACAAGGGGAGACACTGTTTGATTCAGGTATCCATAACCTATCTATCTGCAGGGCTGGGTTGAGATGCTGGGTTATGGTAACCCTAACCTATCTATCTGTAGGGCTGAGTTGATATATTGGGTTCGGGAGACAAACTTCCTTTAATGGCTAAAAACAATGTGCCAAAATGCACCATGTGAACCTGGCCTTAAATGTCTTCTCACTTCATTCTGCAACTGGTTATGATCCCATTGAAAATCCATGAGCAGCCGCACTGTGTGATACTAGTCTATGGTTGTCTTCTGGGAGCCCCGATACTAGGAACCCTTGTACTCGGTCATATGTGGGGGGGAGCCATATTGATCCATCATTGTCCTCCCCGAACGTACTTTGTGATCTGGCACATCCACAATCCTATGGTGCTGACAACAAGCACAGCGGCTGCCCTTACTTATCACAGCAGCCTCCCAAATAGTAGATGACTTAAAGGGGCATTGCAATGGGAAACAAAAATCGTACACCATCTTTATCTATAAAAATCAGTAACAACGCTATATAATGAAAAGATAAAAAAGACAAAAAAAAAAATAATAAAAAACTAACAAAAAAATATAATTTAAAAAATAACATAATAATATATATGATAAGATCAAGAATGGGCCTCAAATACAGATGTAACCTAGGTGCACCCCTAGACCTGTGCTGGGGCGCTGATCAGCCGGTACAGGAGGACCTGACCATGTTGCTATAGCACCAAGCATTCCTCACAGCCTGAGTAATGTGAGCACAGCCAGGCAGGGTGGAGCTGGGCCTCCAGCAACTTTGTAAAGTTGATTCTCTCCCACATAACAGTACCCCTCCTTTCTTTTCTAACATCCCACCCCTCCCCCCTTTTTTGCTTATGTGGCAGACAATGCTTGTGTTAACCCCTCCCCCCCCCCCCCCTGCACTGTAGAGGACCCTGCCACGCAGTGACAACTACAATTTACACAGACAACAGCTGCCACTGCTTTTACAGATGTTCCCAACCAAGCTAAATGTAGCAGAGCTGAACGTGTCATTGAAATGTTTGAGACGGTATTGTCTGAGAGTCCGGGCAATTCTTTAAGACAACAGAGTTTACCAGCAGTCCTTTATACAAACCCTAAGATAACATATTGTACTATTGGAAGGAGCAAATGAAAAACTCAGCTCTGCTACATTGGCTTATTATGTTGTTATTATGCTGTATACTATATAATATTATGTCTATTGTTCTCCTCTATTATACAGAGTCCAGAAAGTTATCAAATACTATATTTTATATTAGAATGTTTAAGAACCTTAAAACACTTAACACCTAAAGACTAAAAAGTCATAAGATAAGTAACTAGATATCAGATAGATAGATAGATATCAGATAGATAGATATATAGATATGAGATAGATAGATATCAGATAGATAGATAGATAGATAGATAGATAGATAGATAGATAGATAGGAGATAGATAGATAGAAAGATAGATATGATAGCTCTATCTATCTCATATCTATCTATCTCATATCTATCTATCTATCTATCTATCTATCTATCTATCTATCTATCTCTCTCTCTCTCTCTCTCTGTCTGTCCGTCCATCCGTCCATCCATCCATCATAGGTCTTTGAACAGACAGAAAGACATACAAAGTTGGAATGATCAGATGAGACAACATGACTCAAGATAAACTGAACTCTGCTTATCTAGCATTTTATCTGCCTATCCATTTATCCATACTTCTAGGTCTTGGTACATATATACCATATATTATATACAGCACTGTTACAATACAAGTAATATCAGATAAAAATGCAACAGTTCTGTAAACAAGAAATAGATACTCATGTAATAGATAGTAACGTAGCGTTGTTATTTGTTACTTAGCCTCGCACCCCTTGGGAGAAAATCCTGGAGTTGGTTCACCTGTAAACCACATTGTGATATCCTGTCTGTCTGTATGTACAGTATATAATATATCCCAGTGATAAAATACATATCCACATTCCTAACACTTCCTTTGCTGCTCACATATCAAGTGTTCTCCTGAGTGGATTGTTCAGATTCCTTCTCCTTATCCTCAGCAAACTTTATTCCTTATCATTATGGAATTTCAAGAGTCAAACTGAACTCGCTCCGGTTAACCCTATACATGCTGCAATGTGTGACTATATTGAGACTATAGGTGTGATTGCAGTAATTAAAGATACAGGTCAGTTGGTTCCCTATGAAACTGCTGTATATATGAGATAAAGAAGTGATGTAGTATATGTGTACTGCGCCGCAGAATAGCTTAGTGCCAAATAAATGATAGGTTATAATATAGATATAATAGACGCTTACAATGTTACTATATTGTATATAAGTATAGATATAGCAGTTAAAATAACACAATAGTGTGACCTGTAAAACCACAGCTATCATACAATAATATTACAATGAGAAAAAACACAGCTCTGCTACATCGCTCACACACCTACTTGCACAAAATAGTTATTCCCTAGAGGAATTTTCATAGTCCAAGTGACATGTCATTTTGCAGTTTTATAGACCATGAGATAGTCCAATGCAGGATTAGAAATATAGCTGTGCAGGGATCCATACCTTGGACAAGAGAGGAGAGAGCTTCAGCCTCTGGGATGGTCTGAAGAAATCTGATGGGTGCAGGACAAGTTAGCAGAGAGCAGAGATGGGTGGGTGGGCCTGAGCTGTCTGTCTTTCTCATTCTTTCATGGGAGGTTGTGCTCGCCCTATCCTGCCCCCCTTCTACTTCTATTCTAAGGACGCTGCCAAAAAAAAGGAAAAAAAAAAACTTCAGGCCAGAGCAATCCACAGAGACTCCCAAACTTAATGCCAGGAAATGGAAGCTAATGACAGAATCCGTCTGCTCCGATATCGTCAGCAGAGACATTGATGTGACAGAAGGAAGCCAAATCCAAGAGTCCTGCTCACCCCAAAACCTTAAATATGAGTGACTGTATTGCAATAAGTACCCAAATATCTTCAACCTAATTCTTATAGCTTCCACATGACTTACGTAACTCTTTAAAATCATCCACGGGCCCAATACCACATGAGCTCCAGGGGCCCAATACCAAATCAACTCCAGGGGCACAATGCCACATCAGCTCCAGAGGCCCAATACCACATCAGCTCCAGGGGCCCAATACCACATCAGCTCCAGGGGCCCAATACCACATCAGCTCCAGAGGCCCAATACCACATTAGCTCCAGGGGTCCAATGCCACATGAGCTCCAGGGGCCCAATGCCACATCAGCTCCAGGGGCCCATTACCACATCAGCTCCAGGGGCCCAATACCACATCAGCTCCAGGGGCCCAATACCACATCAGCTCCAGGGGCCCAATACCACATCAGCTCCAGGGGCCCAATACCACATCAGCTCCAGGGGCCCAATACCACATCAGCTCCAAGGGCCTAATACCACATCAGCTCCAGGGGCCCAATACCACATCAGCTCCAGGGGCCCAATACCACATCAGCTCCAGGGGCCCAATACCACATCAGCTCCAGGGGCCTAATACCACAGCAGCTCCAAGGGCCTAATACCACGTCAGCTCCAGGGGCCTAATACCACATCAGCTCCAGGGGCCCAATACCACATCAGCTCCAGGGGCCCAATACCACATCAACTCCAGAGGCCCAGTGCCGTGTCAGCTCCAAGGGCCTAATACCACGTCAGCTCCAGAGGCCTAATACCACATCAGTTCCAGAGGCCCAATACAAAATCAGCTCCAGGGGCCCAATGCCACATCAACTCCAGGGGCCCAATGCCACATCAGCTCCAGGGGCCCAGTGCCATGTCAGCTCCAAGGGCCTAATACCACGTCAGCTCCAGGGGCCTAATTCCACATCAGCTCCAGAGGCCCAATACCACATGAGCTCCAGGGGCCCAATACCACATCAGCTCCAGGGATCTAATACCACATCAGCTCCAGGGGCCCAGTACCACATCAGCTCCAGAAGCCCAGTGCTACATCAGCTCCAAGGTCCTAATACCACGTCAGATCCAGAGGCCTAATACCACATCAGCTCCAGGGGCCCAATAACACATCAGCATCAGGGGCCAAATACCACGTCAGCTCCAGGGGCCCAATACCACATCAGCTCCCCCCACGAAGAATCAGAGCTAAGAGCCATTACTCTGGCAAGACTCTGTAGACCAGTGTTCACACCAGGGGAGCAGGGCCAGTGTTAGGGGGAAGAAGGCAAACTTGGCAAATGCCTAGAGCCACAGTCTCCAAAGGGGCCCTGGGATCTGCAGCACAAGACCATTGGTCTGATGATCTGGATCAGGGGAGCCCTAGTTACAAGTATATTGGCATGCAATGCACACCAATAATTTGTACATCTATGATAGAGCAGTAGTAGTAGTGGTCTCTGCTCTGACATAGATCACTGCATAGAAGCCTCTGAAGCAGGTCCAGGGCACAGGGTGCAATGTAGTGAGGTCATCACGCCCCGTGCGCAGGACCTGCTGTGGAGGCCGCAAGCAGGGAGAAGCTTCAGCCTCAGGACTCAGTGGGGGAGGCATGATAAGGTGATTAAATGGTTTATTATGTTCTGAGAAATTAAAGGACTTTATTACTGATAAGGGGGCACATGTTTATTAACAGGGTTAGTTTTAATAAGTCTATGGTAATTTATAAGGGGAGGGGGCTATTTATAAGGAGGACTTATTGTTAACTAGCCTCTGCTTGCGACTTTGTCTGCGTGTTGTTGGCGTCAATGATCTGCCTATATTCAGGAAATTGCTGCCGTTGATGGTTTGCCTGTTTCGGCATTTTGGCAGCTCTCAAGCTGTTCTGCTGCTGAACTTGTTCCTCACACCGTGCCTGTGATTGGTCCTGCATCTCAGCAGCTCGCTGGGATGCCATATAATGAGCGTATTGTTGGCGTCGATGATCCGCCTCCTCCTGAGTTTCAGCAGCTGTCAAGCTGGCCTGCCATTGAACTTGTTCCTTGTGCTGTGCCCCTGATTGTTCTGGCATCTCAGCAACTCAGCATATAATGAGCATGTTATTCGTGCTGATGATCCCCGTCAGCTCCGCTTGCGAAAACTCTGCTGACTTCTGGCTACCTTAATAGCTGTTGCTGTTTTAGAATTTTGCAACAAATTACATTTTCTTTTTCCCAACATGTTTAAAAGTAACAAACTGCCAATTTGGATTAAAGGTGTTTTCCCATCCAGTGTGTCAGCATGTTGCCTGGAGCAGATCAGATAATATGCAAATACATGTATAGAAGGGACTGAGTGTTTACGTAGAGAGATAACAGCCCTGGCTTTATCAGAATCTGAGATAAGGCTGCTGCAGGAGCAATGTAATATAGCATGTGAACATAAATTCAGAACAGTCATGAAGCCATGTCATTTGCCGGGATAAAAAGTAGCCTATGTTTTAATCCAGGATAGTTTTATCTATGTGCCGAATTTCATTCAAATCCGTTCAGCTGTTTTTGCGTGATTCCAAACAAACTTTCACATTTATAATATTAGTAGGATAGGATAGCATGCAAAACTCCATTGCTTAACAGTATATACTGATGGATATGTATATATATCCTACTGATATTATAAATATGAAAGTTTGTGGGTTTGGATGTTTGTTCCTCAATCACGCAAAAATGGCTGAATGGATTTGCATGAAATTTGCCACATACAGTGTTGGCCAAAAGTATTGGCACCCCAGCAATTATGTCAGATAATACTCATTTTCTTCCAGAAAATGATTGCAATCACAAATTCTTTGGTATTATTATCTTCATTTAATTTGTCTTCAATGGAAAACCACAAAAAGAATTGTCAAAAAGCCAAATTAGATATAATTCCACACCAAACATAAAAAAGGGGATGGACAAAAGTATTGGCACTGTTTGAAAAAAAATCATGTGATGCTTCTCTAATTTGTGTAATTAACAACACCTATTATTTACCTGAGGCACCTAACAGGTGGTGGCAATAACTAAATCACACTTGCAGCCAGTTGAAATGGATTAAAGTTGACTCAACCTCTGTCCTGTGTCCTTGTGTGTACCGCATTGAGCATGGAGAAAAGAAAGAAGACCAAAGAACTGTCTGAGGACTTGAGAAGCAAAATTGTGAGGAAGCATGAGCAATCTCAAGGCTACAAGTCCATCTCAAAAGACCTGAATGTTCCTGTGTCTACTGTGCGCAGTGTCATCAAGAAGTTTAAAGCCCATGGCACTGTGGCTAACCTCCCTAGATGTGGACGGAAAAGAAAAATTGACGAGAGACTTCAACGCAAGATTGTGCGGATGGTGGATAAAGAACCTCGACTAACATCCAAACAAGTTCAAGCTGTCCTGCAGTCCGAGGGTACAACAGTCTCAACTCGTACTATCCGTCGGCGTCTGAATGAAAAGGGACTGTATGGTAGGAGACCCAGGAAGACCCCACTTCTTACCCAGAGACATAAAAAAGCCAAGCTGGAGTTTGCCAAAACTTATCTGAGAAAACTAAAAACTCATTGATGGTTACCGGAGGCGGTTGTTCGCAGTTATTTTGTCTAAAGGTTTTGCTACCAAGTATTAGGCTGAGGGGCCAATACTTTTGTCCGGCCCTTTTTTGGAGTTTTGTGTAAAATGATCAATGATTTGACTTTTTTTTCATTCACTTTTGTGTTTTTTCATTGCAAGCAAAATAAATGAAGATATTAATACCAAAGAGTTTCCCAGACTGTCAGGAACGCCCTTCTGACTGTGAAGAGTTACGGTACCGGCACCAATAGCTCTTCACCCGGGGCACAGATCAGGAAAGCCAACAGTGCGCTGGATTCAGCGCACAGTCGGCTTTCCAGCAGTATATAAAACCGCATGTGCTCCAAACCATGAAAGGTCCACTTTAATAATAAGGACAGCTGGGGATTTATAATTAATAAGGAGGGATTATTATTAACCACATGAGGACCGCCGTACGTAAATTTACGGCCTCATGTGCTGGTACCTAAAGACCGGACTATTGCCGAAATACGTCCGGCCTTTAGGTACCTTCCTGGCGGGGGGAGGGGTGCGCGGGGGGGGGGGGGGGGCAGAGGTTATGTGTTACTAACACCTAACCCCTTCCTCCATAACGTCCAGTCGGAACTGAGTCCGACTGGACGTGTTAACCCTTTCGATCGCGCCGTGAAACATCACGGCGCGATCGAAAGGGATCCGCCGGCAATTGAAGCTGATCGGCACCCCCCGCGGCGAGATCGGGGGGTGCCGATGTCAGTAAAAGGTAGTCTGGGGTCTGGCCAGTGACCCCAGACTACCGGAGCCCCCACTTACCTGCTGCTTCTGCCCGGGCGATGGAGGAAGTGAGCGATGCAGCTCACTTCTTCTGTAGCTTGCAGGACACTGAATGCTGTGTCCTGCAAGCTGCTGTACAGAATCAGTTGGTGCTTTCATCAAAGCATCAACTGATTCAAGTGTCCTAAAGGGACACATGAAAAAGTAAAAAAAAAAGTAAAAAAAAAAAAAAAAAGTGTATGAAAAAAGTAATAAAGTTATAAAGCCCAAAAATCCTTTTTTCTATACAAAATGAATTATATTAAAAAAAGCACTAAAAATTAAAAAAACAATGCATATTTGGTATTGCCGCGTCCGTAACAACCTGTACAATAAAACTGAAATAATATTTAATGTACACAGTGAACATCGAAAAAAAAAACCCGGAAAAAACTCGCCGGAAGTAATGATTTCTTGCCATCTCATCCTACAAAATATGTTACAAAAAGTGATCAAAAAGTCATATGCACCCCACAACAGTACCAATAAAAAGCGCACATTGTCCCGCAAAAAATAAGCCCTCAACCAACACTGTCAACCGAAAAATAAAAATGTTACGCCTCTCAGAAGATGGCGATGCAAAAAACATTGATTTATGTCCCCAAATGTGTTTGTTTTGCAGAATTAGTATCACATAAAAAAATACTATAAATGAGGTATCGCCGTAACCGTACCGACCTGCAAAATAAAGGACACATGTTACTTATACTGTACGCTGCATGGCGAAGAATTTAAAATGTAAAACTCAATGCCAGGATTGATTTTTTTTTTTTAAATCCAGCAAGAAAGAGTTAATAAAATGTATTCAGTAAGTTGTAGGCACCCCAAAATGGTGTCATTACAAAATGCATCTCATCCCGCAAACAACAAGTCCTTATATGGCCACGTCACCAGAAAATAAAGAAAATATAGCCTCTACCAATGTGAAGACAAAATCCCGCAAAATCGCCAAATCATTAGAACACGACTGGCTGCGTCATGTAGGGAATATATAAACTGTGCGAGCGAATATCAGGGGACACCCCAGATTTACAGCTTATGAGGAAAAAGACACCAGAAGTGACCCCCTAAGTGACCCCAGAGTGACTCCCCTCATAGGAGCTCCTGGAACATAGTAGGGAATTTGGTGTTTGCAATGTTCTCCGCACAGCTTACATATTCCCTCTTCGCCATCCGCTGTGCAGTCACGTCTGGGATACTAATACTCACTACACCCCCTGATAGATTCTTTGAGGGGTGCAGTTTTCAAATGGGGTCACTCCTTTGGAGAATCCACTTTTCTGGTACCTTACAGGCTCTACAAACATGACATGGCGTTCAGATACCAAACATCTGAATCTGTGCTCCAAAAGCCGCATAGCACTCCTTCCCTTCTGCGCCCTGCTGTGCGCCCAAACTGCAGTTTATGCCACATGTACGACACATGTATGACACTGGTGTACCCGTTATATCGGAATTAATGTCATATGTGGGTATAAACTGATATTACGGCACAGCCGGACACAGAAGGGAAGAAGGGTTATTGGGTTTTTGGAGCACAGACGGTTTGGTTTTTGGATGCCATAACACTTTTGCAGAGCTGAAACGCTAGTAAAGTGGAATCCCCTGATATGAGACCTTATTTTGGAAACTACACCCCTGAAGGATTTATCCAGGGGTACAGAGAGCATTTTTAACCCCCAAGTGTTGCTATAACTTATTATCCATAAATGAATACGAAGCTGATAGTGAAAGGTGAAAATGACAATTTTTCGAGGAATACGTCATTTCAGTGCGTAATATGTTGTGCCCGCCTTGTATCAGAGATGAACGCTCTAAAAGCTGTTGTGCCCGGAATACCCGCTTACCAGTTTTTGGAGTGTGTATCTCTGCTGACATAAGTTGGGCACAACATATCGGGCACTAAAATGGCGAATCTCTGGAAAATTTTCATTTTTAACTTCTCATTATCAGTTGCGATATCATTTCTGGAAAATAAATAAATGCAACACTCAAGGGTTAAAAATGCTCGCTACGCCACTTGATAAATCCCATCAGTGGGCTAGTGTCCAAAATAGGGTGACATGTCTGCGGATTCCACTTTATTGACAATTCAGGGGCTTTGCAAAAGTGGCATGAACTCCAAAAACCAAACTGTGCTCCAAAAACCAAAATAGCGCTCCTTCCCTTCTGTGCCCGGCTGTACCAAACAGCCATTTATACCCACATATAGCATTAAGTACATTATCCGGGGTACACCAGTGTCATACATGTGGGCATACACTGCTATTTGGGTACCCAGCAGGGCGCAGATGTAAAGGAGCAATATGTGCTTTTGGAGTGCAGATTTAGATTCTTCGTTTTTGGACACCACGTCACATTTGCAGAGACCCTAAAATTGCCCCTACAAAATGAGGTCACTTCTTGGTGAATTCCAGTTTACTGGCACCTCCAAGACTCTTCAAAAACAACATGGTGCCCAGAGGGTCCCTCTAAATCTGTACCCCAAAAGCTAAAAAGCACAGTGCTCCTTCCCTTCTGAGCCCTGCTGTGTGCCCAAGCAGCAGTTTACACCCACATATATAATTTTTTGACCCCCGGGATGGCCCCTTAATAGTTTTAGGAGTGCAGGTCTCTGACAACACAAAGTGGGTGCAACGTATTGGGCACCGAAATGGCATATTTTTAAAAATTTCAATTTTCATTTTGTACATAAATTTTTGGGAAGCATTTTAGGCTCAAAATGATAATACCCCTTGATTCATTCCTTGACAGGTGTAGTTTCTAAAATGGGGTCACTTTTGAGCGGTTTCCATTGTATTGGTACTTTAGGGGCTCAGTAAATGCGATACGGGACCTGAAAACTATTCCAGCAACATCTGCCCTCCAAAAGCCAAATAGCGCTCTTTCCATTCTGAGCCCCAACATGTACCCATACAGCAGATTTTGGCCACAGATGAGGTACTGCCGTGTTCAGAAGAAATTGTGTAACAAACTGTGGGGGGCTTTTAATTCTTAAACTATTTGCAAAATTAAAACTATGGCGCTAAATGGACGATTTATTGGGAAAAAAAGTAATTTTTCATTTTCATTTCCCAATGTTAATAAAATCTGTGAAACACCTGTGAGGCCAAAATACTCACTCTACCCCTAGATAAATTCTATGAGTGGTGTAGTTTCCAAAATGGGGTCACTTTTAGGGGGTTTCCACTGTATTGGTACTTTAGGGGCTCTGCAAATGCGATATGGGACCTGAAAAATATTCCAGCAAAATCTGCCCTTCAAAAGCCAAATAGCACTCTTTCCATTCTGAGCCCCGCCATGTTCCCATACAGCAGATTATGACCCCATATGGGGCATTTCTGTGTTCAGGAGAAATTGTGTAACAAATTTTAGGGAGCTTTTTCTCCTTTATCCTCTTGTGAAAATTAAAAATTTGGGGCTAAATTGACAGTTTATTGGAAAAAAAGTAATTTTTAATTTTCATGGCCCAATGTTAATAAAATCTGGGAAACAGCTGTAGGGTCAAAATGCTCACTATACCCTTTGATATATTCTGTGGGGGGTGTAGTTTCCCAAATGGGGTCACTTTTAGGGGGTTTCCACTGTATTGGTACTGTAGGGGCTCTGCTAATGCGACATGGCACCTAAAAATAATTCCAGCAAAATCTGCCATCCAACAGCAAAATAGCGCTCCTTCCATTCTGAGCCCCGCCATGTACCCATACAGCATACTATGGCCACATATGGGGTATTGCCGTGTTCAGGAGAAATTGTTTAACAAACTGTGGGGGGCTTTTACTCCTTTAACCCCTTGTGAAAATGAAAACTTTGGAGATAAAGTGACATTTTAGTAATTTTTCATTTACACATCCCAATGTTAGTAAAATCTGTGAAACAACTGTAGGGTCAAAATGCTCACTATACCCCTTGATAAATTTTGTGAGGGGTGTGGATTCTAAAATGGGGTCACTTTTGGGGGGGTTTCCATTGTTTTGGTACTCTAGGGGCTCTGCTAATGAGGCATGGTGCCTGAAAATTATTCCAGCAAAATCTGCTGTTCACACACCCAGTGTCGTTCCTTCCCTTCCATGCACTGCCGTGTGCCCAAAAATCAGTTTATACCCACATGTGGGGTATTTCTGTGTACGGGAGAAATTGCACAATAAACTGTCATATGCATTTTCTCCTTTAACCCTTTTTGAATGTGTTAATTTTAGGTCTAAATGAATGTATTAGTGAAAAAAAATGAAATGTCTAAATTTCACTGCCATATTATTTCTATTCTTATGAAATGCTTAAAGGGTTAACAAACATCCCAAATGCTGTTTTGAATAATTTGAGGGGTGCAGTTTTGAAAATGGGGTGATTTATGGGGGTTTCTATTATACAGGCCTTTATAATTACTTTCAGAACTGAAGTGGTCCCTAAAAAATTGGTTTGGGGAATTTTCTTGTAAATCTGGAAAATCGCTGTTACACTTGTAAGCCTTATGACATCCAAAATAAATTAAAAGACAATCAAAAGATGATGCCAATATAAAGCAGAGATATGGGAGATAATATTTATTCATGTATTTGGATGGTATGACTATTTGCCTGAAAAGTAGAGAATTTCACATTTTGAAAATTGCAATTTTTTTCAAATTTCCATCAAATTTCCTAGTTTTTTTAATAAATAAATACAAAAATATTGATTAGTGTTTACCACTAACATGAAGTATAATGTGTTACGAAAAAAACAATCTCAAAATCACTTGTGTAAGTTAAAGCGTCTCAAAGTTATTGCCATTTAAAGTGACACATGTCAGTTTTGAAAAAAAAGGCCTGGTCTTTAACATACTTTTGGGCCCGGTCCTTAACCGGTTAATGATTCTGAAGAAAGTATTACTTATGTGGGGGATGAACTATTCCTAATAGGGGGGAGTATTATTTATAAGGACAAACTATTATTATTAAGGGAACACTATTACTCATAAGCAGGGACAATTATTTATAAGGAGCAGTAAAATAACTCATAAGGCGATATGAAAGGTGGTGATTTGTATTGTGTATGGTCAAAAAAGGGGATTGTTATTATATTGCTGGGCAGAGAAGAATATTATTAAATCAGTATTTTAAAAGGAGTTTTCTAACCACAAACTGATTTTTGATACTGATGACCTGTCCACAGGATAGGACATCAGTCTGTAGTCTGTCAGGGTCCAACCTGAAAGCTGCTTATGGACAGGATTCAGCACCGCTACTATTCAAGTAATAGGACTGGCACAGCAGCGCCATCCACTGTATAGTGGTGGTTCTGGGTAATTGCAGTATCACTTCCTATTACTTGAATAGTAGTGGTGCGGCATCCTGTCCACTAGCAGTATCTGGCACTAGGAAACTGCTAGTACAGATGATCTGTGTGGGGTTCGGGCGTTCAACCCTGACAGATCACATACTGAAATACTGATGACCTGTCCTGTGGATAGATTATGAGTATAAAAGAATCAACTTGGGGCCAGAAAACCCTTTAAGTGATGTGATGATTATTAGGTCAGAATTCTGTGTAGTACATGGCTTTGGTCTCTGATTCACTATACAATGTAATGGAGGTTGTGTACTATCTGGTCCTTGTATAGAGGTGTTATTGGTCTATACATGATCTGTTTTGTTTGGTAACTGTCTGTATAGTGGTTATAATTCTCCCCAGTATAGCGGTACACACATAGGAGTTTCACAACTAAATATATCTTTACAATTTTTTTTACTCCTGATGTTTTACAACTATATCACTGCCACTGGAAGTGCAGCCCTGACTTCTGAAATGACTGGATATGATGGTGTTGTTGGTATATCAGGATATAGGGGCCTCACTTTTAATTCTGCCCAGGGCCACACTTTGTGTACAAACGCCCTGGGTGAGTATAACCACTTATATTTCTACTCACCTCTCCCGGTGCTACACAAGTTCAGCCGCTACCTATTGGATTATTCCCACAGGTAGCGGCTGATATTTTACTCACTGACCCCCGCTCCTGTTACGTGTGGCCTCTGCTTCCGCCTCCAAGGTGCAAACACTGCAGCGCCCTCTGCAGGAAGAAGTGAAGGCTAGTCTGGACAGAAATGGGGATCAGTGAGTAAAATATCAGCTGTTACCTGCTGGAATAATCCAACCAGAAGCTGCCCATTAAAAAATGCCACCCCTCAGTTTATGCCAGGAGATCATAAGGTCAACTCATGGCAGGTCCTGGTTACTATGTAAGTTGCCAAATAGTGACCCCTAATAACTGGATAGTGACCCTGATACCTTCCAACCCTTCATAAATCCACTAGTAGGGAGCTCTGCTTGGGACAATGAGTGATGACAATATCTGTAAATTGCAGAAGAATATGTTATTGCTGTATAAGCAAAGCCAATATGTGAATGCAGTTGTGATGTTATCCTGTAACCTGCGCCCACATGCTGAGTCCTCTACTCTTTGCTGAGTGGGGCCCTCTTCCAAGTTTTGTTATGGGGCCCTGCGGATATGAAGCCTCTTTAGTCTATTCCCTATTATTATACCCCCGGTCTCCTTTGTGTTCAGTCGCTCTTGTGGAGTCTTTAGTCTTCTTTCAGGTAGGATGTTGTGAATAGATGTGAGGACACTTCTAATGTTATTGTCCCCCATCACATGTAATGTAACCTGGGACAGGAGATGACATTATGGTATCACAATGACTAGAGTTATGAGTGATCTGCTCATTGTATATGGCGCCCCCTATAGTCCCCTGTCCTGTAGGAGCTGCTGCCATATACTGTATATTGCATATCCTTTGGATACACCATAAATGTCTCTCATGAGAAAACACCTTAAGGGGGAATTCACACGGCGTAATGCCGGGCGTGTATCACAGCCGTACACGCCGGCGTTACGGCAGACTGCCGAACACTTCCCATTTACTTCAATGGGAGCGCTCGTAAACGCCGCTGTTACGAGTGCTCCCATTGAAGTGAATGGGAAGTGTTCGGCAGTCTGCCGTAACGCCGGCGTGTACGGCTGTGATACACGCCCGGCGTTACTCCGTGTGAATGCCCCCGAAGGTTGGGGCCCCACGGGACAGAAAAGCCACTCAAAAAACTGCAACAAATTCTGCAACCTAAAAAGCTGCAACGTGGGGCCTTAGTCGTAATAACTTTTTTTTTCTTTGCTGTAACCATATGAAGGCTTGTTTTATTGCAGGATGAATTATTTCTTATAATTGCACCATTTTGGGCTACATATGAGATATTGAAACAAATGTTACTTGTTATTTATAAACGACGGAAAATTCAAGCATTTTTGAAAAATATTGCTTGAGATTTGTTTATAGGGCATTTACTGTGCAGTCTAAATGACATGTTATTTTGTGGGTCAATGTGATTAGTTTGGTACCAAATAAAGAGGACATTCACAATAATTTTAGCAAAAAAAAAAAAAGAATTCTGTCATAAGGACACAAAAACATTCTTTTGGCGTCGATCCAAAAAAAGTAGACAGAAACACATTTGCTGTTTTCTTATTGATCTCTATGGACAAGGATAGCCATCCATTTGCATTGGTCTCCGTCCATTTTTTAATCCGTTAAACCAGGGGTGCTCACATTTTTTCAGCATGTGAGCTACTTTATAACATGACCAAGTCCAAAGATCTACTACCCACTTCTTGTGGGCCGGGTCGGGCCTGTGGGCGGGGCATGTCTGTGGGTGGGGCTGGGCATGTGGGCGGGGCCGGGCGGAGCGTGAGAGCAGGAGACAGTGGCGTTCTGTGGCCGCCCAGGGATCCCCGCTGTCTGCTTGTTCACAGCGCAAGCTGAGAGTTATCTCTGGACACTGGCAGGCTGGGGCTGCGGCAGTCCCGCCTGCCAGTGTCCGTAGATGACTCTCAGCCTGCGCTGTGAACAAGCAGCACTCCGGCCCCCTCCATCCCTAAGAGCGGGGAGCGCGTCATCCCCCGGAGCTGTTGCTGCCCGGCCTGCAAGTGTCCGAAATGCTTATTCACAGCGCAGGCTTAGAGTCGACTCTCAGCCTGCACTGTGAACAAGCAGACGCCGGGGATCCCTGGCTGCATCCCCCGATCGACCCATACGTCCATTGCAATCGACCAGTAGATCGCGATTGACATATTGGGCACTCCTGCGTTAAACTGATCTGCTAAAACATTTTCTGTGAATGGACCTCTATATGGTTTTTTAAGCTTTACGATTTTTAATGTTTAACACTTTATTAAACCTTTTTTAGCCCCACTAGCGACCATGAGATCGCTTGATATCATACACTGCACAACTTCTGTATTACAATGTGTTTTACCTGTAAGCCTAAAGCTGACAAACAGCCTATCAGATCCATCCTGAAGAGAACTGATGTGGAAGACCCAGCGGCCTTTATTATTATTATTATTATTAGGCCTCCGGATGTCATAAAAACTCATATGTACCCCGCAATCTCTTTATGGGATGTTACTTGACTGCAGCGTCTAGGACATTGAATAGCCAGAAATAGAGTTTCTACTATTTACCTACAGCCGGCAGTGATGTCTGACACACGTCTTGTTTTTGGGATGTGAGTTTTCCATAGATACTTGCTTGTAAGAGGTGAGCTGACAGCTATGTGAGTTATGTTTCCTGCCTGGCAGTACAACATATACAGTCCTATAGCAGATTATTTATATATTTGGTTTGAGCCATTACCAGGAGTAAGCATGTGGTCAGTAGTCATTCATCTCTTATGGGGCCATTATAAAAAAAGGCAGGTCCCTTTAAATCCGCTGTGTATTTCTTTTTCCAACGCAGCCACCAAACATTCATAAAAGAAGAACTTCTCTGCCAAAATAAATTTGCTCACAGTTCTTCTGTGTGAACGTCTGACATAGTTGGATTATTAATAACTGAATATGTTTAGTTATTAGTCCAAGCTAGTCTTGAGCTTGGATGTGAATTTGTTCCTTTAGGGTAATCATTATCCATATGCTGTATTATGTTATAGGAGCGGCACAGAGGGGATCCCCCTGTCTTAGCCTCAGCAGACAGCTGCGAAGAGAACCCCTACTTGGGAGGAATCAACCCAGCTATTTATTACATCATTGTCCAGTAACTTTAATGGATTCCATGTAATACCAGATTTCTTTTGCAGAGGCTACTGTAGAAGAGATGTGCAGCTTCATTCAACTATGACTAGGCCTTTAGCTCCCAGATCTAGAGCAATAAGGTGATAACCAGCAGTTACGTATTTACGGAAGTGTTGCCCAAATGGGACTACTACTTGTACTACTACTACGACTACAACTACTACTACTACTACTACTACTACTACTACTACTAGTTTCAGGTAGTCCTACACCTGCATTAGGCTAGGGCTATATGGCAATTTTTGCACCACCAAAGGTTGATGGGCTGCCTTGCAACTCTTTCACTAATATTATTGAATGGAGTTGCATCCTGACCCCTAGTGTGCCACAACCGCAACTTATGACACAAAAATGTTGCGCTATGTTTAACTTAAAGATGGTCAAGGCACGCTAGGAGTTGCAGTGCGACTCCATTCACTAACATTAGTGAAGGAATATCAGGGTGACCTGGTGATCTTTGGTAGTCATAGTCAGATCAAATCACTCCCAGACATCTTTGTAAATCCACAAGTGACAAGAGTTTTGAAGGTGATACAATGTCCAGTGCTCTAGAAAAAAGAAAAATCATATCTGTGGTTTAGTCGTGGTTCACTTGTTACATAGTTTGCCATAAGCCTAGTGCTATATGGCAAATTTTGTCGTGAGACAAACCACATGGCCAAAGATTGCAGTGTAGCGCTGCCTCCAATGTAGGTAATGAAATTGAGAGTGTTGCGACTCAAAAGTTACCAAGAAACAATGATAATAAAAATCCAAAGTTGATGAATTTTTAGGATCTTTATGGCACTTGCAATGAAACCTCATTCACTTTCATGAGCTACAATTTTCAATTGCACATTGTGTGTCATGGCCAAAGTCTCCATGTAAACGTAGCTTAAAGAGGACCTTTCACCACTTTTGGGCACAGGCAGTTCTATATACTGCCAGAAAGCTGACAGTGCGCTGAATTCAGCGCACTGTCGGCTTTCCCGATCTGTGCCCGGTGTGAAGAGCTTACGGCCCGGTACCGTAGCTCTTCTATGGTCAGAAGGGCGTTTCTGACCATTAGCCAGGAACGTCCTTCTGCCTCGCGGCGCCAATCCCGCTGTACTGTGGAGCGGGGAGGAACGCCCCCTCCCTCTCCTGATAATGCTAGTCTACGGACAAGCAGTGTGAGCAGAGGGAGGGGGCGTTCCTCCCGGCTCTACAGCACAGCGTGATTGGCGCCGCGAGACAGAAGGACATTCCTGGCTAATGGTCAGAAACGCCCTTCTGACTGTAAAGAGCTACGGTACCGGGACCGATAGCGCTTTACACCGGGCACGGATCGGGAAAGCCGACAGTGCGCTGAATTCAGCGCACTGTCAGCTTTCTGGCAGTATATAACACTGCCTGTGCCCGGATATGGTGAAAGGTCCTCTTTAAACTTACCTCACTAAGAACAAGGAGCACAAGGGTGTTTTTTTCTGCCTTGAGACAGGGCAGGACACTTCTTTTTTCAGATATCCCTGGCTTCTGTGGTTGTCTCTTTTTTTAAAAAAATTTTTTTATTAAAGTTTTATCGAAGAAAAACGTACAAGAGAGTGTGATGAGACATTCACAATAAGAACAGTAAAACATGGTAAGATTTGTAAAACAGATTGGTACAAGCAAGGGCGTTTCATTGAATGCCGTGATAACAGGGCAGCAACTACATAGCAACATAATAATAACAACAAAGTAACAACGCGGGAAAGGGTATAAGAGGAAACATACAAAGGTGGACCAACCTACTAGAACATAAAGAGCGTATGGTTGGAATAATGGAATTGACAATGACGAGTATATGTGGCTGTTTATGTGAAAAGGGCCCACATTGTCGATATGGACTTCTTGGTATCATTGTAATGGTTATGGTGTAACATTGTCCGAAACAGCAAAAAATATTTGACAAATTAACTTGACATATTTTTAAATAAAATTTTTGCATAAAACAAAATTGTGATTTTTTTACCCAAATATGTTTTGGACTATTTTCTCTATAATTAGTATCGACGATCTGGGCCCTTTTCACGTAAACAGCCACATATATTTGGCTAGATAGAGTATGACTAGAAAGGTGAAACCATTATGTTAGGAATAAGGAAGAGACTGGGGACCATTGTGAATAGAAATCCTTAAGCTTACCCTTCTAACAAGCACACATGTGCTCCTGTATGCAGTTAGTGGAGATGATGGACAGAAGTACAGTGAGGGACAGGATACGGGGTGATTTCAATGGCGAGCAATTTATAACCGGGCAGCATGTAGAAAATGACGTGTAAGAGACCGGATGTGAAGGGAGAATTTGTGAATCCCTAGACAGAGAAGGGATAAAAGGGTAGACAGTGAGGTTGTCTCTTTTGTATGATGGTCAACTGCTTTGGTTGCTCTTGGGTTTAGACAATTCTGCTAACAGTTCAGAATTTTTAATTGCTTTGCTTGAGGACCCAACCAGTGGCGTTGGGGTAGCAGGGCATTAGGGGCCCGGTGAAAGCCTCTACCGCTGCATTTTTTTTTTTTCTTAAAGGGGTTGTCCCATCACAAGGATCCTATCTATACTGCTAGTTTTCCTAAATGCATTTCTTTATCAAAACTGCTTTGTTTGGCCGCTATCTTAATTTATTCACTTCATTGTTTACACTCCGTTTCTGGCGGACCTCATTATAGTCTATGGCAGGGGTCTCAAACTCGCGGCCCGCGGGACAATAGTTTGCAGACGCCGGGTGTTTAACTATGGCGGCCTCCCGGTAGTCGCCATAGCTACCGGGTGTCTACTGTTTTACACAGTAGACACCCAGTGCTAATGCCTCCAGTCGGTGCCCGCACCAATCGGAGGCATTAACCCCTCCAGTTCCTTGGTCAAAGCTGATCAAGACGCCATTTTCCTGGAGGCGCATGGGCACTGCCATTTTGCCGGTGATCGTCGGCGCCTGGAGCATGCTCCAGGGCCAATGTCACATTGGCATGACAGCCGGGAGCCTTGTAAAGGCTCCCCAGCCTGTCTGCAGTGATTTTCTTTTGCAGGTTGTTCTAGGCAGCCTGCAAAATAAATGACGATTTTTTTTGCAATGTATTGCAATGCATTAGCATTGTAATGCACTGCATCAGTGATCAGACCCCCTGGGGTTCAAGACCCTTAGGGGGTCTAATAAATGCAAAAAAAATAAATAAAATAGATAAAAGTATAAAAAATATAAAAAAATAAACACATATAAAAGTATTTAAATACTGTGAAACACATACACATTAGGTATCCCTGTGTCCGAAAATGCCCACTCTACAAATGTATAAAAATATTTTTCTTGTACGGTAAACGCCGTAGCGGGAAAAAAAGTCAAAAGTGCCAAACCGCCGTTTTTTTCACTGTTTTTCCTCTGATAAAAATTTGAATAAAAAATGATCAAAGCAATACCAATGGTAGAACTAAAAAGTACACCCGGTCCCGCAAAAAAATTGGCACAGTTTTGGATTTTTGTTAAGGGGTTAAAATTTAAACAAAACCTTATAAATTTGGTATCTCCGGGTTGCTAATCTTAAAACATATCTACTGATATTGATAACATTGCAATGTTTTTGTAAGAGCTTTTCTTGTGGAAAACCTGATGCGGCCCAGCCTCACCCAGACTCTACATCCAGCGGCCCCCGGGTAAATTGAGATTGAGACCCCTGGTCTATGAGGTCTGCAGGTTTCTGCCTGTAACCACTTTTAAGCAGATTAGGTTTCCGTTTATCAGGTCCCCAAGTGGACCAGAAGAATGGATACTTCAGCAAAGGTGTGAACCTAGCACCAGGCTTGAAACTTATCAATAGGAGATATTCCACAGAAGAAGTCACATAATTTCTGGAATATGTGTATAAAGTATACATTGAAAAGGAACATTGTTTTGCTAAATACAAAATGGAAGCCCTGTACAAAATGGACACACAAAGTTCAAGCATACACAATTGTGTGTACTTCCATGTAAGTCCCATTATTTACTCCTAGAATACATTGCAATGTGAACCGTTCCCACTCTCCCATTCTCCCCCATTCATAACCATTACTATGTAAGGTCACTGATTTACATTAACGGAGGATCAAACAACTTTATAGGCAAGAAATAAATATGGCAAGACAGGACGACAATGGCCAGTGCTCCACAGTGGTGAAGCTATGGGGGCAGCGGCCGGTACAATCACAGTCAGACCCCCAAACCCGCGGTCCAGAAGTCTTTGGCTTTTTGTTCTTTAACTCTCTACTTACATTCTTTGAATTGAAGAATTTGGTGGTGGCCCCTAACCTAAATATTTAAGAAATCTGGAAACTGGCCACATGTTACAGTCTGGTATATCTTTGTGATCTTTGACCTTATATTTTTCTTACTCACAATGAAGTTTACACAAGAGTTCTAGTAAATGCTGCCTGGGAGTTTATAGTGGAACATGACTTCCTAAGTGACCTTCAGTTCACACAGAGGATTACTTCCCATTATCTTCCTTCCAAAAAACAATATCAGCGGAGGGAGCCCCTAAACGTTCTCCCAGGTATGTCTAGAGATCTCGACTTGGCTCAGGACAGACAGACACATAACATAGACTCATTACTATGATCACGACAGCTCAGGCCAAAGGCCGGAAGAGGCAGGACATTGAGAATTTGGTACTTATAAGAGCCTAGCAACACCCATAGAGAACTGTATACATTAGGAGACTGTCTAGGTTTATTATCTGGCAAATTACAACCCATGGGCATATTGCCAGGCATTGAATATAGTACTAGAATTATTATATGGCATATGGATGAGAAAATCTTCATTCATTATATATCGCAATGACTCATCTATCTAGCCATGCATTGATATAACGTCTGTATTGCTTCATAACCAGCTACAGTATATTTGTTGGTCAGGAGTCTGGGAAAGCTGGGTGACAACCTTTAAGGGAACTATAAAAGTGGTTAATCCCAAAACATAAGAGAAACGGATGACTCACTGTTGTACTCAGTGGCAGTCGTACTATAATAGAGTTTATGATGTGTAATCGGAGATTGATTATTACAGTCTATTCCATGTACAGTCAGAGGAGCAGCTGCCTCGGCACTACAAGTCTCCACAAGACACAAAACATCTGGGCCGAGGCTCACTTAAATAACATAGTGCAGACTGGGCTGAAGACGTGGCAGAAGGAAAAGCCTCCTATTCCTGGCCCAAAGCGCACCCGCCTTCCTTTAAACAGAACCAAATGGCAGGGTGCATGATGGGAGGATTGCTGGAGTACGTGGCGTCTTTGCCACAAAATTGCTATTTATATAACTCAGAAATAAATGTTATAAGCATACCAGCACTCGGGTGTATTCATTCCGATGTGACACAGCTAATGTAACTCAAATATAACATCTTACAAGTTGTTACTATGTAGTTTTACCAAGTTTATCTTAGTCACACCTTAAAACACTGCACCAAATATTACAGCACAAGTCACACAGGCAGTTTTTGGTGCAGTTGTTTTACCCTCCTAATGCAATATATGGTAAAGTTGTAGCAGAATGATGTACATTGTAGTTGCACATGCAATAGAGCTGTGCTTATGTGACTGGAACTGGCAGACGGACTCCCTTTAGATGTCATGGTGACTGCATTGTCTAGGTGGATGGTCAGAAGGAACCTAATGGCCCCAGTGCAAAGCAATTGCAGGGTGCCGGTGAGTTGCTATGGCAGATGATGACCTAACCAAATGTTAAAGGCGTAGTCTAAGGCGCCGCTCACACGGGGCAAGAGGAGGTGGATTTTGTTGTGGAATCCATGTCATAATCTGCACCCTCACAATGGTGGTCTATGTAAACCACTAGCGCGCTGCCCTTTCTTCAGGCGGATTCCGCGGCTGGTTCAGCCGCGGCGTCTGCCTCGCGGTAGCACCCTCCGAACTAGGTCCATTCATTTGGGCCTAATCCGGAGCGGAAAGCCATGACGGGATGCTGTGCACTGCACATGCGTATTTGCGTGTGAACTAACCCTAAACGTGTCAGTTTTTGTTTTGTTTATAAAAGGCAATAGTGCTTATATATTCCTAGTATACAAAAGCAATATATCAGTAACCATATGATCATTTTATGCCGTCTCCTGGTATGAAATCATTGTAAAATGTTCAAAAACATAATTAAGGTAAAAAAAAAACTTTGATGCTAAAAATCATGTTATTTTGCAAATGTTAAAATATACATATATTGTATCTCCATGGTAGTAACAACCCAGATAAGAAAGCTAACATATTATTTGTTTTAATGAAGTAAAGAGAATACAATGGCAAATAAAATAAGAATTAGTAAATAATTGGTATGTTTCCCCAAATAGTTCTATTAACATAATAAAATATTTTTAAAAAGTTATGGAAGGTGAGGAAACCAATTGTTTTAAATGATTTGTATCATAAAAAAGTAATTCAAAATAAAGAAGCCTATACAAAAAGGTGACAGGCATAGTGCTGGAATCATGGTATATCTCACCCTTCCTCAGCCCCCGGTGTGAGTCCTGGGCTTGTTACTGAGCCATAAAAGGCTGCTTAGCCTGCACTTCAGGGCAGATCCTGGGAGTGAGAGGAGGCGCCTAGGTTTGTCCTGAAATACTAAGAGTCTGGTGAGACTGTACTGTGCTATTCTGTTTATTCATGTGGTCGGTAGTAAGTCACACATAGTTTTTTACTGTTTAGTTAGTGCTCGGACAAGCAGGGTTTTATTTAACGTTTTAGCCTGAAGTTAAGGCTGTATTTTATTTTGCTTATTCTGTACTTACTTACACCATACATTGACCTACATTTTCAGCAGTTACCACTAGAAGTTTACTGTAGACTGTTGGGGAGTATGTATACTATGAAATATAGATCTAAAACTGGCTGCATCATAAGGAGGAGTTCTGGCCCCCATAGAGCCTTGATCTCAATATCATCCAGTCTGTCTGGGATTACATTAAGGGACAGAAGGATTGGAGCATGCCTACATCCACTTAAGATCTGTGCTTAGTTCTTCAAGATGGAAGGAACAACCTCTCTACTGAGTTCTTTCATGAACTGTGTGCAATTATGCCTAGAAGACTCAATACTACAGACGTGTAATGTGAAGTGCCTGGGCCCCAATGCAAAATATGTAATGGACCCCCACTAAACGTGTGCTATTTATAATACCTTATATCTTCTTATGTTATAGACAGGCCTGTGGGCACCATGAGGATCTATGGTCTAAAGACAAATGGTAGCCACACCAAATATTGATTTGATTTTGGTATCATAAGACAGCTGAGATTCCCTATAAAGTCTATGTGGAGTTGTCATTTTGCTATGAATACAGTGCAGCCTGTGTGACGTGGCTGAAGCTTTGAGCTCACGAACAGTTGACAGAGTTTCCAATTGTGAGTCATTTTGAAGGAATGCATTTCATGAATACATTTTGTTCTTTCCAAATTTTATAGAATTTTTTAAATAGATTTATACGCGTTAGTAGTTAGTTGCCTTTAATGGCCAGGCCAGCCATAGTTTGGATGGTACCCTATACAATACCTTATATTGCTTCCCTTACACACAGTATACAAATAATTATCAGTACCATATAGGAAGGTGCCTTAAAGCTATTCAACAAAGAATTATTTTCCTCCATTAGTAATGGGCATAGGGTACACAGTGGTCTATGTATCTCATACCTATTATCCTGTGTTGGCTTACTGAGCAGTACCATATGTCTGTGACTGCCCAAATCTAGAGCAATCTGTGGATAGGGGATAGAGGCACAACCCCTTTAAGAATTTTACAGTGAAGAAAATGACAGTATGTTTTATAGGAATATTAGGTCATACTATTCTGCCAGTCCCACCCAATGGGCTAATGAGTGCAGAATAAACTAGATCTGTGCTCGTATTACTGCAGGCCATGCGTTGTCTGCGGCTGTGAGATCTCATTAGTTACGGCATGGCTTCTGGGCGTGCCTCTCCGCTGATGTGACACGTTGCTGAGCAGACATGGTTTTCCCAGCCACAAGCTGAAAACATACCCCCTGCAGCAAAAGAAAAGAACCATGAATGCAGACTTCTCCTAGCAACCACAGTTCAGCAGTAGGATGGAAGACATTCCCATGTAGCTACTTAACAAGTTTGTACAGTGCCGGATTAATCCAACATCTGCCATAGGATCTGGAAGGAGCGGCGTGTCACTGATAGTGGATATACAGACCACATCGATTCTTAGAATCAGACGTGCCATAAGAGCGTGATCAGTGAGGGGTCACACGCCTGGACCACCATTAATCTCCCAAAATATTTACTCCTCAGCCCCGGTTTTGGACACATTTTTAGGTTTTTTTGCTTCTGCAACCACACAGTTTTGTATACACATATGTATACGTCCTTCCAGTTAAGAGTGGGCCGTCCAGGCATGAAAATTCAATGGATGTCCGAAAATAGTTAAATAAAACAGCACCAGACATAGCCCATAGACAAGAGAGGTGCTGTTTTTAGAAACAAGCAGTCTAGACTGGATGCAGTTCTAGGTGGAGAAGAGGTAGTTTGTCCAAAGGCCTCTATGCCACACAACACCCCAATATTAGAGTTACTACCCTACTATACTATGAATACCGATGTAGTAGAGATAACCTGGACTTCTCCAGAGACCTGGAATTCTGATCGCAGGCATTGAGATTTGTAATGATCCCACAAAGTTAAAATAAGCCCCCCTGGGCCAGTAGTCACCAGCCCTATACCATTTCTGTTGCAGGACAGCTCTCATGTGGCGAGATCAAGGGAACTGTCCTATTCCTATGGCAGCTGGTGCCTGATGAAGGTTTCCAGACCTGTCATAGGAATATAGCTATTGAGGCTGGTCAATGACCAGCCTCAATAGTCCTGTAGCAAAAGTTCCATAGACTGTAGTACAGTTGTATTGTAGTCTATGACACTGTCTTGCAGTCTAGAGGGCTAATAAAATAGTTACAAAAAAGTTTTTTAAAATATAAAACAATAGAAACCTAAAAATTCAAATCACCCCCCCCCCCCCCCTTCCCTTTAGATTTTAAGAATAAAGAAATAAAAACAAACACCAGTTATACATCTGTGTCCAAAAACACCTGGTCTACATACATAAAAATATATTTCTCATATTGGAATGCCATAGTCGGAAAAAAATCTAAAATGCTAAGCTGCTGTTTTTTCACTGTTTCACCTGCCACAAAAATTTTAATAAAGTGATCAAAACATCAGACATTCCTCAAAATGGTATAACTAAAAAGTCTATCAGATCCCACAAAAAAAGATGCCTTATGCAGCCTTATACACGGAAATAAAAAAGTTACAGGTGTCGGAATATGAAACACCAAGAATTTTTGGATTTTTTTAAGGGATTAAAACATTAAAAAATTATATAAATTTGGTATCCCTGGAATCGTACCAACCCATACTATATGGTTAATGTGTCATTTTGGCTATACAGTAAACGCTGTAAAAACAAAGCCTGTAAGAAAATCTCACAAACACAGATTTTCTCCAATTCCACCCCATTCTGAATATTCGTACAGAATATTAAATGGTACCATTATGAAGTACTATTTGTCCCGCAGACCTTATGCCCGTATATGGATCTGTCAATGGAGAAATAAAAAAAAAGTTATGGGGTTTGGAAGGACTCAAAAATGAAAATCAAAAAAGGGGTTAAACTGCTAATATTATCACACAAGACAACAAAAACAATGAGGAATCAATGAAAAATTCTCATTGGTTTTTGGTGTCCTCCATGATAAGATATCTCTCAGTTTAACCAATTAAATCAGTGCAGTTCACGGCACATGAAAATCCTGAACTTACATTGTGTGGGTAATCTGGTGCCCCAGTATAGAGAACATAGAGGTATTATGCTTATAAGGGGACCCCAAATGTGGGAAGGGTAAAGTGACCACAGTGAGATAACTACATAGACATGTGATAGCTTGTAGAGGCATACAATTGATGACGAGAATCTATCAGAATTAAAGATTTTGTCCAATTCTTTTTTATTAATAATAGATGGGAGGGGTCTGACACCTGAGAAGCCCGCTAGTCAGTGAGGAGGTCAACGCTCACAGGAGTGCTGCGGCCCATTCACATAGCTGATCAGCGCGGTTTCCACATTGATTCTGATGGTAGGCTGAGACATTCTGATGATATCTATAAAGCGCTGCAGAATATGATGAAGCTATGTAAATAAATTTAATAAATAAGTCAATAAAAATGAATTGAACAACCCCTTTAACTAGGTTTATGTTGGCTGTTGGTGGTGTATATGACCCAGTATGTCAGACTATAGGGATTCCTCTAGTTACCTATGTATAGAATAGGCAATTTCATCTGGAATCTGTATTTTTATGGGGTCTAGTCTGAGAGATGTTTCTTTTTAGGTTCCCTGGTGTCCATACTTTTAGGGGGTCTAGCCTGGCATCTGCATGTTAAGGGCCAGTTCACACGGAGTTAATGCACTCGCATTCTGGCACGTATACACGTGTCAGAATGTGAGCGCTCAAAACAGAATCCCAATCATTTCAATGGGTTGTTACGGGCGCATAATGCGCGCAATTTTGCGCGCAAAATTACGCACATTATACGCCCGTAACGACCCATTGAAATGAATGGGATTCTGTTTTGAGCGCTCACATTCTGACACGTGTATATGTGCCAGAATGCGAGCGTGTTAACTCCTTGTGAACTGGCCCTAAGAGGGTTTGGTGTGGTATATGTGTTTTCCAGTTTAGTCTGATAACTTTATTTTTTATGGGGCTGTGATCAGGGTTTCTATTTTATTTAGGGGTCTTTCTGGGTTATCGATTAATCTAGAATTGTAGAGGATCTAGGAAGCTGCATTTATTTATGGATCTGTCCATATTATGGGGTGTGCTGAATGGGGTCATATGTACTATTTGTTATTCCACATGCAGAACAGCACATCCTCCATACACACACATAGCAGGGGCAGCTGTCTAAATAGCAGACATTCTTAAAGCCATTGAACGATTCTTGTCTTCACCTCTGAAAAGAAGATACAGCCTGGTAGCAGACAATATGGGGGCTGTGAGCAAACAGTGGAACATAAACAGGCAGGGGTCCTAGCTATAGGGGGTGCAGCAGTAGCTGTTGTCTGGACAAGCCCAAAGATCCCTCTGTCACATTAGAAAACATCAGTATTATAAGTGGCACATGGTAAGTGGGGTCCAGTCATTGAGATTGTGCAGGCAGGAGTATTGTGCCAGACCCAGGAGATTCGCTCAGTCTGCAAGGACATTAGGTCACCCCTTCTTACAGCAGCCTACTGGATGTTCGGGAGAGTTGGCAAATATAGTGTTAAATTACCCCTCTACAAACAGTATTAAATGAAATCCTACTTCCAAAAATGAATTAAATGGTTGGAGAGATAGCAGTCACGACCTCCATGGAGTAGACGGACTCCTGGTGCTAATAGAGTTTATCAAAAAACAACAGAACCTGAGAATTGGAGGAATGTGGATTGTACATGAATAGTTTCTCCCCATTCAAATGAATAGATGTTATAGAAGCTGCCAAGGCGTCACTTATAGAGGATCTGTCAGCTCTCCTGAGTGCTGCTTTGTACTGACCCTCTGTTATTCCTCCTGGAGAACGGCAAATAAATTGACAAGAAGTGTTACCGTTCTATTTCTAAGGGGATTTGTTCTTACAGAGTCTGACGCTATCAGGACACGGTCATTAATGACAAACATTCTGTACTTGGTGTCCCTGTCCGCACAGATCTCTATAGATCTACAAAGGCTGTCCAGGAATAGGGGACTGAAGTCTCCGAGGGTGTCCATAAAGTCTATGCCGTGCACTATCTGCTCACACTTTATAGTGTGTGGCCACAAGGATTAGAAATACATGTATACATCCATAATGGAACAATGTCTGTATCCAGTGCATGAAAGATCTGCCCTGAGGATAGTATATAGTAAAGTACATCCAATACTATCTTGTTCTAACGTTGAATATATAGGTGAAGGTAACTGCCTATATGCTTTGTGTAATCTTGTACTGATCCTCTGTTACGGCTTGTATTATAGTCCAGAGCTGCATTCGCAATTCAGCAGGCTCCAGAGCTAAACTCTCTCCGCAGTTCTTGGTGGATCAGTATCTGCATATAGCTTATACAGGAAGATTTTTTTGGATTACACCAAACAGTTGCTGATCGCGCTCACTCAGGAAGGACACTAGTGGCTTCATATAAGGTGAGTATTTATTAGAATAATGACGCGTTTCGGGGTATCGGAACTATACAATTATTCCACCCCTTCTTCAGATCTTAATTTCTTAGCTGAGCCGCATGCAGGCTCCAGAGCTAAACTCTCTCCGCAGTTCTTGGTGGATCAGTATCTGCATATAGCTTATAATGGAAATCCACTCTTTACATCAGGTAATGTGAAGTCATCTGATGTGAGTGGATACCAGGTCGGCCATTGTAGTTGATGGATCAGCCCTATATGTGCAAATGTCAAAAATGGTTGTGTAATATGGGGAAATTAACATGTCCAAACCCATGAAGGGACAGAACACAGACCTTTCTAATGATCTTTCTACTCCTGAGACTGTGGTAGTTACAGGAGGACCAACAACCTAGACAGAGATTCTTTACTGGAAGAGCAGTGACACTATGGATGATGTGATGGCGGATTCATTGTGCCAGCTCAGGAAGTTCTTGGATGCCTTTCTTGATCAGAAAAATATTACGGGTTATTGGTTTTAGATTTTTGGTGCAGACAAGTTGAAGGGCTTATCAAAGAACAGGACATGGGCTATTTTTCCTTCTTTTCATGGACCCATGAGTAGACTCATTTTTAGGCTGGTCTTACACAACAGTAATGATTCTATGGTCTGCATGTTGCAACATACACTCCACAGATGTCCGTGTCCTGCCGCACTCGCCCATAGAGTTCTATGGGCGAGTCCGTGCAGTGACGCAATTCATGGGCATTACGGACATGCTCTATAAATTGCTGACCACGGTTGCGGCCCAGCCACACCACGGATAAAATATCCAGTGGTGTAAGAGGCTGCATTGAGTATAATGTGTCCGCAAATGTTCCGCAATTGAAAACCCTCAATTGCGGACCATTTGCGGACTTACATTACAGTTGTGTAAAACCAGTCTTAGAGGGATCCTTCAAGATGACGGCCTCATAGATGCAAATTGGCTGTGAAACACGGACCGATTCATCTATTTTTCACAGCCAATTTCAATCATGGCGGTCTACATAAAGTCCTGTACTCCAGAATTCTGTCATCAAAAAAAGTTGTGATTTATTATCACTTATGCCAGTTTTATGACGTAAATGACCCCTGAAATCTGCATCTGCTATAAGTTGGTGTAGGTGGCCGCCAGTGAATGTGCCTGATTTATTATAAATCCCCTCCCCCCATCAATTCTGCAAAGTTTGATAAAACTGACAGCAAAACCAACATTAAAAATTCCCTGCAATTTTCCCCAAAGTCTTCTTGGAAAAGATATTTGAGGCTGATGAGAGCCCAATGGGCACTTTTCCTAGTGCTTAGACCCCCCAATCTTACTTGGGAGGAGGGATGTTAGAGCAATATGGGGTGTGGCAGTTTGGGGCAATAGAGCCGCCCTCGGTGCTCCACATTGTTCATTTGAAATTATGAAATAAACGAATGTCTCGGCAATGGAGGCAGGAATTTAACGGGGTAAAAGTGTTACATTTAGGTGAACCTGACCCATCTGTGTTGCTGGTTTAATAAACTTCACCAAGGTGACAGACTCCCTTTAAGCAGCTTCAAGTAATATCTTGGAAATAAGTCTGAGAAACTAAGTAGCTCCATGTCACATACAAGTGTCTACAGGCTGCTCTGCTTATCAGGCATTGTCCAGTAAGCCCTGCTTAGGTTTTGCTGGCACGGGTCAAAGCAGCTGCTGAATTACTGGGTGTAGCCATTGTGCCAGTCTATAAATAGGCCATAGGGGCCGCTGCCAGTAACCTTATGTCTCATTTGTGTCTTTCAATCCACCATTGTTCAGAAGGATAGATAGAGGCTCTTCCCTCTAGTATGAACCTACGTTTACGCCATATGCATGTATAGCAATTCTCTACAATATCTGTATAGGAATGATCACTTTAAACCAGTGGTTCTCAACCTTTCTAATGCCGTGACCCCGCAATACAGTTTCTCATGTTGCGGTGACCCCATTCAGTTTGGAATGCGCGTCCATAACGGCGCGTGTTCCAGCTGAATAGCGCTGCTGCAGACAGTAGCGCGGCTTCTCAGCAGCTAAAGCCATCGGAAATATGCAATTTCTGATGGCTTTAGGCATACCTCCCAACTTTTGAAGATCAGGAGGGACAAGATGTGCGGCGTGAGCAGCGCGTCGTGGCAAATTTAGCTCCACCCACTTTTATGTTGACTCCGCCCATTCTCATTCATTTTTCATGTGCTCCCACACAGTATAATCCTCCTACAGTCACCCGTATATTATATGTTCCCCCACCATCTCTCCCCCAGTTTCATGTCCCCCCTCCATCTCTGCCGCCAGTTTCATGTCCCCCATCTCTTCCCCAGTTTTATGTCCCCCCCATCTCTGCCCCCAGTGTCATGCCGTACCCCCCCTTCATCTGCCCAGTTTCATTTTCCCACATCTCTGCCCAGAGTTTCATGTCCCTCCATCTCATCCCCCAGTGTCATGCTGTCCCCCCCTTCATCTGCCAACAGTTTTATGTCCCTCCATCTCTGTCCCAGTGTGATGCCGTCCCCTCCCCCCCATCTGCCCCCAGTTTCATGGGCCCCTTTTCATTATGTTCCACCTTAATGTTTAAAACAAAAAAAACACTTACACTCACCTTCCAACGCTCCTCCGCTGCTCTCTCCGCAGTCTCGCTCACTCATATAGTTGTAGTCACGATGTGACGTCATCACATTGCGACTACACATGCAGAAGCCGCAGCGTTAAAGCAGGAGCTGGCTGTGACAGCTCCTGCTTTAATCACTTGTGTGTTCAACTCATCGGCGTCCTACGGGCGCCGATCAGTTGAAACCGGGACATACCTCCCACCGACCGGGATGGTTGGGAGGTATGCTTCAGGCGACCCCTGTGTTTTGGTCGTTCGACCCTCGCCGGGGTCGCGACCCACAGGTTGAGAACCGCTGCTGTAAACAATTTAGTAATGTAAGTAGAGAGGACAGAGGGAAACCGCAGTCCATGGAGGCCATTTCTGACAGCCTGTTTTTGCTGTATACAGGTATCTAAGGATATTGCTGTGCTGCACTGTATTAAGGAAGAATATAAGCAATGGTACCCTTCATGCAGACAGCGAAACTGCAATATTACAATGTATGGCGTTCCGGTGGGTCTGTAGGCACTTCATACACAGCCATTGATGTCCATTTCCTCCATAGTAGATCCTATCATAAAACTGAAAGGAGATAATGTATGTGATCATAGATTTCTGTAGGAATATGGCACCTGTACAAATCTATGGCCACGTCTTATACTTCCAGTTTTATTTCTATTTTTCAAAGTATATTCCATGAATTATATATTTAGCTATGAAATCAATATTCATTCAGATATAAGATAAGGATTTACAAGGATTGGTATATCAGCATGTCTAGACCCAACGCGTTGATTGACAACATGAAGACAATCCCAGGGTGCAACGTTTGCCATTACATTTCACATGTCTTATGTATGAGCGCCATCTGGTGGTCAATTTTTAAAATGGAAGGTCTAACATCATAGACTGGGCCACTACTTGATGCATATTAGCACGTACAGTACATGGAAGTATGGCACATACAGGAAGCAGTATGACTGTACAACTAGCACCATGCAGTCACATAGGTCTGTAGGAGACTTTACATAAAGGGGCACGCTAATCTCAGCCAGTCACATGCAGGAGGATGACCCCGACCATCAGGCCAGAAGTTACAGAAACAGCTGAGTGATGTGCTACACTGTCTACATATCCCCAATTTACTTTTATGGGACACACACATCTCTAGGGAAGTATAAGGTTTATTTTTTTTACATTACATGGATAGAGTAATAACAGGGCAATGTGGGGCACGAAACTTCTGGTCTATAAGGACCTGTGGATGATATAGTGTCCCAAATCAATCTTACAAGCTCTCTACAACTTCTCATTTAAGGTGCATTGGGTCATTGAAGAAACATTGGTTACAATGGTGAACCAGACCTAATTGACCTATTGGTGCCTATACATATAGTTCAGTAAAATCAGCTGGATGCAGCACTGACCCCTTCCATGGGAGAGGAGCTGCCATAGTCTAGCATGGTCATGTCACATTGGATGTAGCCATGTTCTTCCTGGTCCATATACTGCTCTACTTCAGGTGCCATGACTCCAGCTATCTGCTCATTGTTGGACCGTCACTGATCTGATACTAGTGATCTATCCTAAGGACAGGACATCACTAAATCGCTGTTCTAAGCCCTTTAGGCTACAACCCCACATAGTGGGCCACAGCAAAAAAAAGTGTGGTGGAAACGCATTGCGGCTTTTTTCACAGTGCTTTACTTAGAAAGTCCACAGTTTTCCTCCGCAGCCTTCCTGCTTCCATTAAAAGTATAGGGAAACTGCCAGTGTATCCGCAGATGTAATTGACGCGTTGCAGCATTTCTGCTGCGTGTATTTTTCTGTAATGTAAAGATAGGATTTGCTAGAATCTCATCCACATTGCAGGGACTCTAAAATGCCACATTGGGCCCTGTCCTTAACCAGTTCAGGACCTGGCCGTTTTAGCTGCTTCAGGCCAGACAAATTTTATTTATTTTTTTTATCATACATGCGGTTTTGAGGACTATAACAATTTATTCCTTTAGATTATTCAAATAATAACTAATAATTTGCACCTTTTTATTCATTGATAAATAGGGTTTTAATTTTGTGTTTTTTTGCTTTTTTTTTTAAATTTGTCCATGTTTCTTCTTTATTTTATATCTATATCTATATTTATTTAATATCTGAGAAAATGTACACAAAAAAAGAGGGGAAATGTCTGTTTTTCACATTTTTCATATTTGTTTTTAAAAGTGCTACTCAATTATTGCAATATTTATGTAGGTGACAATTATTGTTGTGGCGCCCGAGTGCTAGTACCTGTGATGTGGGCGTAGTTTTTGGTTTTTATCTTTTTTATAAATATATATTTACACAATTTGACCCCCCTCCCCCATAATAGGCCTGGGGGAAGGGGGCATAACTTTCCAATTTTTTAAATAACTGATATATTAGCCCCAGTTACAAGAGGATTACAGCCGTCCATGCTGTACTCTAGGAGCTGGAAACAGTCAGTATTATAGACCATGACCAAAAGGGATGACACCTGGATGGCAAAACTGCAGAAACTCATATGGAACAGTCTCAATACGATGTTTAAATGGACCAATGCATTAGTTTTTGATGACTAATGCTCTATTCAGATGAATAATACGAATAAAAGCCATTTGGCAACAGTTTTTTAAATTAATTTAATTAATTAATTAATATTATGGCCATTACAAGGCTACCATAAGCTCAATGCATGTGAATGGGGCAAAGCACATTGATCTTTACAGGCCCTGTTTTCGCAGATCCCTTAATAGACTAAAATCTATGAGGAGACCTGTGAAAGCGAGTGTCCTATGGATGCAGCTGTGAAAAATTTCCCTTTCTGACGGCTGTTTTGTACCAGGGTCATCTGAATACAGGCTAAGAAATGGATGTACGTGTGTGAATATAGCCTTATCTGTCCTCTATTACATCCATATGCCCTACTAGGTCATATCTATAGAAGATCACATTAGCATAGTAACCTTCCGCAATCCCAGGGTGCCTTATATGGTTTTAATAACACAAGTGCATTATGCTGAAGTGAAGCCTTAGTAAATATATAAGCAGAGTTCTCTTTTATAGTTGACATTGTAGGAGCATTTCTCAAGTCTGAAATCTCTGTCCGATCTCCAGCATTCACTCCAAATTCTCAGCTCTGCGCCATATCACTTACACAGCAGTCACGTTGTACTGTATTACTTTATTAGCACAAACAACGGCATTATCAGCATCCTTTACATTTTAGTAATTGTGAAAATAATCTCAGAAACCAGAGGCACTTATAACAGCAAATCCATTTCCAATGTGCATGACCCAATAATGTCACTAATATCATCACAATATCTACAGCCCTGATATAGGATACAAGTAATGGAGATATAAGCAGGTCCCCGACTCCTGCTGCACCGTCTGGGATGTTAACATCTTATCTAGCAGGGTGATGTTCATTCTTAGAGCTGAAAGAGCAAAAAAATAAATAAATCAATAAAAATATAGGAAACAAAGAAAAAAAAATTGTATATGCGGTCATAGACCATACAGGACCATTGGGAACAGCTTAACAGCAGGGATCCAAAAGGACTACAATAGTGACACCTTGTGGTTGGTTGTACACGCTGCAAGCTTTAGGCAAATAGGCAAACACTATTTTTTTTTTTTTAGTCAACTTTTTATTTATCCTGGACAACCCCTTTATGACTGACATCAAATTATTGTAGTTTAGCCAAGTTTCCAAAGCTTGAGATGCAAGATGAGCCCCTCAAAGACTGGAATCTGTTAAGGATGTCAAATTCATCCCAAGGTTTGGTAATTTCCCAACAACAAACTGTGCCCACACTCAGCCGGCCACTTTAGATAACTCCTCTGTACATGTGCATGCTCGGCTCTGCCAGGTGGTGCATGTGTGCTGAACTGTGAAAGAGTCTGCTGACTCCGCTGGTAGTGGCATAAAAATGCCCCAAAACTCCAACTACCCAATCCTTATCCCCCATCCCCCAACATCTGCAATCTAGGGAGAGTTGAGAGACCCCATACACATTAGACCGTCAATGAACCTGTCAAAATCGGCTGATATTGATTTATTATGTATGGCTTCTTAAAGGGGGTTTTTCAGGATTTATTAATTAATGACTATCCTTAGGATAGATTATCAATTAAACATATGGGTCCGACTGGGGATCAGGCAGTCTCCGTTCAGGTTCACAGTCTCTCTGACCTTTGGTCCGCACATGAGCGCAGCAGCCAATGACAGCCATCATCGCCCAGTTAGGGCTGAGAGATTATCACCAAAATTAAGATCACAATTGATTAAATATTTTACCTCGATTATTGGATGATTATTTTAGGACACTCCCTTTTTACATGCCACGCTTCCTATTTACATGCCATGGCTATGCCACTGAATATTGTTCACGTACCAGCAATCCTGACTGGATATCGTATAGCAAAATATCCTTTAGTCAGTGGCAGTGTGAGACAGGATGGAATGAATGCAAAATAATCAATATGACCAAATTTGACTAATAGGGCCAACTTCTGGTTTCGGCTAATTGTCCAGCCCTGCACGGTCACTGACAAGCTCACATGTGGGCAGAAGATCAACCAAGACCAGGGCCTTAAAGGAGAGTCTCTTCTGTGTCACTGGCAGATCAGAGAGGGGACTGCACATTTTTATTATTTTAAGCCTCTACATGGGAGAATAAAAATGTATTGGATGGTAAGGAGGAATAAAATATTTACCATCTTACAGGTTCCTCCTATGCTACATTACTTGGTACACAAGTGTCTGGCTTCTTTTCCAGTCTTCTTCAGGGTCTCCAGCAATTGGTCCACGGAATGGTTATCAGACTGGATCACAACCGTCTTGTTCGGCAGATCGATTTCATACTGAACATCTGGAGGAGAAACAACTTCTATTAGTTATACTCGGACAATGGGGAGTGTATATGATTGTCCAAGTCCCCTAGCAAGATATAGAAAGGGATTTATTGAAGGCTTTATGGTATAGATAAGCTGAACCATATTCGCACTATAATTTGCGATTTTTCTCTCACAAGAGTCCTAAAAACGCAGACAGGATTTCACCCATGGAGAATCAGGCCTCCCGTGGCACGACAGATCTCAGACACTGGAACACATTACATAGTACACCTACGCCTGCTCATAGTGTATTGTCTTACTTATAGCAGTTACTGGAGGGGTCGTCACAGATGTGCCCCACAACTCCATTCACATGGCACTCTAACACCGAAACTCTTGTGAGCCCTGAGGGCCCCTCATAAATAAAACCATTATCCCCTTTCCTGTGTTAGTAGTTGGACACCGCTTTAATTCCAGGTCTATTCAGAGGATTTGGAGTTTTCTATTAGTTCCTCCCTATAATAGGGCTAAATAGTCATTTTCCCAAGCAGCACCTTAAAGACGTAGGCCGCTTTTTAACGAAATTTCAGAAATGGTTTAATATGATGTTTCTTGGTACGTGAAGCCTTTTGACTCATAAATCTTATAAATCTTGGCCCAGAGTTATTGCATTTCTCTTGACTGTGCTATAAACATGCACAAGAGCCCTAAGTGTAGAGAAAGAGGCCCGCAGCCGAGGGCCCGCACCTTCTACTGTAGGGCCAATTCACAGGACCAGGTACTAGTTCAGTGTCCTTTTACCAGACAGCACACTAACCTATTCATTTCTATCAGCCCATGCACACAACTGTGATTTCTGTGGATCCGTGTGAAGGTTGAAAGTCTGTGCCGCAAAACTCAGGACAGGTCCTATTCCTATCCGGTTTTGCAGCCGTGCTCGCTGGGGCCACGGAAGCACGACCGTTGCACGGATGACATCTGTGTGCAGTCCAGTCGCAGCCAGCGGCTCGCACATTGTGGTGTTCCTGAGCTCTTAGAAGCCATTTATGTGGATTAGTTATCGAGAATAGTTTTGTGTCACAGAAATGCATTATAAATCCAGAACTGCTCACAGCAAAAACAAAGAGACTTGACATCATCCCCTGAAGAGTTCAGGATGTCCCCAATGGCAGGATCTTCATCTCAAGCTCAACAACTGCTCCAAAAATAATTCAGTCTCAAGTGTGAGATTTTAAGCAACGCTCTCAATGTGTTTTCATTCCTCACCATTTTTAAGATGGCAGATTTAGAGTCTGCAATAAGTAGTCAGTAGTCACAGTTTTTCCACAATGGGAAAAAAACTACATGAAAAAAAAAAAAAAAAACTACAGTGATGGTTTCCATTGTGGAAAAAGTGGACACTTAAATGGCAACCATGGCAGAAATGTAATGTAACATGTGACCCTGATTTTTACAGAGGACTGCAGTATAGGAAGGAAAAAAAAAAAAAAGCAAATGCAAGTGAATGTGGTTGTGTTGTCGCTCATAATGATCGCAAAAATTCCAAATCTGACAGCTTTAATTTTGCAATTGTTGTGTTGCAGGCATAGCAACTTATTTCATGTAGTGAGCCCGGGCCATATAATGGACAGGCAAAGGACCCGTCCTGAGTTTTGCTCTGGTCTCACAACTCCCTACAGACCCGTGATAATACACAGGCGTGTGTATGGGACCTTAGAAAATAATTGTCAGAGTGTGCTAGTCACGGAAAAAAGCACCCCGTTGTGTGCACGGAGCCTTACATTTACATGTGACTGCAGAGGAAGGTTCACTAAGGAGGCTTAGGCTGCTTTCACACCACAATTTTTTTTTCAGTCAGGGAATCGGTACTTACTGCATGGAAAAAAAGCAGAAAGGCACATGGATGCCATCTACGTGCCGCCCGTGCCTCCACGGCCCCATTCACTGCTCTCAGTGAGCCCAGGCCACAAAACAGACATGAATAAAAACCTGTCCTCAGTTTTTCTCTGGGCTCACTACCCCATACACAGGGCTTGTGTTAATACACGGTTGTGTGTATGGGGCCTTAGTGTGCCTGGTCAGCTAATGCAGACAGTAATGGGGAAAGAGGTCTCGTTTTGCAGTTAGCAGCCGGTCAGTCAGCAACAAGTCTGATCTGAGGTGTATGAAGAAAAAAGGTGGGAGAATGGATAATATGCTTGCAATGTCTTGCTGCAACCTGGTGGCTGCAGTAGGAGCCTCTCCCCTCTGCAATAAGGCAAAATATCATTATGTGTAAATGCACTTTCATTCATCACGGAAAAAAAATGCTGCATCCAGATAGTACAGGATGTTAAATATGAATAGCCCTACATACATGCTTTTCTGTCTTGCCATGTATTTCTTTTCCCCTGTCTCACCTGGTATGGTTTTGATTACAGAAAAAGGTAAAACTATGTGAATTGGAAGCCTAAGCCGCGTTCCTCCACTACAAAAAAAATGGTGGAAATGATTGGGAAATTAATGTAATCCACAGGGTTTCCACTTCTGTTTGTGCACATCTACATTTAGGTTCCATTTTTTAGTATTGTGGATATGTTAGTTAGTAATATTGCTAGGGTTCTGATTTTTTTCCACTCTCCAGATTAATTGAACACCAGAATTATTTCCTATCGTCTTATTGTTATGTGACATTCAGTAGAATCATTTCCTGGTTGGTGCTGATTTTGGCAGTGTGCATGGAATTGAATAATCCGGTAACTTCGCCTTCAGATTTTAGAGCAGTCAGCACAATGCTCACACCACTATCAGGTAAAGAGGATAACTTTATTTATTTTGGTGACAACAGCACCTGTCAAGGGGTGCGACTCACTGATAAAAATATAACACACCTAGATAGAAATGTCAAATTGCTGCAAATCTTAGCATATGCAGTTATATCTCAGGCACATATGTGAATTATCACAGGTGCGCTCTGATTGGACACTGGGCATAAAAGAGTTTCCCATGCTGCCCTATACATAGGCTTGCATAGGCTACTTTTGGGTAGTGTATGAGATCACTGACTGCTGGACAAGTCTCAGTAATGCACTCGTAGACATCTCTCAAGTTGACAGATTTTGAGCAGGGGTGCAACATTTGTTTGAGAGAAGCAGGATGGTCATTTTGACAAACTGCCCACCCTCTAGGCCATTCTGATCTAGCTGTTAGGTTTTGGGAACATTGGTTACTCAAGGTAATGCACACACATGACAAACAGACTCCAGAAGGCCCAGACAGTCCACCGGTAGAGAGGATCATTTGATGCACCAACAAGAACTAGCAGCTCCCACAGTTTCCTTCATTACAGCCCCCAGACACTTAGAAGAAGGAAGTTTGGTGTCCACACAATGGTGCCCATATGTGTTCTGTCATCAAGAGTCAGCTGCTGTCAACTTCATTAGCTGTGGTGTACCAGTCCTTGACTGGCGCAGATTCAATTCTGGCTCGGGGGACCTCACATGGTGCGCCAGAATTATTAAGAGGCCAGAACTTCTTAATAATTTTGATGAATCTCACACCAGTGGTGGAATGGATTAGGACTATCATAAAAAACACCAGTCTCAATAAATCGCCTCCATTGTTTGTAAATTTCTGAATAGCTTTTGCAAAATGGCACAGAGAGTAGGTTACAGCTAACACCTACAGGAATGTGTGTGTACAATGGCTGGAAGCTAATGCCTGCAGGAGTGTGTATGTACGTATACAATAGCACGGAGAGCAGGCTGCAGCGAACGTTTGTAGGAGTGAGTGTGTATGTATACAATAGCATGGAGAGCAGGCTGCAGCAAACGTTTGTAGGAGTGTGTATGTGTGTGTACAATGGCACAGACAGTAGGGTACAGCTAATGCTTGCAGGAGTGTGTGTGTACAATGGCATAGACAGTAGGCTGCAGCTAATGCCTGTAGGAGAGTGTGTGTGCAATGGCAAAGAGTGTAGGCCGCAAATAATGCCTGCAGGAGTGTGTGTGTATGTGTGTACAATGGCATGAATGCCATTGCCTGCAGAATTGCGTATGTTTGTGTGTATGCTTGTGTGTGTGCACAAGGGCACAGACAGTAGGCTGCAGCTAATGCCCGTAGGAGTCTGTATGCCTATGTGTGTACAATGGCACAGGGTGTAGACTGCAGCTAGTACCAGTAGGAGTGGGTGTGTGTGTATATGTGCGTGTGTGTGCACAATGACACAAACAGTAGGCTGCGGTTAAGGCTTTCAGGAGTGTATTAAGGATTCTCATAGTAAGCACTGACTAGGTAGTTACAACTCAGCACTACAACATCCAGTGTCCCTTTCCTAAGGCCGCTGATCGGCAGCTAAGGAAAGAACATGAGATGTCACAGGTGTGCCTGGCCTCAGCAGTCACATGCGGTGAGGACTTTCGCTGAAAGAAAACAACAGAGCAGCAGGACCGGACTGTGCCTGGAGAGAGCGGAGCACCAAGGACAGGTGAGTATGTTTTGTTTTTTTCTTTCATCTTCCCTGGCCTAATCTTAAAAATTAACCAGGACAACCCATTTAAAGTGAGTCTGTCACCAAAGCCAAGCCCTGCAGATACATGGGTTAGGGTCACCTGAATCAAATGTCGTTTCTCCGTGAATCGATGCCTCTGTTGCTGAGATATTGTCTTTTCTTTGTCGAACATATTCCCCTCCCCCCCCTTTAAACAGATTAGTTCTGAGTTGGGGTTCAAGACTATGCAATTAATAAATTAGGAATTGCAAAAATCAAGCATGTATATTACGCTCACCTAGCCGAGACAGAACACGTTTCACAGCATTGGAACAACCTTCACAAGTCATGTCCACGAAAAACTCTTCTTTCTGAAGGAAAAAGGAGAAATATTCAATCAATCATGGCAAACCAAGTAACATAAGACCGCTGTGACTATTGTCACGATGTAGTATTCACACTACTACAATATGTATAGTATACATACACTGTGCCTTATATCAGGTATTCAATTCACATAGTAGCAGATATGAACCATATGTCTCAAGTTTTCCAAGAACACTGGCCTGGCTGTAATTCTTTCCATGTTACTTTCCTGTAAACGTGAATGCATAACAAAACTACTGCCAACCAGGGTTTGGAGGAAAACTGCCAGGGGTGCCGCGACACTGATGCCAACATGGCAGCATGTCTCCAAGTCAACGTCATCTAGATCTTGAAGATGCAAATATTGTTGAACACAGTGGTGAGACAGGAAGCCTTCAGCTTCCTGCTCCACATTCATACTGCACCTAGTACTGTCTGCGGCATTAAGTGGGTGACAACACATGGGAGAGCGGTGCTGCCAAGTGCTCCATTGGAATAAGGCTTTTTATTTGTATGACACAACTAAGTGTGTGTGTGTGTGTGTGTGTGTCATACAGCACTAGCTAGGAGCTGGTGCAGATTTCAAGATGGGTGCTTCAGGAGGAAGCGCATTGTCATAAATCAGGAGCATCCTCCTTCGGAGTAGAGCTTACCAAGACCAGCGTGACAACCACCAGTCTTGCTAAATCTTCCCCAAGATTTTTCAGTCTGATTCTAATGTGAAAAACACATCAAAATCATCACAAACAAAATGCAGTGTGAACATATCCTTACAAAGACTCAAGATTGTTTATTCATACTGATTGATTTGTTCTGTAGACCAGGACCACCCTTACCCAACCCCCCTAAACATTACCCAGACTTTGAAAAGTTGATATTTAACTAAGGTCCTCTTTGGACCCTTATATCAGCAGGGTTCAAAGTCCTGAAACCGGGTATAATGCCCTGTGTGAGTCTAGGTATGGTGAAATACCAGTGTACCATGTATAGAGTAAATTTATCAATGAGGTATCTGACTGCTAAACACAAACACATTGCCATTATAGGGCTGCATACATGCCAACCATGTGCCCTTGCAAAATGGGTCACAAATAGATTGATTATTGAAATATGCATAAAAATGGCTATTCCCCAGATGTTTTATTGCCGTTCTTGAGTGGACAAGAGGGTGGTGACCAATCAATGGATAGACAAATGTAAGGAGGTATGTGGTTGTCTCATAAGTTATTCGTGTTATATAAGTAATATATGTTACAAATGATCGTTCAGCAGGGGTCAATAACCATAACCGTGAACTACACTAGGAACGCACCGTAACACTTTCTATTATGAACACTATATGGCTAAGTTCACATCTGTGCCATAGACTCCGTTAGAGTGTCCACCTGAAAATCAGTGGAGGAAAAAAGTCTGGCCGACTCTCCGACGAACCAGAACAACAGAGAGGAGACGCTAGTGGGAAAGAAAAACTCTAAGAAATACAGATATAGATGCCAAGGATCAGCCATTAAATGTAAACCAGAATAGAAGGGGCCTAAAAAGAGAGGGAGGAGAAAGCCGATGCTATACATTTCTAAGAAGCCTGAGTGACTGCGTGACAAAATTAAAGTTCCATACCCAGCTAAAATGGCGGCCGCCAGTCAGCTACTCCCTATACTGAACTACATGAAGAGAAGGCCTGGAGCAGAGGAAGAACAGGAACAATTCTCAGGAGTAATTCTGAGGTAGCTCCTAAGCTTCCTATATTACTTGTACATTGTTCACACTCTTTGCAGCAATTACAGGTTTATTTCCTAATTTATAGGCTTCTAGAAAGGGAACACTGGTATATTTTGTTACAACTGGGGTTATACATTTCAGCCAAACCTTAAGGGAACGTTCATGTGACAGAAAGTAAGAGGAATTTGAGGTGGACTTCTGCCTCAAATTAGTGGAGTAAGATGTAGACCTCTGACTCAAATTGGTGGAGTAAAATGTATTCCTCTGACTCACATTCTTCTTACTTTTCCGCCATGGTTTTCACCCTTTGACTTGGATCAGATGACTTGGCCTCACCAGCCGAGTCTCTTGCACCGCGGGGTCTCCGGCTGAATCAGCTGCAAGTTAAGAATGCTTATTGTGTTCTGCTTCGATCTCCACCTCACATGGAATTTAATGCTGATTTTAAGATAGAAAACCCAAAAACTGCTTGACTAGACACTCTAAAATATACGTTTATTGACTAAATATTAAAACAAGGCTCAAAACCAGTCACTTGTACCAGCAGAGGTGACTCCCTCAGGCTACCCTCTCAAAGTCACTATGCAGTCATACATATCCCTGACTATACCGGGATTTCAGTGACTACACCGTGAATGACTAGATATAACGGTGTGTAAACAGGTAACATAAGTCACATTTATATAGATGCCACATGGGTATATTTTCAACACGTGTTATTCCTTGGTGTACATATCACACATTAAGAGGAAAAACAGCCGGTACTACACACTGTACACCAATAACATCAGTGTATGGAGAAAATCATCTTCTGTCTCCCACTGCAAATGGAATGTACAGCTAGTATAACAATGGGCTCCTAAAAGAGGTTAGGGGATCACATGGGCACCCGATATCACATCCAGAACTTATAACTGAGAGATCATTTGTTCCTTACTGCTTATGGTGTCTAATACTTTCATTAGTTCTATATTATTCCCGTGCCGCCCCTAGGTAGCCCTTGTTGTATTTTAGGTAACCCAATTGTAATTAGATAGATATTAGCAGAATAACTAGATTAGGTGGGATAAGAGGAACTAATAGGTTTATCATTACTGCATGATAACAATGGATAAAGAATGTGCCTAGTAAGTGCCTATAGCGTACCTATGGTGTATCAATATGGTGGGGGGATTGGTTATATGGACATGAGCATACCTAGCAATAGTGCAGGATCGCTATATAGACAGCATAACGTAGGTGTCCTTCCTCTTCCCTACCCTCCTCCGCACCAATGTACGGATGCCTGGAAACCATCTCAAAACCAGTGCCAAATTACACATGTGAACATGCCCTAAGGCTTTATTGACTTTATATTCCAGTCAAACAACTATATATATATATATATATATATATATATATATATATATTTACGGAGTGTGACCGCTCTCTTCACTTCTATGAAATATCTTATGGTGGCCACAATTGTCATTTCATACTTCTTTAGGAAAACCTACAGTATAGTTAGTTATGCCCAAGAGCTTCAAGTTAAATTTGTGGCCATATGTATTCTATAGTGGTGCAATGGATGTAGTGAAGTTCCCCGGAACATTGCCATTACTATACAAAGGATGTAGATACACTCAGGCCCTGGTACAATGCCCGCTATGTCTCTGCTGCTAGGCAGGACAGTAATACTAGATGGTCATAGTCATTTGTCCCAATATGGATTTCTATTCAGAGCCCTTCTACATTTTCGCATGCATTTCTAAAATTAATTGGTAGCTATAGGAAATAACATAATATATATAGGAAATAATGATAATATATATAGGAAATAATGATAATACATCTGCCCTGTGAACTTTTATTTCTACAGAAATGTCAAATAAACTAGTTATTACGGGGCAGTCAGTCTTTCTAGAGTCAGGACTGGCTGATAGTAGAGAACAATAGCTTGTATTCCACCACACAGCAAATACAGATAAGTGACATTAGGCTTAGTGACCTATATATAGTAATGTATAATGTACTGTGACAGGTTATGTCAACTTTGTAATCTAAGTAATAGGGCTAAAGGGAACCTCTCCCCATACAGAAGGAAGGGATAGAGGAAAGAAAACCGTACACTAGTGCAGTAGTCACTTATTCTGCTCACAGTAATGGTAGTTTAGGGATAGTTGTTATGTTAAAGGAGTATTCCTACCAATGTCTTTTAAAGGAGCTTTTCAGTCTGAGACATTTATACCATACATGTCTTATAGATGGGGGGATGGGGGTCCTACCTCTGGGATCTGAACAAATCTTCCAAATGTGGATTAGAGACCCCTGTCCCTTGGTTGCTGTGAATGGCGAGGTTGCTGCACATGTAAAAACAATTATCATGAAAAATATGTATCACATGTCCATAGCCTGAGCAGTGGGTGCCAGAGACCACCATACCGGGGAAAAAATAAAAATGTCCAAATTGTCCTTTTTCACATCCCTAAAATATAATAATAATAGTCCCATACGCCATAGCAGGAAAACATACTAAAGTGCCCAAATCAGTGTTTTGTAGGATACTGTTTATACAAGGAAGGCAGTTACATAAAATAACAGGAGGTTTACTGTGCGAGATGGATGTGTGAGCACAGCAGGTATTGTGTAGTATTATATACAGCTTTATGGCGGTTTGTCTTACTTCCCTATAAAACCATAAATGTGTTCTTTTATGAGAAGTGTGACTTATATAACACAAGCCGGGCCGCTGAGGTACTAGACCCATTCTGTATGTAGATGGGCAATTCCTAGGGGCTCCCGTGCTCCAGGTCTGCTGACAGTGGGCCAGAAAAACAATCAGGTCCTTTCTGCTTTCAGTAGAAGTGGGAGTGGGACATCAAGCAGAAAGGCTCTATTGTGTGGCCATTGCATGGAAATACTTGTGTGGAAACTAGAGATGAGCGAGTACTGTTCGGATCAGCCGATCCGAACAGCACGCTCGCATAGAAATGAATGGACGTAGCCGGCACGCGGGGGGTTAAGCGGCTGGCGTCAAAGCGGAAGTACCAGGTGCATCCATTCATTTCTATGGTGTGTGCAGTTCGGATCGGCTGATCCGAACAGTACTCGCTCATCTCTAGTAGAAACACTTTGAAAGTTCTTTCAACTTGTTTCACTTGTAGAAGCGGCATGGCCCAAATGTGGCAACCAGAGGTAACAGGGATAAGGCTATGCCAAGCTGTAATCTGTTACACAGCAAAAACCATGCAATTCAGGACACGTGAAAGCACCGAAAACAGGACTGTGAAAATCATGGTAAAAACCAGGACAAAAATGACTCATGTAAATACAGTCTGGGGTCACACTGGACATCCTAGCAGCAGATATTTGGCACATCAGGTGTCGGACTCTCTGTAGGAGCCTAAGATTCTGCCAAAAATCAGCTCAGAAAAAAGTCCTGCAGTCTTTAGTAAAAGCTGATAAATTAGGCTCCACCTCCTGTGCACTTGCAGTCTTTAGGATAAACTAGTACATTAGGTCCCGCCCCCTGTGCACTTGCAATCTTTAGGCTGGTCATACACGACCGTAATGCATTTGCGGTCCACAGTCTTTAGTAAAAGCTGATAAATTAGGCTCCACCTCCTGTGCACTTGCAATCTTTAGGATAAGCTGGTATATTAGGTCCCACCCCCTGCGAACTTGCAGTCTTTAGAATAAGCTGGTACATTAGGTCCCGCCTTCTATGCACTTGCAGTTTTTAGGATAAGCTGGTATATTAGGTCCCGCCTCCTGTGCACTTGCAGTCTTTAGAATAAGCTGGTACATTAGGCCCCGCCCCCTGTGCACTTGCAGTCTTTAGAATAAGCTGGTACATTAGGTCCCGTCCTCTGTGCACTTGCAGTCTTTAGGATAAGCTGGTATATTAGGTCCCGCCTCCTGTGCACTTGCAATCTTTAGAATAAGCTGGTACATTAGGCCCCGCCCCCTGTGCACTTGCAGTCTTTAGAATAAGCTGGTACATTAGGTCCCGTCCTCTGTGCACTTGCAGTCTTTAGGATAAGCTGGTACATTAGGTCCTGTCCCCTGTGCACTTGCAGTCTTTAGAATAAGCTGGTACATTAGGCCCCGCCCCCTGTGCACTTGCAGTCTTTAGAATAAGCTGGTACATTAGGTCCCGTCCTCTGTGCACTTGCAGTCTTTAAGATAAGCTAGTATATTAGGTCCCGCCCCCTGTGCACTTGCAATCTTTAGAATAAGCTAGTACATTAGGTCCCGCCCCCTGTGCACTTGCAGTCTTTAGGATAAGCTGGTACATTAGGCCCCGCCCCTTGTGCACTTGCAGTCTTTAGGATAAGCTGGTACATTAGGTCCCGCCCCCTGTGCACTTGCAGTCTTTAGGATAAACTGGTACATTAGGTCCCGCCCCCTGTGCACTTGCAGTCTTTAGGATAAGCTGGTACATTAGGTCGCGCCCCCTGTGCACTTGCAGTCTTTAGGATAAACTGGTACATTAGGCCCCGCCCCCTGTGCACTTACAGGCTGATTTTAAAATCCATGAACAGATGATGATCTCTGCATTGTCTCATCAGTTTGTAGACATATAGGGAAGTTTCTGCTCCTGGTAAAGGCCCCTACCTGGCTCTATTTTTGGTTTGGGGGCATTTTGGACCTGACTGACTCCCTTTAACAAATGGACACATTCACTATCTGTGACCCTAAACTCCAGAGACGCCATCTATAGGCAGCAAACCTCCTCCTATACTGTGCAGCCAGGGTGTCACTTCTATAGGTGTAGCACAGGTGAGTTTGTCATAGTCTGCAGGTAAACCTACTGCAATACTGCTCCGAGGTGAAGCTAGCACAAGTCTGCTACATCAGCCATGGCGGCAGGGGTAAGCAGAGAAGTCAATGGCTGCGGAGCACTTACCGGCATGGCTAGCTGCAGGCTGTCCACAGGATGTCTACTGATAGCTCAGCTCCTGCGGGAGGGGAAGCTGCTGCTAGGCCCGGCCCTGCTTCCTGTCTCGGCAGGCAGAGGAGGAGCAGCTCCCTCTCTCTCCCTCTCTCTCCGGGTCTAGCCTCACATAGGACATGATGCTGCTGCCATCTTCTGGTGTGCATGGTCAAAGTGAGGACAACACAGTTCTCATCATGGGAGAACCCAGCACAAAGTATGTACCCCCCGCTGTGCCTGCTCTGCTTCTTACTGGTGCTGGGGCCACTGCTGGCGGTCACAGCCTGCAGCACATCTCACTGCAGATCGTCTCTTCCTGTTTTTGTTGGGACTTGTGGCACACCTAACTTTATCATGGCTGCTGTAGGATCTGCCAGTGCAGCCCGAGCGAGCCTCAAGGCCGGGAACTTGTGGCTTACTAGACAAGGATTTACCTCAGAAAGTTTAACATGTCTCTAGCAGGGGCTGGAGAGCTTGTGGTGGCGGCCATTGGACTTTGTAACCGTAGACCTTGTGTATATGTGTGTAAAAGTGCCTAGAACTATATATGGTGTCCTATATGTGTGTCCTGAGGTCTGCTATGGCAGCCTGGGGGAGATCTGTACACAAAGATACAAGTATGAGGCAGGGTCGTGTGCCTGGATGTGAACAAGCACATTTATCACACTCCAGTATATGCCCGAGGCTAATCCGGGCTGGGGTCTGTTAAAGGATCCATGAAAATAACCTGCAAAATAGCAAGATCTGTTACTTAAAGGGGTGGTCCAAGAAATACAGCTTTGGAAAAGTGAAAAAAACAAATATAATAAACACATAATCAGCTGCCCCTGTCACTCCAGAGTCTCGGGCTACTGTCCGGTCACATGGCAGCCTGGGGCTTGTTTCGGAGGTAGTCCTCTCTGCAAGTGACTGCTGAGATCAATCAGAGGCCGGTGACTGTCCCACGACTTTCCTGAGGCCGGTGATTGTCCTCAGTGGTCACGTGCAGAGAGGACTTTGCCAGGGCGCCACATTACAGGACAGTGGTTGGGGACAGGTGAGCACAGTTTTTATTTTTCACAATCCTGACCTCCAGGTAAAAAAAAAATAAAATCCTGTATTTTCTGGAGAACCCCTTTAACAGATCAGTCACAAAAACGGTTGTGTGAATAGATTTATTATATATTATGGGGCTGTATACGGCTAGAACATGGCCGTCAAACCCTGCTGTGTGAATAAGCGCTATAGGAGTGATCTCTATAATGGGTGAGGCTTATACCGGACCTCTTACACTGGGTCCATGTGGGTCATGTCCACTCCTCATCTCCTGTTGCGGGAAATGTGTTGGATTGTGTTGGATTTTCTCATGCTGCAGCAAGAACAGGGCTGGCCGCGATACTACCACGTTGTATTCATTGCACATGATGGTGAAGACTCACACTGCAGATCATTTTGTACTGTGGGTTTGTTCAATTGTCAATTTCCGGTGTATTGTAGTGGCAGCTATTCTACTACAAGCACATCCCATGTGGACCCAACCACTGAAGCCACAGCAGATAACACTATTCATTATACAGTCCCAGCAAGAAGAGGAGATGTTATTTGAAGGGGTTAAATTGTTTCTAAATAGGCCATCAATATTATATCTGAAGGGGTCCAACAACCAGGACCGCCAAAGATCACCTGTACCGAGACATTGTGTTTCTTGGTAATACTTACATACTGTGCACCACCCTGCCCACTCACCGTACAATCTGTAGCAGTGGATGGAGCTACTGCCCCATAGACTTCTCGTAGGAAACCCATGTGTTTTTGAAAAACACATTTTATCCGAAAAATTTTACCTATGGGGAAAGGCAAAACACGTCAGAAAAGCAGAGAAAAACACAAGCTTTTTTTGCTGCATTTATTTATTTTTTTGGGGGGTTTGGCTGCATCTGGTCTTAGCTATAGGTGGTTTTACACTAGAGGTTTTTTTAAACATTTTTTGCAACTTTTTTTTTTATCTATACAGTGTAACCATGCTGTAAAAACACAGTGCCAAATGAGACAGCCCATTCACTAACAAACTATCAGCAACTTAGAGTAACTGAACTTTCGGAAAACTTTTGATTTTCTGGCAGTATTTGTGTCATTACTACATTTTGTAATATACTGTATTCATTATATTTGGATCCTCTCTGTGAAATTCTGCATCTTTTTATTATTTTACCTATTTCTGTATTGAGAGCTGTTTCTGCCTGTCACTGAATGTTACTGTGTATGGAGTAGGGGGCTGAGAGGTAGAAAGAAATGAGGGAGGCGGAGGTCTCTTCACTTCTGAGAAGACATTGTAAAATGTGCCAGAAGAGCGTCAGAATCAGGACCAAAATGTGCCTGTCGCGGCCTCCCGCCCCGGAGTAGGCTCAAATGAATGGGCCTAGTCCGGAGGGATTGTCTTGACGAAGACACCGCGGCGTCCACCTCAAGAAAGGGCAGCTCGCTTCTTTTTATGGCGAATGGGAACAAACCACTCGTGGAAAAAAGATCGCTAGCAGTGTACATAGACCTCTATTGTGAGGGGGAGGATTTTGAGGTGGATTCCTCACCAAAATCTGCCTCGTGTGAACTAGCCTTTACCCTCATTTTCTCATCTTATGCCTTGTTCACATCTGCGTTTGATAATCCGTTCAGGGAGTCCTCACGGGGACCTCCCCAAACGGACTACCGAACGCACTAGCAAGCGGTGTGCAGTGAAAGCACATGGACCCATAACCTATAATGGGGTCCGTGTGCTTTACACGTCCTGTCCGCATGAATCATGCGGACATGAAAGTAGATCACAAAGTTCATTCTGTCCGCATGTTCCGTGTGGACACCTCGTGAACAGCACATGGAACCCATTATAGTCTATGGGGTCCATGTGCTTTCACTGCACACCGCTTGCCAGTGTGTTTGGTATTTCGTTCAGGGGGTTCCCCATGCGGACTCCCCGAATGGATTACCAAACGCAGATGTGAACGAGGCATCACACAGCCCGTACTTCAAGCTCCTACACCATACAGAGTAAGGCTGGATTCACACTTGCATTGGAGTCGCCATAGGAGAATCCGCCTATAAAGCAGTCAGAAACTATTAACTCCATTATAGGAAATAAGAAATAGAAACAGAAATAAATACAGTAAAAATGTTATGTATAAATTTAAAAAAAAAAACAAGGCCAAAAAGAGACACAGAAATACAGGTTTTTCTTAAAGGGGTTGTCCAGGCAAAAATGGACAAAAAAAACCCTTGAGGCCCCACGTTGCGGAAATGTAGATTTTTTTTTTGTTGTGGTTTTTTGAGCCAAAACCACGATTGGATTGCAGAATAGAGAAGTATAAGAACTTCCTATATATTCCCCATTCCTTTTGTAGCCATTCTTGGTTTTGGCTCAAAAATCCACAGGAAAATCTGCAACAAAAAAAGCTGCGTTTCCGCAATGTGAGACCTCAGCCTTAACATTTAAATCAGATGGGGACAGTGAAAAAAAAAATCTTACTCATTTGTCCCCGTTGCTCCGGTGTCCTTCCCAATTCTTCTGCTCCGGCGGTGTCTCCTGGGTCTCTTCCGGAGATCTGCTGAAGCAGCTGATTGGCCTCAGTGGTCATGTGACCTCAGCAGGCCTCAGGAACAGGACATGTCATGTCATGGATAAACTGTGCGATTACAGTAGAGGACAATATGTTGCTGGAGCCAGGGACTCCTAACATCATACATAGCAGTTATGCTAGGAGTCCTGCGCACAGCACGAAGGTCAGGCCAGTGAACCCAGCGAACGTATGGAATGGTCATGTGACTCTAACATAAGTCTTATTCACACGATCGCAAAAAACTACTGTGTGATTATCATTTTTACAACATCTTTCATATGGCCATTTTCACAACTTTCACATGTATGTTCACAAGGCCGATTTTTGATGGCCTATTTTTTTTAGCAATCTTAAAGGGGTTGTCCAAGAAACACGTTGTTTTTGTTTTTTTTCTTGGAGGCAGAGGAAGGTGAAAAAAAAAAATATAATCGATTGTCCCCAGCGTGCTGCTGTCCCAGGCCATTATCCGGTCCCATCACCGCACGACCTGTGATGTCCTTTCCTTAGGCCTCAGCAATCCAGTTAGTGTCCTCAGTGCTCACGTGTGGCGAAGACTCACTTCGGAATAAGCACCCGGCCCACACAGGCCCAGACAGCGGCCTGGGATACTGGAGCGCCAGGGACAAGTGAGAATGGTGGTTTTTATTTTTATTTTTTTTACTATTTTTATAATTATTGTTATTTTTTACCTTCCTGGCCTCGGGAAAAAAGTTGTATTTCCTTGACAATCCCTTTAATTGATTCCCCGACAGGAACAAGACTCGCCAGAATTACTAAGAGGCTACGGCCTTTTAGTTCTTCTTGCCACGCCACTTAAACATGGTGCCCGATTAGTAGATGAGCAGGCACCAAAGCTGCAGGGTCTCTGCTGTTTAACACCCCAACTTATGACAGGTGGTGTGATGCCACATCTTATAGAGCCACACAGTGGTTGCCAGAAACACCCCAACCTGGCAGTTTGACCCCTCGGTTATACCCTATCCTGTTGATAAGGGTGTAAGTGTCCCTTATGATACAACCCCTTTAAAGGGAACCTATCGGGTGGTTTCCCATTGTGTGCAGGATCAGGTAATTCCCTGCCATTGCTGCCTGTAATCTCTTTGTTGCAGTAAAGTGAAGGTATAGATGTATGAAAGCCTATAAAGTTATATTACAATGATAAGGTGTATTCAGATGGTCAGGTTGGGCGCAGTCAGAAATGTAGAAATGGTTTTTATGCAGTGTTTTTTTTTCTGTATACTGTAACTGGTGAAACCTATTCATTTAACATATTTTACCTGTAATGTCACAACTTTGCACCACAAGTGCGGTGAGTTTCTACCTTCTGAATTTTGTCTACACCCCTATTACCATCTGAACGCACCCTCAAGTTACTTGCTTACTAAATATTTTCCCAGGCCTTCTTATTTTGCATAAAAAGCCTTAGGCCCCAGGCACATGACTGTAGGTGTTTTCAGTATATTATCCGTATTGGTGGGTAGTAAACAGAACTACTCACTTCTATGGCCGCGCACACATCCGTGGTGTTTACAGATAAATGCTATAGACACCCTGCACAAAATGTCTGTGCTGTACGGACTCGCTCAAACAGGTATGAGATCATGGAAGTGCAGAACATTGTGTGAACATTGACATACTAAGGCAGAATACCAGACACTAAAAGCCACTATGGCCGTGTGCATTCAGCCTTATTATGCCAGTATTGCTTTGCGTTGATTTCATTTATTTATTTATTTTATTTTTTAATGTCTAAAACAGCCTTAAAGGGGCGCTATCATTGGGAAAAATCATTTTTAACTAAGCACATACATGCATAGCCTTTAGAAATGCTATTCCACACGTAGCTTTTGTATGTAAATTGCCTCAGTGGTTTTGAATGAGCCCCTTGTTATTCATATACTAATGAGCTTCCAGCCAGCACAGGAAGTTCCAGCAGCCTCCTCTCTACTATTGTCTCCTATGGTTGTGTGTAAACAGGAAGTCATCAGCAGCAGCCTGTGCTGTATACATACATAGGAAAGAATAGGCAGAGGGTGCACAATGAGACTTCAGGGATGCACCCAGAGGCTAATTAGCATATAAATAAAAACGGGCTCATTCAAAAACCACTGAGGCGATTTACATACAAAAGGTATATGTGGAATAGTCTTTCTAAACGTTATGCAATGATGTGCTTAGTTAAAAATGACTTTTCCCAATGATAGCGCCCCTTTAAGTCGACCATACACATTAGCTATTTGTAGGCCCAAAATATCCAAACTGGCTGTGAAAATACCACAGATGGCCTATGGCAGACTTTAACCCTTTTATATGATTAGGTATTTTCAGCAGTTGGCTGAAAATTTATCAGTGTTTGGGCTCATTCACACTACGTATACGGCAGCTTATTCTGAGCGTAAAACACGTTCAGAATCAGCGGCGTATAAAGCAGTTCCATTCATTTCTATGGGAGCCGGCATACGAGCGCTCCCCATAGAAATGAATGGGCTGCTTTTTTCACTACGAGTGCTCCCATTGAAGTGAATGGGAAGTGCCCGCGTGTACGGCTAGCTCTGCTCATGCCGAGCCGTACACTGGAACTGCTTTATACACCGCTTATTCTGAACCTGTTTTACGTTCAGAATAAGCTGCCGTATACGTAGTGTGAATGCACCCTTAAGGTGCGTTTTTTTTTTTTTTTTTTTAAATCATACTCAACTGTCCTGGCACTCCGTTGTCACTCGGTCCCCGGGTGCTAGTTCCGGTAGACTTCCTCACCACATGTGAGCACTTAGGCCTCAGGAGTAACAGGAAAGGCTCCGGGATATCACTCACATATTTTACCGGTGACGTCCTTTCCTGTGACCACTGATGGACCTCAGCAGTCGTGTGCCACTGGGCAATGCAATACTGAAATATTTTCTAATGTTGATGATGGAATCATTCATACAAACAATTCCATCATTGATAGGACGGTCACGTGACAGACCTTAGGGGCCAGAGGCGTCATTTAGGCTTAATTCACACGGGGGGCGGAAAGGCGGATTTTGGCACCGAAAGTGACGCGGCTTTTTCCTCCAGAGTAGACTCAAATGAATGGGCCAACTCTGGAGGTTGCTGCCGCGAGGCGGACGCTGTGGCGCAACGAGCCGCGGAATCCACCTGAAGAAAGGGCAGCTTGCTTCTTTTTTTCTGCTAGTGGCAACATGCCGGTAGCGGAAAAAAGAACGCTAGCTGTCTCCATAGACCACCATTGTGAGGGGGTGGATTATGACGTGGATTCCGCACCATAATCCCTGCCCCCTCTGTGCCTGTGTGGACGGGCCCTTAAAGTTCCAGGGCCCCAATGCAAAATCTGTAATTTGGCCCCTGATTTATAATATTGGTGTTTCCTATTGGGACAAAAGGGTCCTGCCTTCCAAAAGTCACAGCTTTCTTCAGTTCACGGTGACCACGATTGTTTTTTTTTTTTTCTTTTGAGGTCTAAATTGTTCTTTGTAACGGAGCCATTTAATATACTATACAGTGTACTGGGAATTGAAAAAAAAAAAAACGCAGCTGCGGCATCAGGTCACTCCAGTCAGGGCAACACCAAATTTATATAGTTATTGTATTTTTGTGCACAGGGCTGTGTAAGTTGTTTTTTTTGTTTGTTTGTTTTTTTTTGTAAGTGTTATTGATACTACATTGGGTATATGGGATGTTTTTATTATGTTTTAGTCATACTTCACCTCCCAAAAATATAGAAGTGAGAAACAAAAAAAAATGGAAACTCAAGCGTTAGATTTTTTTCTTTCCAGTTACACTTTTCCTCGTTTAGGATAAATATTACACTAGTTCAGGGATTTTTGGATGTGGGAATGCCTGATATATTTGTTTGTTTTTGTATGTTTATTTGTATGTTAAGTAGGGAAGTGGGGGAATCCTTTTCATATTTTGATATTTATTTATATATTTATTAAAGCTAAACTTTATAAGTATCAGGCCCAATTCACATTCAGGGATTCTGTTCCCCTCTCCGCAAAAAAAACCTGCACTTTTCTCTGCATTTTTTTGTGCGGAAACCACGGGGATCCCATTATAATCTATGGAGACTGCGGGTTTACTAAGGTAACCGCTTTTTTTTAATGCAGATTAGGTTTCCATTTGGGGGGTCCCAAAGCGGACTCCCAAAAGGAAACCCATATGCAGATGTGGACTGGGCCTCACAACACTGGGTTTGTTTCACACTTCTGAGCCCCCCAGTGAATGACAGTCTAGGGAGCCTCCTAGCAGTGAATAGATTGCTGCTCATGCAAACACACTGGCGCTTCATTTACATGGAGGTGGTATGGGGGACACTTCTCCTGTTTGCTGGGGGGACCTGACAGTCAGACTCCCAGCAATGTGACACTTCGCCCCTATGGGGTCCTCAAACTGTGGCCCGCGGGCCACATGCGGCCCACCAAGCACTTCTGTCTGGCCCCGCCGACAACGCCGGCAGGCGTGCATTTATAATGAAGCTCCTGGGGAGCTCGGGCCAGGCCATGGAGCGCACTTCACTTTACCTATTGGAGGGCACCGCTCCTGATGTCTGTGCAACCTGCTCTGCCTCCGGCCCACTGTTTAAAAAGTTTGAGGACCCCTGGGATAGGGAATAGGTGTTTTTAATGGGACACCTCTATTAAAGAGGACCTTCCATATCCTCAGAGATGTACGGTATTACATACTGCTAGAAAGCTTTCCCAGTATGTGCCCCGGTGGTGGAGATATTGCTGCCGTTAATATGATATCTCTCCAATGTCAGAAAGGAACGCCACCCTGACAGTACAATATAGTACTAATAGTAGTAATATACCATTGGCAGGCCTGGGAACCTTTAGGCTAAGACTTCACTTGGACATCCTGCAATGGACTCAAATTTAGCTGGTTTTCATCATAGCTTTCCACCACGATTTACTGGCGTTTTGCTCCAGATTTCCGCCTTTGCATTGCAAAGGTTGAAAACTGCAAATATGCAGCGGTCATTGACATGTTGTGTGACAGCCGCACTGTGGGTTTGTATCTGCTGTGTAATAATGGACAGAATTCTGGCGGAAGCACCTAATGTATTTATTGGCAATCTCCAGTTAATGAGACATTTCTCAGGAGGGAACTTTCTCAGACTTGTGATTACTCTGAGAATAGAAGAGCAGAAGGAACACTAAGAGGCTCTCTAGTCTTCTGTTCTCAGGGCAGTCCATGTTTATGTGTGGATTGTGTCATACAACATCTGCTGGGATTGTGTTACATTTCGTGGAGCAGGTTATTTTCCAGAAACCACTGTGTACTCTTATTGACGCGCCATGACACTGGCATCTCCAGTGCTGCTCCCGCATATGGATGGGATTTCTTTAAAGGGATTATCCACTTTTTAGTATTGATGGCCTATCCTTATGATAGACCATGAATATTAGATCTGTGGGGTCCTCACTGTTGGACTCCCGCAGATTAGCTGGGATTAGCGGGGACTGCAGCAAACTTAAGGTTTAGATATATGAAAGTTTAAAAGCTTATATTAAAATGATAAAAAGGTGTATTGAGATGGTCAGGTAATGTTTACATGCTGGGTGCTGTGCAATGTCTATTGAAGTCTGTGGGACAGCGCGGCAGTGCCATTGCTACATGTTGTACAGAGTACCCAGGATATAAACATTACTGGGATCCATGCTGCCCCCAACCGGGACCCCAGAAGGTCTAATAGTAATGGCCTATCCTGAAGTGCAGATTAAAAACCGCAGATGTGAAAGGAGTTTTTGTGGGAACAGTTTGGGGCCCTTTTCTGATTATTCAGCCTGACTGTGCCCCAGCAAGGTCCATAAAGACATGGTGGAGGGAGTCTGAGAGGCCCCATCAGAGTGCAGGTGTTTTAGCTGCAATGGGGGTACCAAGGCCTGTAATACCTGCGGCTTTAGAATGGGGTGTAATGCGGAGGTGTCCTAATACTTCTGTCCTCGTCCAGCCTATAAGATCTGTGGTGTGGCTAGTTCAGGTTATTATATCCACGACAATAACAAGATCTGTATAATGTGACCATCTGCATAAGCCCTTGGGGTGTGTTCACACAGTATGACCCCAAGTTGTCGCACTTCTGTACATGACACAGGTCACGCTGGCAAAAACTGCTGCACAACCGCACTGTGTAAATACGGCCTGATACCTCGGCTTTGATTGAGCTTTTCTGTATTTTCGAGCAGATGTGACATGATTGTGAGTGTTTGTTTGGTCCTGGTGCTGTGGACCGGTTTAGTACTTTATTCAGGGAACCGTCAGGTTTAGTTCATGAGCCAAGTATATCACTGTATAATGGGGACATAGACACTATAGGCCGCCTCTCCCCCTCCACTAGGGGGTAGTACTGAGGGGTCTCCACTGCTTTATGACCATGAATGGGGCAGTTTATCTTTAAAAGCCTTTTTCTCCCCTCGCTTGTCAATCATCTCACTTTGGCTTCCTGATTGGTCAGCGGAACTCTTTCCCCGCCTCTCTTTATGATCGTCCAGGGTTTCCCAGCCTATTTTACAGGGGCGTCTATTTCCTCACAACCACACTAGCTTAGTGTAAGAAAAAAAACTACGCCAACCACCGCCAAGCTTGTTCCTTTGTTGTAGGCCTCGGTCTATGTCCCGCCCACCGTAGTGTCTCAGGGCTTGCTATAGGCTTACTGCTATAGCTTGTTACAATTCACGGAAATCATTCTGGAATCCTATTGGCTGGCTAAGACGTCCATTATGTTATCGCCCCGCCCACTGGATGTTTGCCGCCCAATAGTCTATTTAATCTGTACAGTCGTCCTTCGCGATTGGCTGAAGGGAATCAGTGGGTTAGGTTGTACACATCCTATATGTACCCGGCAGCTGAGCACGCTTTGCCTGTGCCAACGCTGTGAGAGATAATCGAAGGCTGCTCCGGAGCGCAGAGCCCGCCCCAAGCCTGACATTCAGCAGGTAAGGTTTCCTGGAGATTTCCTCGAACTGCCCTTGTCCCCGGTAGTGAAAAGCGCGGGCTTTCTGCCGGAGCCGCTTAGAGTCGGGCCGCATCCTCTTTCTCCTTGAGCGGCGCGCCTTGTACCCGGGTGCTTGCGGCCTACGCCATTATGTCCGGCGCGTCTCGCTTTACGTACGCCATGAGTCGTGAGGCAATGGCCGCCTGCCTGGATGTGTGGCGCACAGCGGGCGCTCCATGCTGCCTTATGGAGGCTCCCGGCATTGTCTGCTTATTGGCTCTATGACTGATAACAGGGAACAATAGGATATTTTTTCTTTATTCGTCCCTATGTGATCCCTTCATTGTGTGCTGCGGAGCTGTGACAATGTATCAGTCATATAATATGTGTATATTGTGGCATTTCTATTATAATACCCAGCCTGGGTGATTGAGGGGGCAGATGAAACCCTGAGGGGTTTTTATGCCCCTTTTGAGTCTTGTGTAGGCCATGACTAGACTATGAGTTTAGGTACAGGTTCACACATGGGATCTTGTGGCTGTGTTCCTACTCTATTACAAGACCACGGCGAGTCTCCTCCAAGATGTAGGACTGGTTTGTACAGATGGGGCATCTGCAGCGATCTTCAGCCTTAAAGGGGATTTCAGGCTCTTGTAGCCTGCACTGCCTCCCTTCCTGTGCAGTGGAACAAGGTGGTAGGTGACCGTCCCCTCAGATTGGGGGGGGGGGCTATAATATTACCCCGATGTGTTGTGCTTCATTCATTGTTGAAAGTTGGCTAAACCTGCTGTTATTTGGTGAGACTGCCCAATACGAGAGTTGGGGTTGGGTTCAGAGTTGGATTTCATATAGAACCTACAGAATACCATACCATCCTATAAATATGGCCCAGACTATCTGTTCTGGACCTGGGATGTGCAGCACTTGTATCATAGTGATCTGTGATGGTGATAGCTTGTGGCGCTCTTATCCCTCACTATATACAGGACAGTAGAGCAATTGGAAGGCATAAACTCCATCCACTAACAGTGAGATTCTTGGTCTGTGGACCAGACGCAGTCCAGGACACCTAGGCAGGAGACTGTATTTGTGTAGGTATATATGCATTGTGATCACAAAGACCTCTGCTCCTGCACTGAACATGGATGGGCCATAATGTCTTCTACTTGTCCCCTTGTTAACTATTCCTGGTTATGGCTGTGGTTGTTAGAGGTTGTCTTGGAAACTCTGAGCTCTGCCGGATGTCTGTGCGTGTGCCCTTATATATTCACAGGAAGAGATTTGGGGCACGGATTTCTCTGTCTTCAGCTCTGCTGGTTGTATTCTACAGATACGTTTGCTATGGAATTTCTTAGTATCGCAGCTTCCATTTTAACATTGCTTCCTGTTTTGTGCTTTCTGTTTTTTCTTCTGCCGGTTTGCCATGAATAGCAGAGCAGCTTCTAGTAATGTGAGTGCAAGTTATTTCCAGGTGCCATAAATAGCTTCAAGTGAAAATGAAGCTACAGCAGGAGCCGCTCCTGACTGCAGAGAGCCGGCGCGCTCTTCTGAAAGGATTTTCAGCTTTCGCTTCCAAACTTACTTTATTGTTACCAACCAACAAGGCTGAGGTTACAGTTCCCATATAGGTGGTCAGCAACTCTGACCTAAATCCAAAACTAGATTAATTGAACTCTTTACTTCTAATGATTAATGAACAATAATTTTCAAATATTCCCCTATTTATATGCCACTGAATTTTGACCATTTGGAAATCATCCATTCTGACTGGATAGAGTACATTTAGGCTAGGGTTCACACCTGTGCATGGGTTTGCATACTTCAGGTCTGCTTGGGGACATGAAGAACAGAATCCTAACCTTAAAAAGCACCCACAGATAACATAGAATACTATAAACTGCCATAGACTATAATGGGGTCTGATGGGTTTCTGTTTGAAAATTCTGAGCGGAGTACAGGCGCAGGTGTGACTCTAGTCTTGGTCTCATCTCCTTTAGCCAATGGCAGTGCAAGGCAAGATAATATGGAGGAAAAATAAATGAAATCAACTTAACTTAATTTAGTTTTGGTCGTTTTCTGATTAATGGGCAACAGTGTAATGTATGAAATCACTCCCTGGTAGAAGAGATTCCCCTTCCTTAGATCCATAGGTGTCCTGTTTTCAGGGGGTCCTTGTGAAGGTAATCCTCTTTGCATTGAAGCCAGGGTGGTGAAACCCTTAGTATTGCACCGTGTATTCAAGGCTTGTGTGTGTACAATAGGCTTCACTTCTTACTGCAAGTACATTGTATTCTGCCATTGTGGGAGTGATAACATTTGCATTGCATTAAGCACATGCTAACCTGAGAAGGGAGATGCAAATGGAAACCTTTGTTCTTCTTTGGCCACTTTTTACTGCATATTTTAAAGTGGGTTTCTGGTTTCACAAACTTCCTTAGCCTTACGAGACTGAGGTCTGAATCTTGGCACCCTCTTATTACCTATAACAAGTTGTTCTGGCTGTTCTACACTATTCATCTTTAGCATTGTTTCCTATGTGCTTCCACTTCAGGTGTTGCTTAGCAGCTACTTTGTGGTCGCTGGGGTGTGTAAGGTGTGTTTGTGTATTAACATTAAAGTGGAAGAATGTCGCCTTCTAAATCCAGGAGTGTGCCCGCACTGGGTTATAAGGTGCCCGCTCTCCAGAGGAAGAACAGATGGCAAGTGCTACAGTAGCAGCAGGTGCCGCCTTACTGGCATCCATGTCCTATCTTTCAGAACTCAGACATGGAGTTCAGTGAGGGATTAATGTTCTCCTTGTGTCACTTTATATATAAATAACTGGTATCTTTATGTATCGCTTTAGTTTTAGAGTCTGAATTTTCCATATGATATTGAATACATTTTGGGTTGAATTCCTCAAGCTGTTTATGGTCATGGGTGATGATTTTGGGATTTCTTGGTGTCTTTCTTGCTGTAGTAGTGATCAGAGAATGTGTATACACTTGTCTAGATGGCACAGAAGAAACTACATACAGTGAAAGCTTTTTGACCACACAACTGTATTGGCTATTTAGTCCTAAAGTGGTGTGGTCTTCAGACAGTGCTCGTGGGCATCATGGATAGCAGAACTGGAAATGCCTCATAGGAAATCTCGTCTGGTAGGGTAGGCAGTCTTTTGAACACCACTTGCCATATTTCTACTAATCATGTGGGTCACCATTCCCAGTGAGGTAGGCTATGTACTCCTACATGAGCAGTGGGAAGGGTCATCCATAGATGAAATGAGAGACTGCATATAAGATCTCCGCTAAACTGGCAATATAGATCAAATGTATTTTGACTGAAAGCATCAACCATCTAATGTGTATGGAGGGGTCTGCCCAACTGTCAATGCACATAAATTCTTGGGCGAGTTGTGTATATGGGATGATTGGAACACATCTGCAAGCCATTGAAGAGCTTGGCTCTCGGGTATCTTGTGTTTGGCCAGCCATTAAACTCCTATCCCTGTATTTCCAAAACCCTGGCTTCAGAAATATTGGTGTCCTAAGCGATGGCAAGGCTGTTCAGGACCCCTCTATGGGCCACTTGTTTGTGCGTGACACTACCCATCATCTAGACCCCTGAGACTGCACGGATGGAAAATGATCAACATAATTGTGGACTAATGGAAACTGAATTATCAATATGAGCTCTCCTGAGTCTAAGGCTAGGCCTACATGGTCATTGCATGGCTCGTATCCATTTCAGCAATCACTGTAGAGGATAGGATATAGTTATATACTATAGTGTCCTTGGAAATAATCTGTGCGCCTGTAATAAAGACCTCTGTTATATGCTGCCGGTTAAGGTGAGGAATGGATGTGCTTAAATGAGGTGTTTTTTTTCCTTGGTTTAATTAATTTTTCTTGCTTTTCAGATATCAATTGACCAAAGAAATGGTTATGGAGAAGCCAAGTCCCCTGCTTGTCGGGCGGGAGTTCGTGAGGCAGTATTATACACTGCTGAACCAGGCGCCAGACTTCCTGCATAGGTAGGACATCTGCACCAATTCTTAATAAAAAGCTGTATAGGTTATGTGTTAGTGTGTTATTGCCTCAGACTATTTATCTTGTATAAGTTACAATGTATTTTATCTAACTTGATACTTTTCTCTTAGGTTTTATGGGAAAAGCTCATCCTATGTTCATGGAGGTTTAGATACTAATGGGAAGCCTGCAGATGCGGTCTATGGGCAAACTGTAAGTTTTCATTCTGTATTTTGCACTCTAGCTTGTGGCTTACTAAGAACAGAGAATAAAATGTGTTTCCCTCCCGTAGGATATCCATAAGAAAGTAATGTCCTTGAATTTCAAGGATTGCCGAACAAAAATCCGGCACGTTGATGCCCATGCCACTCTGAATGATGGGGTCGTGGTACAAGTTATGGGTGAGCTTTCCAACAACAGGCAACCCATGCGGCGCTTCATGCAGACCTTTGTGTTGGCCCCAGAGGTAGGCTATGACTTCTGTTTATGTAGCTTGCATACGTGTCTGTCGTATATGTGTTTCCACAAATCTTATCCATCATTGCATCACTGTTAATATCTTTCCAATATTTTTTTTAATCTAACTACTGATATTTTCAGTATGTAGCAGGTTCTTATGTGTAATATTCATGTATTTTTCAGGGCTCTGTGGCTAACAAGTTTTATGTCCACAATGACATATTCCGTTACCAAGATGAAGTTTTTGGTGATTCTGACACAGAGCCTCCTGAAGGTATGTATACGCCTTATATTGATTCCTTCCCATGCACCATCAGCTTGTGGTAGACCTGATCTGTGCAATCTCATTGACAATCCTTTGATGCCCTCCTGTGGCCTACAGGAAAGTTGTCTGACCACTCATTCTCTATGGGAAAACTGAAGCAATTTACTCAGCTGTCATTCCATTAGAAGTGAATGCTTGCACACTAGTGCTCTATTTGCACCCTGTTTTTATTTAATCTGTTCCAACCTGGTAATTGTTATTTTTTAGGAAAATCCCTTTACGAAGTTGGGAGACTCTTTTATGTTTATCAAAATCTACTTCCTTTGAAACGTTGCTGTAATTTGGGGACTTTATAGTGGCTCAGCTTAGGTCATCTTTTAAGTGATATTTTTCTTCCCCTAAGAAGACACAGGATAGTAGATATGATTTAGATCAGTGCCTTGTACTGTCAGAGGGGTTGTTCCTTGCCAACCAGCGATTACTCTTAAGCTTTGTGGAATGCCCCCCACTGTACGTAGTGTCATCGCTGGTCAGTAAGAAACAGTGCAAGGCTATGGACGAGTACTTTCAGCAGGGTGCGGGACGTTCCTCACAGCCCAACTAGACTAGACAGTGGGCAGAGATCAGTGCAGTTATAAAGGCACCGATAGCCCCAGGGCGCATAACAGGAAAGGCTTTCTAGCAGTATATAAAACTGCATGTGCCTGAGGACATGAAATATCCTCTTTAATAGAGGTCAATTAATTTAAGTTTCTTCAGGAGGAGGGATGAGTTGTCTTCATGAGCAAATCCCTTTGCTCTTCCTATAAGTTACGCTAAGCCTGGGTCTACAGCATACATTGTTTTGAGATGGCTTCAGCACCACAGGGCAAGTGTATTTCCTGAACTGTACAAGTAATAGTTAGGAAGCTTTTTAATTTGATATTTGTTTTAATCTATTAAGAATCTGATGAAGAAGTTGATGAGCCCGAAGAAAGGCAACAAACCCCCGAAGTAGTTGCCACAGATGACGGCGCATACTATGATCAAACTGGCAGGTAAGTGAAGTTCCTTTACTTTTGCCTTAGACAACCAGCATATCTGGTAATCCTGTATGTGACCAATAATTTATCATTTGTAGTACCAATGACTTGGATGAGCCTCTAGAAGAGCATATTGTGGAGCCTGAGCAAGAGATTGAGCCCGAGCCAGAGCAAGAGACTGAGCCGGAGATTACAGAAGAAAAATGTGATCCTGTATCTGAGGAACCTGCACCAGAAGAGGAGGAAGCCATTGAAAAGAGTCCATCTCCCCTTCCTGCAGATCCTGCACCAGCAGTTCAGGAGGATTCCCGGGTAAGGAGCTTGAAATGAACTGAAATTATACGGTTGCTGGTGGTCAAAAAAGTTTCTTTTGAAATTAATATGTGTGTGTATAGGTCATATACATTTTATAATTGTTTTTTTTTTTTTCCCCTCTCCAGGCATTCTCTTGGGCATCTGTCACAAGTAAAAATCTTCCACCCAGCGGAGCTGTCCCAGTGTCGGGAATACCACCACATGTTGTCAAGGTCCAGCCATCACAAGTAGGCAGATGCAGTGGTAGTCTTACAGCTTCCCCCAACCCATGCTTAATATATTGATCAGAACCACACCGTAGTCAGCTGGTAATGGATTAGTGGTCATGTGAACCTTCCTTAAAGGAAGCCTGTCACTTTGAACGTGCAACCGAATCTACAGGCAGGAGGAGCTGAGCAGACTTCTCAGCGTCCACTGTTATAACTAAAGTGTGTAGTAAGACCAATCACACTTCAGACATCATCTACGGCATCTAACTGTAAAACCTGTCAGGGTTAGAAAATATTATACACACTTGTCAAAACTGGTCTTATTCTGTTATGGAAGACAATACCTTACTTGGGAAAAGGGGATTCCTTTAAAGGGGTGTCCCCAAAACGACATTGTCTCACCTATCCACAGATTGTGATAACTGATCAGTCAGCCCAGCTACTGGGACTCCAACCACAAGCACAGACACACTTTAAGGCTAAGGCCTCACATTGCAGAAGCGTATTTTTTTTTTTGTTTGTTTTTTTTTTTGCCAAGGATGTCTACAAAAAGAATGGAAATACATACAAAGTTCTTATACTTTTACCTTCTTCTCAATCCACTCCTGGCTGTGGCAAAAAAAAAAAAAAAAAACGCAGTAAAATCTGCAACAAAAAAAGCTGTTTTTCTACAGCAACATGGGGCCTGAGCTTAGGGAATATGCAGCGCTTCTCCATTCATCTCTGTGTCAGCTGAATAGCACTGTGCGCTGCTTCTCTTCTGCAGTCCGGTCTAGTTCAGATGACCATTTGAGGTCCAGAGGATTGGATGCTAGTCAACTCTTAAAGACTATAACTTGATATAAATGATATTTTGTGATGGTTTCACCAAGTCAGCAAATCACTCTAACTGCATGTCTTAAGTTCTCTTACAAAAAAAAAAAAAGTTCAGGTGAATACACACAAGTTTTATATATGATATATCTTCTAAAAAGAAAGGTGCTTCTGTCTCCTATTATTGGCTCCCTGCTAAACTGCTCAGTTCACAGATCTTTCACTGTGAGGACAGGTAGAGCTCACTGGCTGATTGAATTACATAAGTCATTGCGAAGGGGGGGGGGGTTGGAGGAGCCCATGGGTGGAGTAGCAAGTTCAGACACAAGCTGCTACAAGAAATGAGAGGACTTATAAATATGAATAAAGCTCCTGTCTTGTATGCTTCAGGACATTCACGTCTCTCTGCTTATTTCCTCGCTCCTCTTCTTCCTCCAATCTCCACACACCTCAATGGACTGTAGTCTGTCTTGGTGTAGACCTTCTCAGTGAATTGAGCAGTTTGCCGAAGAGGAGATATTAGGAGATAGAAGCTTTTACCTTTTAGACTGACCCTCTAACGCAGTTTTATCCCTTTCCTGAAATAAAAATATTCACACTTGTTTTGTTTTTTTCACGTTTAGCCACGGCCCGAAGTTAAATCTGAAAACCAGACCACACAACGACCTCCACAGCGGGATCAAAGAGTCAGAGAACAGAGGACTACGACAGCTCCTCCACGAAGCGGCCCAAGACCTGGTAAGTTTAAATGGTGTGCCGTAACTAGTTGGTGTAGTTCACTGCATTAGTTGACATGAGTGATTATAGCCATAAGAAAACGACTCTATACTAAGTGGTGGCATGGAGCTGTACTGGGTGCAACCTGCTGCATATTAGACAGTGTGGCATCTAGTATACTTACACGGTGGTGTCTAGCACGTGACCCATCCTGCTCCCAATCTCAAGTGGGGAAGGAGACATGAAGAGCATAGCTCACCAAACAAATCCTTTTGCTTTTAGTGTCACCTGTTGTAGACACACACTATGGCCAGGGCCCCATGTGGCGGAAAGGCCACGGGAAAAATCGCGGTGTTTTACAGTCGGAGCAAAGTGGATGCGATTCTAACGAATCCCATGCCCAATTTTCAGTAGAAACCATGGTGCAGACACGCTGCGACTTCCAAAACCGGCGCAAGTTTTGTCTATTGCACTGCAATGCGTTGCCGCCATGGTTTGCAGCACTTTTTTGCTACGGGATGCCATGTGTGGCCTTAGCTGCAAACTTCTTTTGCCTTTCAACCAGCTCTTCACTCTCCCCATCATGGATCAGAAGTTAATAGTCTATTCACTGCTTTAGAGTAGGCCTGAAGTCTTCTGGCGCATGTCTCTGTTTGGTAGCCACTGTGCCTTGATATTTAAAGGTGATGGGTGGTTTGGGTTGCACTAGCCTCCTGGAAGCCCTTCAATCATGAGAACTTCCAAAGAAGTGGTCCATGGCTCCTTTGTGTACCCCCTGGGCTTTAGATGATTGACTTGCAGGCTTGCTCATTTACATGCAAGTGTGAAGTTTAACATCCATTGTATGTATTTGTGTGTTCTAATTTTTCTTCTGCTTACCTTTTTAGTGCGAGAAGGTGAACAAGGAGAGTTAGAAACGAGACGCATCAACCGGTACCCAGATAGCCATCAGTTGTTTGTAGGCAATCTGCCACATGATGTAGACAAGAATGAGCTGAAGGAGTTCTTTCAGAGTAAGTTTGTCTAATATATTTTGTATACAGCTTACAGTGGTGCCATTTACTAGCAACAATCTGAACGTCTTATGTTTTTTGCAGCTTACGGCAATGTTGTTGAGCTACGTATAAACAGTGGTGGGAAACTTCCCAACTTTGGTTTCGTGGTATTTGATGATGCTGAACCAGTACAAAAAATTCTTGGCAGCAGAGTGAGTAGTATTTTATTTACCCCTACATATTAGTTTGCCTAAGTACGCTTGCACATGATTCCCATCCGTGTCTGGGACATAGGATAACTGACTATGAGGTGGTGACTACAGTAGTGAGGTGACTTTAACACGATCAGTTCATCATTGTAGCTATCGGGTGTTCAGAATGCAGTCTGGATACCACAGCCCTCACACAGACCATTTTCTATGGACAGGACTTGTACAAGGGTCCTAATGGTGTACCCGTTTGTAACAGGAGGGTCTTCTGTTGTGGAATGTCCCTTAATTGGAATATACTGTGTGGAAGAATTTGCCTTCAGTATAGGGTATTATGGAGATCTGACCACATGTTAAGAGAATAGGGTTTAGTCAGCTTAAAGGAGATTTCCTTTAAAATGAATACGGAGTTGCTTTGTGGCACCCCAACCAACCAATCTGGTGAGGTTTCCTGCACTCCTTCTCCACCCTTCCTCTAATTTGAGAACACCTAATCTAAAGATAGGTCAGAAATGTATTGTAAAGGAGTCTTCACTAGTTAGTTAGAAAACCCAGCCCAAATAGATAATAGAGGCTCATGAATGCCATTATTGGTGTACTGACCAAACTCTCAGCACCGTAGGTTCCTATTATACATGGAGTGTGAATCGGTAGAACTGTAGTCAGGCCAGGAGACTAGTCCATAATGTGGCCACAAAATGACAGTGATCTGAAACTGGTCTATTAGCATCCTTTAATTCTAATAACTTTATTCTTTCTGCAGCCAATCATGTTCCGTGGAGACGTCCGCTTAAACGTGGAAGAGAAGAAAACGCGTGCAGCTAGAGAGGGTGACCGTCGTGGAGAGAGGCCCCGTGGCCCTGGAGGACCACGTGGCGGTCTTGGAGGGGGTCTGAGAGGACCACCTCGTGGCGCAATGGCACAAAAGCCTGGCTTTGGGGCTGGAAGGGGTGTTCAAGGTCCACGCCAGTGATTTTGTTTTTGTTTGTTGTTTTTGTTTTTTATTTTTCTTTGAGTGGCTTCTAACATCAAAATTGGGTACAGCCCTCTTCTGTCCTGCAGCCTTCTGAAACTTGGGTCCTCGGATGTCTTGGCATAATGTCCCAACGTGACGGACTGCTACACTTCACCTGTCCCATCGCAAATGTGTTGCAATTTTACAAATTTTTTTTTTTTTTCTTTCCCACTCTGTGATCCTCTTCCCAGAATCCAGCATTTGTTGGAAAGTTTATTTTAGGGGATTAAAGGAAAATTAAGCATATTCCTGTTTTCAGGAATCCGATACAATGGAACATTACCTGATTTTTAGGCAAATCCGCCAGTGTGATCATGAACGCTGGTCTAGCATCTGGGTCTCTCACTGATGGAAAATTTTGACACTTTACTCAATGCCCTTTGTAGAAAAGACTATAGCCCTTGGCACAGTATTCAGGTGTTGAGAGTAGTATCTATCCTTTGAAGCTGTGAGTAGTGATGAAGATGATGGCTTAGCACAGCTGCCTCCAATCTCCATCCGTGCTGTTTTACTTCGTAAGAATAAAGGGTGTTCATTGGACTTCTATACTAACATTTTTTTTTTTTTTTTTTTTATACGGCGCCATCAAGGAAAAACCGAGAGAAATCATGGAAACTACTGTTTTACCACTCAAATTTTGGATTTTGGGATGGGTTTTAAATGTCTAGCTACTTGACATTAAAACACATTGGATTTGTGATTTTTTTTTTTTTTTTTTTGATAGGGATTTTTTTTCCTCATGGTTTTTAGTTTGTATTTGTAAAAAACAAAAATTTCAAAAAGAGCAAAATTGTTGTGCCTTCTATTTATCTCTCATTCCAATCTTGGCAAGTTATTAAAAATAAAACGCATAAAAATGGAAGCTTGTGTTCACAATCCTGACACTCGCCATCTGTGGCTTCTTAAATGAGCTAAGAAAAAACTTATTTTGTGTAGTCGCTCTTGTGTGGAGCTGTGATGAGCCATCTACGGTATGTTGTGACCTTCTCCTGTGGATACGGTCTGCAGCAGTATTCACAGCACGTTTTACAGGGATATTTTTCAGCACAAAGATCCAACAGCTCCATACTAAAGAGCCGTACAGTGCGGGATCTGCACTTACGCTGGGTTCACACCTGCGTTCAGGGTCTCCGTTCTGTGGTTTCCATCTTCTGCATGCCAGAAGACGGAAACCACAGACCGGGTCTGTCCGTGAGTGGCGGTGAGCGTTTTATGCTCTCTGCCGTGAAACCGTTTTTTTTTTTTTTTAATCCGGACACAGAGTACTGCATGTCCGACTCTGTGTCCGGATTATAAAACCCGGTTTCGCGGCGGAGAGCATAAAACTCTCACCACCGCTCACGGACGGACAGCTTTCTCACCCATTCAAATGAATGGGTGAGACTCCTGCAGGTTTCAGTCTCCTGCTTTGTTTTATGCAGGAAACGGAAACCTGCAGTATGGAGAGGAGAACGCAAATGTGAACGAGCCCTTAGTCTCTCAACTGGAGAATGTGTACTTGAGAATTGGTGCGGACTAATGCACCTTGGCATCTGCTTTACTACTTGGGTTACTGTTAGGGAGCCTTCACACGGAGTTACGCTGCGCTCATTCTGATCGTAAAAACACGTTCCAAATGAAAGCGTAAAAAGCAGCTCCCATTGACTTGAATAGGAGCCGGCATATGTGCGCTCCCCAATGAAATCAATGGGAGGCTTTTTTCCCCCTATTGCTTTCAATGTGATACGCGCGTAATACATTGAAAGCAATAGGGAAAAGAGCTTCCCATTGATTTCAATGGGGAGCGCACGTATGCCGGCTCCCATTCAAGTCAATGGGAGCTGCTTTTTACGCGCTCAATCTGAACGTGTTTTTGCGATCAGAATGAGCATAGAGTAACTCCGTGTGAAGACTCCCTTAAAAGCTAATACAATGGTCTCGAGCCACATCCTTGTTCCCATATTACACGTGTTCCAGCCCAACTGTGAGTCTGCTGACCCGAACTCTGTTCTTGTGCAAGATGTATTTTAAGTGGCAAGGTGATCACCTTAGAGCCCTTGTTTAGTTCATAGTGGTTGGTTTTGGTGTTGCAGCTGTGTTACTGTCTAGACTTGACTTTAAACTGGTTAACCCAGCCTTCTAATATAGAATATCCATATCAGTTCGGTGGGGGAGCGGTTCTTTGCACCTTTGCTTGAAGAGGCCATGCTGCTCCTGTAAGCGCTGCAGCCTCTTCAAGATTTATATTGGGTCACAAGTTGTGTTTTTTTTTTTGTTTTTTTTTTTTTTCTTCTTCTGACTTTACATGGTAAAACCAATTTATCCCTTAACTTTCATGAGACAGAGCTGTACGCCTTTGCATCACTGCTATGAAAAGTACAGCATTTAGAAGTACAAACCAGCTTGCCAGCAAGTGTAAATGTTTCAGAGACTGTTGCTCTTGCACAAGTCAGTTCATCAAACTGCTGATGTTCGGGGGACCCAAACGTCGGGTCCCTGCTGATCACATGTTCATGTCCTGCCTTAAAGAGTTTGCTCAAGAGAAATACATTTTTATACATATATTAGGCTGGGAAAGTGAAGAGGAGAAAAAAAAAAAGCGTTGCCTGTTCCCGATGTCACCCAGCATGGTCTGGTCCTGCTGCTCTGGTGGATAGGGCATCAGTATTCAACTCCAGGACACACATGTAGAGCTGTGTTTTTAATTTTGCTAATGGTTCCTGACAATGTTGGACACACACGAAGCCTGAAGGGAACTTATTGACTGTAATGGGAATCCATCAGATGTCCAATTATTTTATTTATTTTAACTGAAACCACTGACTGAAAAAATCGGCTTTGCAGCATTTCTTAGCCTGGCAATTTCTAAAAGGTCTGTATTGGATGGACGCCTGGTGCAGACAGAACGCAGCCTGATCCTGTAGCTATATGTGCAGGCAAGTGCTGCCTGCAAATTCTGTCACAATCCTGAGAATTGAGCAGTATATTGCTTATAAATAGAGATGAGCGAACACAGTTTGGATCAGCCGATCCGAACAGCACGCACCCATAGAAATGAATGGAAGCACCTGTGATGCTGACTTTGCCGGCGTCACAGGTGCCTCCATTCATTTCTATGGGTGTGTGCTGTTCGGATCGGCTGATCTAAACAGTGTTCGCTCATCTCTACTTATAAACCCAATCCCAGTTCCTTGTAGGGGGAATTATACAGTTTACAAATCTGCTGCTCCGCTTTAGAGGCTCCCCCCACCCCTCATATAAATTGCCATTATATTCATACAAGGGAACAAGTGCTGGCATACAAGCGCTCCCCATAGAAATGAATGGGCTGCTTTTTTCACTACGAGCACCAAACACTCTGACTGTGGAGAAATAAGAATGGAGCTAAGTGGCAACCTGGTTCAACTTTGCTCTGATTTTTATCACTTGAAAAAGGGGAGTCACCCCGAAACGCTACAAACTTAGCGTCGTGTGTATTACAGTGTGTTTGGAATAAAAATATTTTTATGCTATCTCAGGTTAGCGCAGTTTTTATTGATCTTCCATAAATTGAATGATCATATAGGTTGTTCTTTTCTTTATGCAGTACTCTGTGTCCGATATAAAAAAAAAAAAAAGGTTTCGCGGCAGAGAGCATAAAACGCTCACGGCCGGACCAGATCTGACAGGTTTCCGTCTTCTGCATGCAGAAGACGGAAACCACAGAACGGAGATCGAACGCTAGTGTGAACCTAGCGTAAGGGTGGGTTCACACCTGCGCCCGGTCTGTGCTTTGCAGGTTTCATTCTTCTTCTCGAGAAACTGGACAGGAGACGAAAACCGGCAGTCAGTTTTCAAACCTATTCACTTGAATGGGTTTGCAAAGAGTCTGCCCGTGAGCATCTTGTGCCTCTCTGTGGCAAAAGGTGTTTTTTTTTTTTTTGTTTTTTATATATATATATATATATATATATATATATATATATATATATATATATATATATATATATATATATATAATATAACTGGACACAAAGTCCAGCATGTCAGACTTCGTGTCTGGTTTAAAAAAAAAAAAAAAAAAAAGGGGTTCGCCACGGAAAGGCACAAGACACACACAGGCAGACACTTTGCAAACCCATTCAAATGAATAGGTTTGAAAACTGACCGCCGGTTTCAGTCTCCTGTCCAGTTTCAGGAGATGGAAACCTGCAAAGCGGAGACCGCGTGCAGGTGTGAACCCGCCCTAATCTGTATGTTATAGAGCAGGAGCAGCCAAGCAGATCGCTAAATACCTGTGTAATATAAAACCGTATCAAACATGTATTTAACCCCTTCCTGCCGACAGCATATTTCAATTTTCGTTTTTGACTCCCCTCCTTCTAAACCCCATAACTTTATTTCTCCGCTCCTGGAGCCATATGTGGTCTTAATCTTTGCGGGACAAGTCGTTGTTCATGATGCCACCATTAATTATTCAGTATAATGTACTGGGAAACTGGAAAAAAAAATCAGATTGGGGTAGATTTGAAGAAGAAATGCATTTCTGCGACTTTCTTACGGGCTTTAGTTTTACGGCGTTCACTGTGCAGCCAAAATCACATGTCATCTGTATTTCGGTGTGATTCTGAGGATACCAAATTTATATGGTCTTATTTACATTTTAACCCCTTAAAAAAATCCAAAACTGCCAAAATGTTTTTTTTCCTAAGTCTGCCATATTCTGACACCCATAACTTTTTTATACGTCCGTGTACGGGGATGCATAGGGCATCTTTTTTTTGCGTGGCCGAGTGTACTTATTAGTTATACCATTTTGGGGAAATGTTATTGCTTTGATCACTTTTTATTAAAATTTTTAACAAAAGCAAAACAGTGAAAAAATGGCGTTGGCACTTTTTTTTTCTTTTTTTCCTGTTACGGCGTTTACCGTACAGGAAAAATATTTTTATAGATTTGTAGACTGGGCGTTTTCAGACGCGGGGATACCTAACATGTATGTGTTTCACAGTACTTTTATATGTGTTCTAGGGAAAGGGGGTGATTTGCATTTTTAATACTATATATATATATATATATATATATATATATATATATATATAAAAATTTTTATTTTTTTTTGCATTTACTAGACCCCCTAGGGGTCTTGAACCTCAGGGGGGGTCTGATCACTAATGCAATACATTACAATGCTAATGCATTGTAAAAAAATCATCATTTCTTTTGCAGGCTGCATAGAGCAGCCTGCAAAAGAATATCACTACAGGCAAGGCTGGGAGCCTTTACAAGGCTTCCGGCTGTCATGCCAACGTGATGTCGGCCCAGGAGTATGCTCCAGGCGCCAGCGATCACCAGCAAAATGGCGGCACCCATTCGCCGCCGGGAAAATGGTGCCTCGATCAGCTTTGACCGAAGCACCGGAGGGGTTAATGCCTCCGATAGGTCCAGGCACCAACCGGGGGCGTTAGCACTGGGTGTCTACTGTGTAAATCAGTAGACACCCAGCAGCTATGGCGGCCACCATAGTTAAACACCCAGCGTCTACCGTTGTATTACAGCGGATGTCGGTAAGTGGTTAAGCATGGGCTTCGTTGTCATGTATGTTGTCATGTATACTTGGTCACTAACCGCTGTAGGAACTCTTACAAAGGGAGCTGTGAACTGATAAGTAGGGCGGACCGCCTCGGGTTCTCAGTGAGCACAAAAGATGAATAATTTAAGAACTTGGCGGCATGACCAAAAGATAACAGGGTCTCCCTTATCCCCGTCACTCATGGTTGTGAATAAAGTCACATTGTGACTCTGAGGGCGCTGCAACTTTTTTCTTTTCTTTCTTTCTGCAGCTAGTGGATGAATGAAGGAGTTATAGGGCAAGTCTGCTAGGTTTTGGAGTTGTGGTCAAAGTCTCTTTGTAGCCTAAGGACAAGCTGTCATCCTCTCCCCCGTGCCTCCTGCCATATTGGATTGTATTTTTGGTGTGGTGGATTCCCCTTGCCAATGGGTGAAAGCCATAGTAAAATTCTGTAAGTGGGAATGTAAAAGGAGTTATGGTGGCACTTTCTGTTTTGCCTCTTGAAATCTGAAGCTAAATAATTTGTTGCCAATGGGGAATGTGCCAGTCGGATGAAGTAATGGCAGTGAAGGGTAGAAGGAAGGAGAATGTACTTGGCAGTATTTGTAAGTGCCAAGTGCTGAAGGCCAGGTATTGCTAAGAAGTAAGTAGTGAGGTGCCAATGGCTAAATATCAATGGTGCCAATACAGATACCAGCAGTAACCAGAGTCAGAGCTCGGCTATGATGGTGTGCAGATTCTCTCCTGCCAGTTTAGTTATATTTCAGCATTAGAGATGAGTGAACACCGTTTCGAATAGCATGCTCCCATAGAAATGAATGGAAGCGGACTGCACGCAGACTTTGCCGGCATCTGGGCCGCTTAACTCCCCGCGTGCCGGCTACATTCATTTCTATGGGAGCGTGCTATTTGAAACGGCTGTTTCGAATAGTGTTCGCTCATCTCTATTCAGCATGTTTAACAAGCTTTTCAAGAATTAGAGAACATGGCGGCTGCTTTCCCAGCTCTGTTACACACTTGTCTACAGAATACTGTCCGTGCTTGTGTATTTCAGTAATACCTGTCACATCTTTCTTTGTATTCACGTACTGTATGTAGCACCATTTTTTTTTATATTTTTTTTTTTTTCTCTAATGGAGGCACGCACACCTCTGTTCCAACAATCTGTGGAAAAAGAATGGCGACGTTCTCTATTTTGGTCCAGTTAGCAGACCAAAGTCTTTGGGTCCATGAAAATCCCAGCCTATGGACACTGAAAAGTATCTGAAATTGCCATAGACATGAATGTTGCAAACCTCACCAAACCTCTGCTTTACTGTTTGTTGGTATACACAGTATACTGCTAGGCATTACTGCAACATGTAGCTTTTCAGGAAAAAAAAAAAGTGTGTGAACTCGACCTGACTTGTAGTCATGAGGGTCTTGTTGATGCCTTTTGAAGGTGTATGGCTACCTTAAACCTTGCTTAAGGCACAGTGAGAAGATGGATGTTCCACACAGAGGATTGTCAGATGCCAAGAAGCAGGGGTTGTGATGCTACAGATCCTCTGCATAGTCAATGAAATGGGTCCTATCAGTTTAATAATCATTAGAGCTTAGGGCTGGTGCCATCTAAACCACCCCCCATCAAATACTGAGACGCAGTGACCGCCAAGCTGAGACCGGTGTCCATAGACATTCGGGCAGGGTCTCCTCTACGGGTAGTCTGTGCTGAATAGGCAAATAACGTCTAATCTATCATCTGATGAGAAGAAGAACCTTTTAGTGGGTTTGCCCCAGGTGCCTCCATAAGCAAAATATTTTGCTTGGCAGCTTGGCACACTGCCAGTTTTCCCTCCTTCAGATTGGGAGCAGGATCTGTCATGTGATGGACTCTGTGTTCTCAATAGTAACCCCTTTTCACGAGGGGGTATTTGGCTTGAAAAGGGGGAAAACGCTCCTCTAGTGCAGGTGTTGTACAACCCCAATTCCAATTAAGTTAGGACTTTGTGTAAAACATAAATAAAAACAGAAACCAATGATTTGTGCATCCTTTTCAACCTAAATGCAATTGAATACACTACAAAGATAAGATATTCAATTTGATTTTGCCTGCAACACGTTCCAAAAAGCCTGGCCTGGTTTATCTTCACCACCGTGTTCCATCACTTTCCCTATTAACACTACTTAAAACCGTTTGGGAACTGAGGACTTTATTGTTGAAACTTTGCAGCTGGAATTCTTTCCCGTTCTTGTTTGATGTACGACTTTATTTGCTCAACAGTCCGGGGTCTCCGTTGTTGTATTTTGCGCTTCATAATGCGCCACATATTTTCAATGGGAGACTTGTCTGGAGTACAGGCAGGCTAATCTAGTAACCACACTCTTTTACTATGTAGCCACGCTACTGTAACACGTGCAGAATGTGACTTTGCATTGAATTGCTGAAATAAGCAGGGGTGTCCCTGAAAAAGACACCGGTTGGATGGAAGCATATGTTACTTCAAAACCTCTATGTACCTTTCTTCATTAATGGTGCCTCTGTAGATGTGCAAGTTACCCATGCTATGGGTACTAACACCCCCCTCCCCATACCATCAGAGATGCTGGATTTGGAACTTTGCACTGATAACAATTTGCACAAGCCTTTTCATCTTTGGCCTGGAGCACAATGTCCATGATTTGCAAAAACAATGTGGAGTGGTCAGAACACAGGACAGTTTTCCATTTTGTGTTAGTCCATCGCAGATAAGCTCGGGTCCAGAGAAGCGGCAGCGTCTCTGGGTGTTTCTGATATGTGACTTTCACTTTGCATGGTAGAGCTTTAAAGGGGTATTCCCACCTCACATACTCATCAGTCTTTACTGCTGTAAAATCTTCTTTCTTCCTGGTTTCTTGCATCATTTGGTGGGTGGGGTTTCACATGCAACCTGCCGTTTAGCTCTGCCCCCAAATTAGCGTGTAGCTCCGCCCACCCATATTGGACTATGAAGTACAGGCAGCAGCAACTCCATTCTGTGTTACATACAGAGACTGCCTGTCTCTGCCATAATGAACACAACTGTATTAGCTAGCCTGATAACTGGGAGAACAGAAGAAATGAAAGCAGCTCCTCTCCTCTATCTGCTAACAGGAAGCTAGGTCACGTGGTGTAGACACAGGAATAGCTAGAAACACAGGCTCGCTCCCGTGCACTTAGCCCCTCCTCCCTCCCCCCTGAGAGCAGCAGATACATCACTTGACTCATGAGCAGCTAAGTCAGGGCTGTGGCCACAATGAATTGAATAAAATAAGATAGTGGACAAACAAAGCAGTTTTGCTGAAGCAGTGTATTTAGGAAAAGTCTTACATTCACATTAACAAGCAGTATAGATAGGATCCTTGTGATGGGACCACCCCTTTAACCCCTTTGTAGATGTAGCGACAAACTGTGTTCACTGACAATGGTTTTCTTAAAGAGGACCTTTCAGGTCCTCGGGTACCTGCGGTTTTATATACCGCTAGAAAGCCGACAATGCACTGAATTCAGCTATCTTTTTATGTGCTCCTGGTGAAGAGCTATTGGTGCCGTTACCGTCGCGCTTCAGTGTCAGAAGGATGTTTCTGACAGTCTGTGAAGAACGCCACTACTGACAGTAGAGTCCATAGCGCTGTACTGTCAGAGGGAGCGTTCCTTACCACCAAGCGATGACGCTGAGCAATGAGGAACCCCACCTCCTGAAAGTACTTGTCCATAGATTAGTACTGGGGGGCGTTCTTCACTGCTCAGTGTAAGCTGTTGGCTTTCTAGTGATCTTAAAAAACAGCAGTCCTGAGGTCTTGTGGTAATATCTGTTACAGAATGATGTTGGTTTTTAATGCAGGGCCGTCTGAGGGATCGAAGGTCATGGCATTCAGTGTTGGTTTTCGGCCTTGCCGCTTACTTGCAGAGATTTGTCCAGATTATCTGAATCTTTTGATATTATGGACAATCGATAATGAAATCCCTAAATTCCTTGTAATTGTACATTGAAAATCCTTCCTTGTTCTTAAAGGGGCTCTATCATTGGGAAAAGTCATTTTTAACTAATCACATCCTTGCATAGGCTTTAGAAAGTCTATTCCACAATTACCTCTAGTATGTAGATTGCCTCAGTGGCTTTTAAATGAGCCCGTTTTTATTCATATGCTAATTAGCTTCCAGTCAGCACAGGAAGTTCCCAGCAGCACTTGTCCCTGCTATTCTCTTCTATCTGTGTGTGCAAACGGGAAGCTGAGTCATCATCATCATCAGCCTGTGCTGTATACACCCATAGGAAACAATAGCAAAGAGGGTGCACAATGGTGCACTGAGTCTAATTAGCATATGAATAAAAACGGACTTATTCAAAAACCACTGAGGCAATCTATATACTAAAGGTAGGTGTGGAATAGCCTTTCTAAAGGCTATGCAAGGATGAGATTAGTTAAAAATAACTTTTCCCAGTGATTCCCTTTAAACTGTTGGACTATTTTCCCACACAGTTATTCATAAAGTGGTGAACCTTGCCCCATCCTTGCGTGTGAACGACTGAGCTTTTCGGGGATGCTCCCTTTATGCACAGTCACATCTGGATTGCTCCAACCAGGCGTTTTTTGAGCATTCCTCAATTTTCCCAGTCTCTTGTTGCCCCTGACGCAGCTTTTTTGGAACGTGTTGCAGGCATCAAATTTAACATGAATGAATATTTGCAAAAATCCAATAAAGTTTTTCCATTTGATCATGAAATATCTTGTCTTTGTAGTGTATTCAATTGAATATGGGTTGAAAAGAATTTGCATATCACCGAATTCTGTTTTTATTTATGTTTTACACGTCGTCTCGGCTTCATTGGAATTGAGGTTGTACATGATTTCTGTGCGCCATCAATTCCCTCAGGCTATGGATTTTAACAACCCCTGTACATGGGCAGATTCCATGAATATCTCCTTGCACACGTGAGGTAATAAACAATTGTATTTAGAGCCAGGCCTGGAACTTACCGCTGATGATCCCAGACTTTGGGAACTGTGCATGTTAGTGGGGGTTGTCCATATTCATGCCACAACAAGTGGCCGATCAGACTACAAGGGCCCTTTGAAATCACATGACCGTCGACAAATGGGAGAAGTAGGCATTTTTCATGTGGTCTTCAGATGTCATCACAATGGCACTTGTATGGTGGCCAGCCTCTTGTGATGGGGTCTCCACTATGACTCCATTATGAATATCAGCCGTGTACAGTGAAGAAGGATGCTGGGACCTGAAGTCTGAAAGACTAAGCCTCTCCTCATATGTGGCTGAAAGGGATTATATTAGTGGCCATGGATAGAGGCCCTGCCCAAGACTAGCTGCTGTCTCCCTAGATGTGTGTTATGGCCAGTGTACTGTATATGTTGCGATTCTTCCCCTGGTTGTGCTGTGAAATGTCAGTTATGTAACATGTATGTTCTACTTGTGCATGTTCTATAGGTACCACATGTGAGGGCAGAATATTGCTTGTACCAAAGAGTTTGCCAATAGAAGGAGTTTGTGATGTTTGGTTATGCCTGGTGAAGCCACACTGTATGAAAAGTGTCTTTCATGCCTTTCCAGGAGTTAACACATTGAGTCCGTTCAAGATGGAGGTTGTTTCCTCCTTATCTAGGGAGGCAGCCTCTACAAAACACAAGGAGTTGGAGGCCTAGTTCAGGATTCTAGCTGTGAGTGATGCAGTTGGCTCTAGTGGGTGAGACCCCTGTGTTTCCTGTTACGGTACTATTCCGTTATCGGGCCAGCAGCAGCGCAGTTCAGCAGCAGCTTTCGGGACAGCAGTTCAGCAGCGGGAATTACAATGACATCCGAGGACTGCTGGCCCGATGCTTGTGCCCAGTAACCAGTACATCGATGACCCCCCTCCCCCATCCTTCTCCTCCTGCCAGTGCTGCCCCCCAGCTCTCCTTACATCTTCCCCGTACCCTCTCCCCGCCACACGACTAGGCCTCACCTCAGCGCTAGTACCGAGACCGAAAGGAAAGACACCGGGGCTCAATCCAGGCCCTGACAAGAAACACGCCGACTATAGGAACGGTGAGCTACAGCGAGCCGGAGGGACAAACTTTCTGCAGCGTCCGGCGGCTATCTAGTAGCATTCATTGCTCAAGATTTACGGTGAGGCCTATTACAGGGAGAGGGTACGGGGCAGATGTAAGAAGAGCTGGGGGGCAGCACTGGAAGGAAGAGGAGGATGAGGGCATCGATCGATGTACTGCCTACTACACACAAGCACGGCCTCTATCATCGGGCCAGCATCGGCTTAGTCATGTGGCGGGGAGAGGGTACGGGGTAGATGTAAGGAGAGCTGGGGGGCAGCACTGGAAGGAGGAGGAGATGGAGGGGGGGTCATTGATGTACTGGCTACTGGGCACAAGCATTGGGCCAGCAGTCCTCGGATGTCATTGTAATTCCCGCTGCTGAACTGAACTGCTGTCCCGAAAGCTGGTGCTGAAATGCGCTGCTGCTGGCCCGATAACGGAATAGTACCCCTGTTACTATTGTGTGTCATGTCTTGTATGTTTCTACCTCTAAGTAAAGTTTCAGTAAAACCGAGTGTCCGTTAGATATTTGGCCTGACTAACACCAGGGCTGTGTGGTCTGTACAAGGGCACGGATGTCATGACAGTCATGCTGCATGGCGATCTCACACGTTGAGAACTCGTTTAAGTTTTCTACCACATAGCGCAAGATTTTATAGTGAGTATTTTTCTCGCTTTTAGAAAACACCTTGACATGTCAAAATTCAGGCAGTATGCAGCCACTACTAGAGGGAGCTAATGCACATTTGTGCAGTGACTTAAAGGGATCCTATCATTAAAACTCAATTTTTTGTCCCTAACACATAGGAATAGCCTTAAGAAAGGCTATTCTTCTCCTACCTTTAGATGTCTTCTCCGCTCCGCCATTCCGTAGAAATCCCGGAGTTCTCTCGCAGCACTGGGATGTGCTCTCTTTGCATCTTCTTCCGGCAGTGGCTTCAAACGTCTAGGCCTTGGGCAGCCGACTGCGCATGCCCGCTGGCCACAAGAAAATGGCCCCTTACACAGTATTGTAAGCGGCCATTTTCTTGTGGCCGGCGGGCATGCACAGTCAGCTTTGCCCTAGACCCGAGGCCTAGAAGTTTGAAGCCAACCCCCAGAAGAAGACGCGTCAAGACTCCGTTCCTGAAGAAGATGGAGGCGGTGATGGAGAGTTCTCTTGCAGCATTGGGGACGCCCCTAGTGCTGTGTGAGCACTAGAGCTCGCCCCAGTGCTGCGAGAGAACTCATTTACATACCGGGAAAACGGGATTTTAACCGAACGGTGGGGCGGAGGAGACATCTAAAGGAGACAAATAGCCTTTCTTAAGGCTATTCCGACGTAATAGTGAGAAAAAAGTAAGTTAGCTCCTTGGCTCCCCTAGTGGTCAGAATTTATGTCTACATCTATGTTGTTTGGAACTTTAAACTATTACAATATATTAAAGGGATTTTCCTGGTTATGGATATTCTTGACCTGTCCTAAAGATAAATTATCAGTATCTGTAAACCTGTGCAATATTGTAAATTACATTAATTTTACAACCACGGCTGTAATCCTCACTTTACAACCTCCACATTCATTGAAGAAACACCAAATTCAGAACCCAGAAAAATTTCAGAAAATTTTATTTTCAATATGAATAGCGATGAATGGTACGTGGGGTAATAAATATATCTTTATTCGTATGTACAATTACAACAAATGCTACATTCCATGTTTAAACTGAAAGATATCTGTAAAGGTTTTTTTTTTCTTTTTTCTTTTTTACAAGCCAAAAAAAAAATAGCGTAACTTTTGCTCTTTTCCATGCAAAAGATTATAAGTATTTTGTTACTGAATGATTTCTCTATTGTTGCTCTGGCGTCTTATAAAATAATTGCATAAAGAAAGCGGTTTGCGTTATTCATCTTCATCGAGCTGCAGGATATGGAAGCACTTGGCGCCACTGACATAGAGATATTACAGACATCTCAAACCGATAATTTCTCTATTACATTTACAGCAGATGTGCTCTTGTATTCTGATACATCTCTTGGCTTTGGAAAATTCCTACAACAAGGGGGATGATGGAACGGGATCTCGACGTCTTATCGAGAGTCTTAATCTGAGTATAGACCAATATTAATACAAAAGACCTGGAGGACCGACGCGTAGACACTTACAATACAATTTCTGCAAAGATCCTGGTGAGTAGATATTCGGGATATACACAATGGGTGGTGGTTTCTTGCATGTTATTGTGGGCGTTATCAAAATAGCTCAAAGCAATTGTCCCTGCCCTAGAAGTGATGGCGTTTTACTAAGATAGGATATCACGTACTGTTGGGGGCCTCACCAGGCCTCAGGATGACGGGGCCTTACAGCACTGCTTAAAGGAGTATTTCCATCTTAAACATATATGGCATAGCCACATGATATGCTGTAAATGTCTCCTTTGGCACCCATGCTCCAGAATAGGAATCCCCACAACTCCATCCTGCCTGGCGGGGGGTAGAGAGGGGACCGCTCATGGGATAATGTTTCCATTCACTTTCATGGAAATTCGTGCTTGGATATCTTTGTGACTCTCATAGAAGTGAGCGATACTTTGCACACGCACCAACACCTTTCCCTGTATTCTGACTGCCTCGGATGGGGTAGATTTAGAGAACCCTCCTCCCTCCCCCCTCCCGCCATTCTGGAAAGAAATACCTAGGAGTCATTACAATATATTTTGGACTAGAAAGCCCATTTTATGAGTCCTGTTTGTATGCCCTTTAAGTCTTAACCTACACTAGACCCCTAAGGATCTAAGTTTTATTCCTCGAATACCCCAACATCACCTGATATAAACCCCATATTTTACACTAGATCACAAAGCATAAACTCCCCCCAAAAAGGGGGGCATCTAGACCTAGACTAACAAACATGGAGACATTAACCCCTCTGCTGCCTATGAAATTTTCTGTTGTCTGAATGAACGTGCCCTGTATAAAACGCCAATATATTATTATTAATAATATTATTATTCTGATCTCTTACTAGGTAATGGGGCAGGCTGCTCAGTTTGATGTTCCCCTTGTTACATTGGTTCTCCTACTATGATCACATTTAGGAAGTAGAAAGTGTATGTCCCGGGTTCCGAGATGGGGGGTGACCAAGACCCTTTTTGGCCCAATTTGGAGGAAGGCCTAGCTACGTCCCTGTGTTATAAGGAGTTGGCTTCTCTGGATTCCTAACCATAGAAAGTGATCATAGTTGTAGATTTAGTTATAGAAGCGTTGCTTCATGGAGTGAACACATCGCCTCAAGGAGACTCCTTACAGGGGTGCGTACAGTAGGGGGCGCTATGTATTTAGCACATCTTCTTGGGTACTTTACAAGTTACTAAGAACTATCAGACCTCTTTATAAATGGATGTATATTACACCCTTGCCTGACGCATCACATTCAGATATTTCTCTACAATATAAGAACATTTCTTACCACAAAGTGCTTCTATCTGTTATCGTATAGCATTATTACCAACACTTAGCCCTGTCCCTGGCGTTGCCCCTAAACCAAGTGGGACTATCCAGTTTGGGGTGTAGTTTTTGTTTCTCGGTCTCGGACATGCCAGCATTTGCTAGGATTTGGGATGGTTGGTAGCTATACTGTAGGTGTAGTCAAGGATATATATTAAAGTGCTATATATTTCTATCAACGGTGACAATCCATAAAGTGCAGTGCTAGAAAATCTTTACATAAGGGCATCTTATAGATATATTATAAAATACATCTCAAAGATGTAGAAGATATATGTGTGTGTATGTATGTATATATATGTATATATATGTGTGTGTATATGTGTATATATATATATATATATATGTGTATATATATATGTGTGTGTGTATATGTGTGTGTATATATATATATATATATATATATGTGTGTGTGTATATATATATATATATATATATATATATATGTGTGTGTGTGTGTATATGTGTATATATATATATGTGTGTGTGTGTGTGTGTATGTATATATATATATATATATGTGTATATATATGTGTATCATGTATAATATACAAGTAGTGGGTGATATATAGATATATTTTATAGATACATTGGGTGTGGCTAGGAAAGGCCGGACTTGAGCCTCACCTTTCTGCTACCAAATCTACGACAGGGAGGGCGCTAGCATTTCAGTGGGCTACTTTGTGGGTACAACCACTAGTCCAGCTTTGATAATTCATCAACCTGATACCATAAAGGATGTCTATTCTGCTGAAAGGTTCAAGTTTAGTTGTACAAGGAGGAATAAAAGAAAATGGAAGGAAAGATCTATGGAAGCCCTCCAACTGTAGTTTATTGCTTGATTCAGCATTTTCGGTCGGTGCCTATATGGTGTCAGAGAACTTGTAGTTCTACATTACCCATAGGCTCGTCATATGCTGCCATATAGTGCTTATATGATATACTGTCCCCTAGAAGCGCTTTGAAGATAGCCGTACGGATTTGACCAATTTGGCCAACAAAATTGCAAAGGTTGGGCGTCTGCCATAAAATCATCCAATGTGTTAGAAATTTTTGGCTGTAGGTTGTCCAGAGATAAAAGTGTACGGCACAATCGCCCTGATTTGACTGATCACTGACCACTTTGCACAGACTGTAAATTAATTTTTATTAAAAAAAAACCTGACCCAAACCCCCCAAATCAACCCCCCTCCCCAATAGGGCAATCTAGTTTTCATGTTGATGGTTGTAATACAATGAAAGCGCGGCTGACTGCTATCTGATGCTTATGGTTAGTCGTGATGGAACCGGCTGTGACTTCAGGGCAGATTCCTTATGAATTAAGTCGTGTCATGTGCCTCCATATAATATTGCAGGGATAGAATGTGCCCATAAAGGACCCTTAAAGGGATATTTCGATCTCAGCCGAGAATACTTGTCTCTGCAGTAACCTAAGGTGGGAATATGGAAGCCAGTGAGGGGACTGTTCTATGCTGTTTCCATAATCCCATAGAAATGAATTATACGGGGAGTGCATCGCGATTTCCCCAAATGAATCCATTGCCAGTCGGCCAATACATATATAACCTATCTTAAAAATCCAGTGTCGTAGGGGGTTGTATCAGTCCCTCATGTTTTCACAAGCCAATAATGTTGCAATATCACAGCTACAACACTAGGTGGCAGGACGGTCCTACTTGTCACATGGCACTTATTATGGGATGTAGTCACTGCGCTGCAAGCACTGCAGATTTTCTTATGAGCAGACTTTACGGGGATTTTAATATAATCCTAAAGGAAACAACAATTGTATTCAGATGATTCTCAGAGCTGTAAGTGATCTCAGCGATGGGGGATTTTTTTCTTTCTCATCTGAAAATAATTTTCTATTAATGTTGAGACTGAGAAAATTAAGAAGATAATTGAAGCAAATTTTGCAAATTGTGAATTTCCTCCAGAGTATTGTCAGTAAAGTGGCATATTCTCATATAAAGTCAATTATGGGAAAAGAAAGCAGCTGTTTGTGGGATTTACAGACATGTCTGCAGGCAACCGCCGGTGATGTCACTTATTTCTAGTGACACCATTACAGTGGTTATGAGATTTAGGCGTGTGCTTTTTGTTTGATCATTGTGTCCCTGTTTGTAGGAAATCCGAGCAAACAATGGGAAACCTGGCAGCACATGTTCTACTACAGCGCCACCACAGGAAAGAGGACGTATTACACAGTTCTCATATAATACATGCATGAAGGTGCTGGGGCTGTGGGACACCCCATCTATTAAGAATTCTCTAAGAAAATACTTAATAAGTTTTAGAAAAAAAATAGCCTCATTAAGGTATCTCTACATCATGTATAGTTATGTAAATATGTTAATAGAGGGAGAGACAGATAGAACATAGATGGATGGATGGATGGATAGATAGATAGATAGATAGATACATAGATAGATACATAGATACATAGACAGATAGACCTTACTTAGTATAAAATGGAAACTAAGGCTAGGTTCACACTTGCGTCACAGATTCCGCTTAAAATTGGCAGAAAGAAAAGTCCTGCAAGGAGGACGTCTCTCCACCAGTTTCAGTATAAAATCAGTGGAAATCCAACAGACTAAACTGTACTCTATAGGGTCTGCGGGTTTCCCCATGTGGTTCAGAAGGACTGAAATCCGAATGCTAGTGTGAACCTAGTATAAGAGGGGAAAAAAAGAGTAACTCTTCTGTGTCCATGAGTACGAGCAAAACTTCTCATAGTACTATAGCTATATAGTTAGTGTGATACATACACATATCTAGCATGTTTACATCCCACCTACTCAATTTCTGCTCCTTTAAATATGACTGTGTCAATTTCTTTGTAAATGAATAGTTCAAGCAAATATAAGAAACTTTGTGATATATTATATCAGAGGATAATACTTCAGCTCTTCCTCTGTCTGCTAAACTGCTCAATTCACTGCCAGATCCATCTTTGAAGACTTACAATTAGGAAACATAGAGGGGGTGGGGAGACTGAGAAGTAGGGTCCAAGACCTCTGGGAAAAGATAAGGTAAGATTTCTATTTCACAAGAGCTTTATTCACATTTATACTGCTGCTCAGTACTGCTAATACCTGCTGAAAACTGCTATAAGGGACCGATCACATAGGCACCGGGGGGGGCGGATTATGGTGCAGAATTCACGTCATTATCCGCCCCCTCACAATTGTTGTCTATGGAGACAGCTAGCGGAAAAATAAGTGACATGACCTTTCTTGAGGCGGATTCCACCTCAGGAAGTCAATAGAAGTGAATGGGAGGCGAAAACTGCATTTTGTTTTTTTTTGCCAAGAACTGCGATGCGTTTTTTGGCGTTCCATTCACTGCCCCGGAGGGGAAAACCGCCTGACATTTTCTGAAGCGGTTTTTACCGAAAACGCTTCAAAAAACGCCTCAAGGTCCAAAAATCGCTTCCTAATTAGGAAGCATTTTTTTTCCGGACCAAATTTCGCCACACGTAATTCACATGTGAACTTAGCCTAAACGTGCTAGAAATCTTACAGTTTCCTGAAGCAGCATGTCTTTCTGTCTCTTTTGTCACTCACTAGACTTGTCCTCCTCACTCCTCTCCTTTCCATAGACTTCTATGTATCTGTTTGTGAGTCTTCAGTGAATTGAGCAGTTTATCAGGCAGGAGACGAGCTGATAACAGGAGTTGAGAGGATTATCCTCTGATAAAATATACTACAAAGTTTCTCATATTCACCTGAGCTTTCTATTTTATGGATCCTGACTATGCGCCCATAATATCTCTTTTTATTTTGTAAAGATCCCTTTAAATGTAACTTTTCATTTTATTGCACAGTATTAATCATATTCCACGTTCTACTGCCATAAGAAGACAACCCTCTGCTCCTCTCCACCAGCTGTTAATTCTTGATATTACCTCTATTACTGTCTAGCTGGTTCCAATGCTAAAGGTACTCAGAAAACGTAAATTGTCACGGATAACAAGAAAGATGTAACTCAACTCTGATACAGACTGGAAAAGAAATGGAAATCTGTTGTGAAATAGCAGCTAAATAGCTTCATGTCAAAACATTATGAAAGATGTATTTCCCTTTTGAAGCTTTCCAAATATCTTTAGTAAAAACAGATTTTATGCATAGAGCAGGATATGATAGGGGGGGGGGGGGTGATGGGAGAGAAGCTAAACTTTCTATATAGGATTATATGATATAGGAGAGAAGCTGAGCTCTGTGATATATAGGATTATATGATAGAGGAGAGAAGCTGAGCTCTGTGATATATAGGGTTATATGATAGAGGAGAGAAGCTGAGCTCTGTGAAATATAGGGTTATATGATACAGGAGAGAAGCTGAGCTCTGTGATATATAGGGTTATATGATAGAGGAGAGAAGCTGAGCTCTGTGATATATAGGGTTATATGATAGAGGAGAGAAGCTGAGCTCTGTGATATATAGGGTTATATGATAGAGGAGAGAAGCTGAGCTCTGTGATATATATAGAGTTATATGATAGAGAGGGAGAGAAGCTGAGCACTGATACATAAGCTGTGTATATATAGATATACACACAGCTTCTCTCCTCCATCATATGTTCCTATATATCACAGAACTCAGCTTCTCTCCTCCTTATATATTCCTATATATCAAAGAGCTCAGCTTCTCTCCTCTATCATATAATCCTATATATCAAAGAGCTCAGCTTCTCTCCTCTATCATATAACCCTATATATCACAGAGCTCAGCTTCTCTCCTCTATCATATAACCCTATATATCACAGAGCTCAGCTTCTCTCCTCTACCATATAACCCTATATATCACAGAACTCAGCTGCTCTCCTCTATCATATAACCCTATATATCACAGAGCTCAGCTTCTCTCCTCTACCATATAACCCTATATATCACAGAACTCAGCTGCTCTCCTCTATCATATAACCCTATATATCACAGAGCTCAACTTCTCTCCTCTACGATATAACCCTATATATCAAAGAACTCAGCTTCTCTCCTCCATTATATATTCCTATATATCACAGAGCTCAGCTTCTCTCCTCTATCATATAACCCTATATATCACAGAGCTCAGCTTCTCCCCTCTATCATATAACCCTATATATCACAGAGCTCAGCGTCTCATAAATATGACAAAGCTCAGTTTTCCCCCTTTTTGTTATATCTGAGATTGGGTAGCAGAAATCTCCTGCTAGGTGAAGTTTAAATAAGATTTTTCCCATTAAAGGGTTTGCCTTCTTTGGACAATCCCTTTTATGCTAAGAGGGCCCTCTGGTGATAAGCTGACCACAGGGTAATCTGCTGCTAGCATCCCCAAAAATCAGCTTTATTCTATAGAGGAGCAACTCAAATACTAGTTTCTCTAGATTGCCACTACAGGGGAAATGAAATAGGACACAACTCATGTGTTGTCCATGTAAATGTACAGGTGTGGGTCTTCTTGAGAAAGTGGGACTCTTTAGCCTTTCTCAAGTCTGGCTAATAGAGGACAATTGAATGAGACCCCCACCCACCTCTGTAATCACAGATACCCCCACAGGGCATTTAATAAAAGATTTTTAGTACCAAATAAAGAGAACCTTTCAGCACCTCTGCTAAGTCTGGCTCTTTTCATAATTTAATAGGCGCTGCTCCACCGATTCCGGCACAGATGGAATTTATTCTTTTGCCCCCTCCCTTCCTGAGCAACAAGTGTTAGTACAAAGCCTAAATAGTATATCACTACTATCAGGTGGGCAGTGTCAAGCAGGAGCAGGCAAGGGGTGTGATTTTTAAGCTTGAATGTAGCTCTGAATCACAACTCCTTGCCTGTTCCTGCCTGACACTGCCCACCTGACAGTACAGAGCCTATATAGACTATCAGGCACCAAAACAAACAGCAGTTGAGAGTAAATTCCAACTGTGTCTGAACCAGAGGAGCGGTGGCTGTTACCAGATGCTAAAAACTGGAGATAGTGGAGGTGGTTAAAGGTCCTTTTGAAGTGGAGTTGTATACATTCACTACTTACATCACTGCGCCCTAAACATAAAAATAGTGCGTATACATTCTGCACGGAGAAATAACTTTATAGGGCGTATAGGTAAAACAAGTGAACTTTGCTATGTTCTTTATAATTGAAGCATATAGAAAAGGATAGTAGGATCCGCTCGACCAGGTAAGTTAAAAAATAACTTTTAATCCGACATGGTTAAAAAACACACAAAAGAAAATAGATGTGAAATGACAAAAAAGAAGAAAAATGGTGATTAAAACCACATTCTGATAGCTCTAGCTGACGCGTTTCAAGACACAAGGTCTCTTACTCATAGCTTTGCGTAAGAGACCTTGTGTCTTGAAACGCGTCAGCTAGAGCTATCAGAATGTGGTTTTAATCACCATTTTTCTTCTTTTTTGTCATTTCACATCTATTTTCTTTTGTGTGTTTTTTAACCATGTCGGATTAAAAGTTATTTTTTAACTTACCTGGTCGAGCGGATCCTACTATCCTTTTCTATATGCTTCAACTACAAAGTGCCTTAGTCAGAGGCCAGGATCGTGCACCCAGGAATTATAAGGACTTATCAAGCTAACTGGAGGTGGTGAGCTATATGCTTATTTTTCTTAGCTATTTATTGTTCTTTATAATTGTACATAAATTTAGTAACTAGTTTCAGGACTATGAGCCTTTCCATCTGCTCCCCTACTGACAGCAGGTTGGGCTTAACAAGGGAGGGGACGAGAATAAGACATCACTACAGGGTGGACTATACACAAGGTCAGTTTCCATTGTGTAACCCTGGTGCACATTGGTGGGGGTAAGAGCTGTATACACAAAATAGTAGAATATTTTTCAAACTTTTGTAAAGATGCTTATTCTATTAAATTATTATTATCATCATTATCATTCTCCACTGGCGCAATACAAAATGTGTTCAAAAAGTGCACGTAGCATTTCTGGATAAAGTGCCAAATAAGCAGAGGCTACAGAAAATTGAAGAACTGAAAAACGCCTATGAAAAATGTGAATAGAAAACACCTGTGCCGTATATGCTATTGAGGGCGTACGTGTCCACTGGGTGTACTTAAATTCCAGAGGGCTCTTACAAGGTCCCAATACACCCAGTGGACACTTCAGCAGTCAGTGGCATACAGAGTAGAAGTTTTTATATGTTCATTTTACAATCTATTTGGTGCTACAAGGACTATTGGCTATAACATCATACAAAGTGGCAGGAATGGTTTATAGGGGTATAACCTGGTGGCAGGTTCCCTTTAAAGGTCCATTCTACATTCCTTTAAACCTTATAGAATTTTGTTAAGAAATCTGGAGTCCCTAAGTGTTTAGGGGGAAACAGATTACGTGGCTTTAGAATTAGTAAAAGATTTTTTGGTTTCGGCCCTGAATTTAACGTAATTTCATTTTCCGTTCCATAGGGGCGTTGCTGGGGATAGGTGGTCTACTATAATATAACCATCACCAGGATACTTTGGGATTTGAGCATTAGTGTAATTCTATGCCCAGGCCATTTTCTGGGTAAAAAAAAATGAAAAATTTTTGGTCAGGACTTGTCAAAAGGTATCATAGGATTCGAAAATAAATCCCATAATTTTTTCCAGACTTTTATGCATCCCTTAAAACCACGGCTCACAGAGCCCAGTCCATAAACGAAGAGCAAACAATATATTTTCTAAGACTACTATTCATTTCTGTGCATTGATACTATAGTTAGACATTTATATGTTGCATATTTTACATATATTATCCGGGCACTTTTCTTGTATTTTACAAAGAACCGACTGGATTCATCCCCGCTCAGTAGACCTGTCCCTGTCCATGTGTAAATCTTAAGGCCTATATACACTTTAAAAGCCCCAAATCCTTGGATTTGTATGTATATATATATATATATTGCCACATTCTTAAAATCATGCATTTCTGCATTGCTATTGCACAGACTTAATACAGTTTTTTAAATATTTTTTATGAAAATTCATTATTTTTCCATGGCGTTCTAGCTGAACCTTTTCTTTTTTTCTATTTTTCATTATATTCCCCCCTTTTCATTACTTGTTTTAAATAACCCTCTTGTCCCCAACATATAGCAGTGAAATGCGTTGGGTACACGAATACAAGAAAGGATAATTGTTTCACTTGCATATCTCCTTATAAATGATCAATTTCCTAATCTGATCTCTTCAGTTCCTTCTCATTTCCTTTACACACAAAAGTTTTCTTAGATTGTCCACCCCCAAACCCTCTCACCAACTTTATGTTCACTGCTTATGGACATCCTCGCTACGTACTATCTTGTAGATGATCCAGTAGAATGTGTTGAATATAAGAAAAACCAAAGGGAATCCGATCCTTGAAACCTTGTCAATCTTCTTGGCCCGGCTTATGAAGAGCTTACGCATCTCTTCAGGAGATTTCGATGCTGGAGGTGCGGAGCTTGTTGGGTTGTTGTTGTTGTTCCCTTTCACAGAGATGCCGTCCTTGGCCTGGAGACATGCAGGACCCATTCCGTAAGCTGCAAAGCTGAATCGTCCTTCCCCAGTGTCATCCTCCTGCAAAAGATTGATCATAGGGCTCTACTCAAAATAAGACAGGAACGTTGCACCCTCTCCAACAGGCTCTCTCTTTCTTTTCTACTATTTCCTTAACTATTCTGCAATTTGGGCATCCACAAAACTAAATGTAGGCCTTCAAAATTTCTGTAGACGACTACAAACTACTAAAGAAGTTGGGTCCATGTTATTCACCCAAATCTTTCCCTAACCATTGCCTAAACTCAGTCTTCTGAGGGGCAACACGGTGGCTCAGTGGTTAGCCTTGCAGCGCTGGAGTCCTGGGTTTGAATCCTGCCAGGAACAACATCTGCAAGGAGTTTGTATGTTCTCCCCGTGTTTGTGTGGATTTCCTCCTATTCTACAAAGACATACTGATAGGAAAAAAATTGTACATTGTGATCCCTATATGGGGTTCACAATCTACATAAAAAAAAACAAAAAAATCCTCAGTCTTCTGTAAGAGATAACTATAGCTCCATTATCTTCTTAAGGAGGAATCCTTCTCTGTATATGGCCAATATGTCACACCAGTATGGTCTTATGCTTATTTTGTATATATTCTTTTAACCGCTGTTCAGTCCTGTCTTACGGTTACGACATTTGGTTAAAACGCGTAATAAAAAGTTTCTTAATTCTTGTTAAAGTTTCTGTAATTTTCAGGGACACATCTGACACTTGTCTCTAATACATATCTGGATCTGCCTTTAGCTGATATTTTTGTTGATACACCTGCTAATACGGATGATACACAGTCCTCAAAAGTGGGAATTAATAACCACACTCTGAGAACCGTCTGGGGTTGCCATAGCAAAGGCATCAGCTTGAGATATTACAGAGCAAATGTCACAAAAGAGATTACAAATCTAATAGTAAAGATACCTCGCGAAATTGCATTTTCTTTATAAATCAGAAATTCTTAACCCTTCCCTTTCTTCATAATAAGATTAACTATCCTTTCAAAGGTAAATAGTCCAAAAACTCCACCAAGGAGACCATGTCTGGAAATCGGTGGTCATGTTGCCCACCGGATGCAAAGGCATGGGGCTGGTAATAAATAAACAATATATGCTACTAGCTCTTTAGTAACTTAGAATGAGACCATATCGATCTCATAACGAAAGCACAGAGATTCAATATGGCGGCCTCTATTATTGGGGCCTATTTATGCAGTCACCAAAGCTCTTTACTTTAGGATAATGTTCACAACTAAGGTTGTTAAGAATTCAGTTAAGGGTTTCCTGCAGAGGGAAAGTATAGGGGTGCCAGTGGTCGCCGTTGTAATTGAGCCCCATTGCCCAGGAGGCCCACTGGTACCATTGGCACACCAAACCCTGATGCTGGAGACGTCAGGATGTAGAAGAGGTAAGTTATTTCCATTATTTTGGGGGTTCTAGACTGGGTTCTGACTTAGGAGTCAGACCTTGAGTATGGTTTAAGAGTCCAGGTCATGGAGTCTCTTTCCACCTCCAAGTACTTTACACCAGCCAGTATACTAGTTTGTTCATTGGTGCTCATCCTCTATGAGCGTTGCCCAACCTTGCCCAATGTTCAGGCATAGCAAGCACTGATCGATGAAAAATGTGGGACCCATTATTGGTAACAGACTTTCCCATGATCACTTGTTGCCTATTATTGGCCTGATAATCTTGCAGAATAATAGGACCTTTACACACATGGATTATCAGACAAGGTTTCCAAAGTCCTTACAATACATAGGGCTAGTTTTGTACCATTACACAATCTCTACTATGGCGCTGCTGCCTACTAGATACCCTGTGTAATAGTGACTACAGATAGTAGGATACATTAGTAATGTGGATGCACAAATGGCTCCTTCTTTGTAAGTTTTTGAAGTTCACGTTACTTGTAGAGGAGCCTTGTTTAGGGGTGCCGTGTCTAATGCAGGTGCAAAACAGGGGATCCTCATTCCTGATCCCACAGGCAAGATGGGGAACTCACTTTCATAAGGACAGGACAGTAGTCACGGAATAAAAAAAAAATATTTTTTTTCTTCAATGGACATATATGATTAAACCGAACATTTCTTATAATGTCAAATTATAGGATTGTCCTTAAAAAAAATCTCCTTCTCAGTATTTAATTACTCATATCCCCTGGTTTGCCTCTGCCGCCCACCCTCCCTTCACCCTCCATTTACCTATGCACCCTGCAAAAATATTCCCTTTCCTCACCTGGGCAAAAGTGTAGGAAAAAGATGACACTGTTAAGTATTTTGGTACATATTTACATGGAAATTCCTTTAATCTGGAATTCATGGACCCAACAATCACAAAGCAGAAGAAAACCATACACTAGATGGTTTTAATGCAAACTGCAGTTTCCAAACTGTGATCACAGCTATATCTGGCCTTAGCCCTGTTTGCATTTTTCAGACCAGGAAATTTTTGCCCAGATTACAGGAATTTGATTATGCATATAAAACATATTCTCTGACTTAAAGGCCATATGTGTTACTCTATTTCCTTTGTAACCTACAGAGGACAGAAGAAGGAATATAAGTAGAGTGACACATGACTAAGTAAAGAGGACCTTTCATGTCCTTGGGCACATGCAGTTTTATAGACAGCCGTCAGTGCGCTGAAGTCATAGACTAGTACTGGGGGGGGGGGGGTCGTCATGGCAGGGCGGTATGAATGCCACCTCTGACAGTATAGAACTACGAACAGACTGTCAGGAAGGTCGTTCCCAGCTGTCTAGCTGTCAGAAACCCCCTTGCACGGATATCTCTTCTCCCAGGGTACATAACGGGAAAGCCGACAGTGCATGAAAGGTCCTCTTTGAGGTTTGCTTGTAGTCTGTAACCATGGAGACATACAGGTCTGCAAAGGAGCTGTATACATACAATGAATATGTTTAAGTTAGACAGGGAAGCAAATGGTTACACATATCCTTTCATTTGTATGTAAAGAAAGATAAACCATATTAGATTGAAAATACACAAAATGTTATGGCTGCCATCAGTGATAAGTTTACTAGCCTAGGTTTTCAGAATGTTCTCTCACTTAAGACTATCAGAATAGCTGGCCGATACAGCGCACTATGCAGGGCTATTATGTCCAGAACAAGGATGGACACCATGAAAGAAACCTGATGGATCCTGGCCATTATACTCTATAGCAGGGGTCCTCAAACTGCGGCCCGCCAAGCACTTCTGTCTGGCCCCGCCGACAACGCCGGCAGGCGTGCATTTATAATGAAGCTCCTGGGGAGATCGGGCCAGGCCATGAAGCGCACTTCACTTTACCTATTGGAGGGCACCGCTCCCGATGTCTGTGCGACCTGCTCTGCCTCCGGCCCACTGTTTAAAAAGTTTGAGGACCCCTGCTCTATAGAGTCTGTTAGATGCCACTGGTGTCCACTACAGGAGGAGTGTGATATTGCTGTCATTCTCATTGTTTTGTTCCTACGATGGTGCAGAATAGGAATGATGTAAAGCAGAACCTCATTTAGACATGTTGGAAAACTGCACTGGTGGATGTCCAGGAGTTAGAGCCATGACCGATGTCCCCATATGAAGAGTACGACACTGAGAAAAATACTAGGCTCTTTCATTCCTGATTTTGTCATTGACTTCCATAACACGAAAGAATCAAACTTTGAAAACCATTTACTGCAGTTGTATAAAGGTCGAGCATGCACAATCACTGCGATATTAAACCAGTGGGTTTCCCATCAGAAGGGAAGGGGTCTAGGTGTTTTTTTTTTTTTACCAACTGCCAACAATGAGGGCATTGATGGAGGTCGCTGCTCCTGGATCTCCACTGACATAACAAATGACCCTGGTGAGCCCCTTTAACTCACCTATAGTATGAATACCATCCTATAATATGAAGATCATTGTCCTACACAAGCCTATCATATATGACTAGGATTGAAAAGTGAGCAGCTTATTGGTTGCTGTAGGCAGGCACACAAAACGTTTAGATTCTTACACCCTCATACTACTTGGTCAACCATGGATCAACTTGTATATCTCTATACAATATAACGTAGCGGTCCTATGAAACTGTTACTAAATCACCTAAAGGTTTAATTTGATCGGAGTTGGGAAAAATGGCCCTAGGTCGGCAACCTAAAACTGGTGTGAGTTATCATGAATATGTTATGGAAAGTGGCTAGCAAGGCACATATTTGGCAAAAGGAGGGGAGTTGTGTGAAATGTGCACCACATAAGCACTCTTCTAACTCGGTCTGTTTTTGTCTGGAAAGGGGGGGGCTCGATGGCTCTCCGAACAGGAGAAACCTGGTTGCACCCATTGGCTGTGCAGTAGCTGTGACCCCTTGGTACCGCACACAGTCTTTGTGCACTACAGCCTGTTGTCTTGTAGTCATGTTAGACAGAAAGCCTCTGATACAATAGGGAAATCTTCCTTTGGGTCTTCCAACCAGACCTCCATGCTTTTCTGACATTCTACCTGTGCCAAGCCCGTTGTTTTTGTCTAGCATGATGAACTAATTGTGAGCCTGAGTGTTGAGCACAAACTACTTAGAGAAATGTTCTGTTTCGGTCGTGTGGTCTGCTGATGTTCCTGGTAGTTATCCTGTCTTGTGCTGAATATTGTCTACCTTAGGTAGTAAGAGCTGGTGACAATGTGTCGGTGTGAGGATTGTGTATTTCTTGACATTTCTACACTGTAGGTTGAGCCCAGATTGGAAGGACAAGTGTGGTCAGATGGGGCTACAGGTCCCTGGCCCATACAAAGCAAAATATATGGAAGTGAGACTGCAATGACAACTTTGACTTAGTAGAATTATCAAAAAGTGTGAAGCCCTTTCAGCCAAAGTATGAAGAATATTTTATGCTTCTCTCAGATACTCAGCCCTGTTTTGTTTTGCCTCAAGACATCAATTTCGTAAAAGCTGTAGGACGGCATGCACAAGAATACAATGTCGCCTGGAGGTGGAAATCCCATTTTAACAATGAAGGTAATGGCAATTGCTACATTATGTTTATCACCAACACATTAGATCTTTGCTTTTAGTAGTGCGGAAATACGCAGTCAGTTATCCTACGTGAGCTGAAGACGTGAAGCTATGCTGGTATCTCGTCACTTCATTGTATCACTTCTTTATGACATTGTCAGAGTATCCAAAGAGCCGTCTAAATGATCTTGGACCACAGATTAAATAAATTGAGGTCTTCTTACATTTCCTGTAATATACCATTAGGATGCATGGCTGCTTTTATGGCCAAAACACTACCAAGCTATTTTCTGTAGTTTCTCAGTTCTCTTTAGTGGAAAACAACATGTAATGTATCTGTATAAGAGCACGTAAGATTAAGTTCACTAGAAATAGTTGAATGGAACCTGTCGGGTGTCTTGTTTTTCACGCTAGCTGAGAGCAGTACATAATAGAGAGAGAAGCTGGTTATATTAGTTGGAGAAAAGTTTCTCGGTTAGGTCTTATGCATATGGCCATGCCGTTTTTCACAGACCTAATGAAAAATTGCCCGTGTGTCCATGTAGGTGTATGGACTACCATTATTTACATAGCAGTGAATAATGGCCATGCGATGACCGTTTTTGAAACAGCCGTCACATGGCCATTACAGAACCCCTGAATTTCAATGGGTCTATTCACATGGCACTTTGTATGTCCGTTTTCATGGACCAAGACAGGGCATGTAAGTTTTTTTTGATGGCTGTGAAACCATGATCAAAACAGACATGTGAATAGACACATTTAATGTGTTCTCAAAACGGACTTTGCTAAAACGGCATCAAACGTCTGTTTTTCGTGGTTATTTGAAGGCGGAGAAATCCTGAGACAGTGAGAGTAATGCTTACCCTGCTCATTCACAATGATTGACAGCTGTCAGTGTTTGAAGTGAAGGCTTTCAATCACTGTGTGTGGGCGGAGTAATCAGGACTGTCACTATCTCTCCTAGGAGTCCTGTCAGTCCTGTTCCTGGACAACTGAGCCGACTTTGCTGTGGGCTACAGGTTCTATACTAGGGATGGACTGCATATCAATGGGGAGGGTGCAGCGGTGCTGGGGGAGAAGGAGGCTAAACGGTTGGAGGAATGTTTAAAGGGGCTCTATCTCTGGGAAAAGTCATTTTTAACTAATGACATCCTTGCATAGCCTTTCGAAATGCTATTCCACACTTACCTTTAGTATGTAGATTGCCTCAGTGGTTTCTGAATAAGTCCGTTTCTATTCATATGCTAATTAGACTGGTGCACAATGCATCGTGCACTCCCCTTTGCTATTGTTTCCTATGCACAGGCTGCTGCTGCTGCTGACTTCCTGCTTACTGTTTGCCTCACACACATAGGAGATAATAGCAGGGACGAGTGCTGCTGGGAACTTCCTGTGCTGGCTGGAAGCTAATTAGCATATGGATAAAAATGGACTTATTCAGAAACCACTGAGGCAATCTACATACTAAAGGTAAGTGTGGAATAGACTTTCTAAAGGCTATGCAAGCATGTGATTAGTTCAAAATGACTTTTCCCAGTGATAGAGCCCCTTTAAATGCAATGGTAAGCAGCTACTCTGGCATTTAAGAAATTCTTGAGAACACTTTTCCCTCATTGACCCCCACAAATTCTGTAATTGGGGATGCTGATTTGTTGCATGGCATCTGGGGACTCAGAAAGTCCTACTGGGACTAAAAACTATCAAAACTCAAAGATTAAGAAAATGTTGAATATTTTTTTAAAAAAAATCTGCAGAAATAAAAAATGCATTCTTATGTTAAAAATGACTAAGAATTAGAGATGAGCGAGTAGTACTCGATCGAGTAGGTATTCAATCGAATACTACGGTATTCAAAATACTCGTACTCGATCGAGTACCACTCACTGTTCGAATGTAAAAGTTCGATGCAGAACCAGCGTTGATTGGCTGAATGCTATACAGTCGGCCAATCAATGCTGGCTCTTCTCCTACCTTTAGAAGTCTTCTCCATGCAGCTTCCCCGCGGCGTCTTCCGGCTCTGAATTCACTCTGCCAGGCATCGGGCCTGGGCAGAGCCGACTGCGCATGTCCGCTTGTAGTGCAGGCATGTGCAGTCGGCTCTGCCCAGGCCCGATGCCTGGCAGAGTGACTGAAGAGCCGGAAGACGCCGCGGGGACGCTGCAAGGAGAAGACTGCATGGAGGATCCAGCCCGACCCTCACTCGTGGACTTGGTAAATATAATTTGATCAAACGTTGCCTACCCCTGAAACGAGCATTTTCCCCCCATAGACTATAATAGGGTTCGATATTCGATTCGAGTAGTCTAATATTGAGGGGCTACTCGAAATGAGTATCGAACCTCGGACATTTTACTGTTCGCTTATCTCTACTAAGAATGAAAAACAATACATACACTCATTAACAAAATGCACTCAGATAGAAATGTCAGATTGCATGCAGCTATATCTCAGGCAGATACAGTATATATGATATGACGTATATGATTAGATATCTGATTAGATGCTGCATCTTGCCACAAGAGGATGTAATAGCACTTCCCCATCTGCCCTACAAAAGGCTCTTAGAGGTCCTTACATTTGTGTAGTGTACATTTTAGTGAGAGAACGTTGACTGCTAGATATGCCTCTACGATGCACTAAAAGACATTTTGCCTGGTTAACAAATTTTGAGAAGAGGTACATCATTAGACTGAGAGAAACAGCATGGTCGCTTTCACAAATTGCCTTTCTGACCTAGCTATTAGAAGATGTTGGGAGCAGAACGGTTATACATGACGAACAGACCCCAGACTGCCCAGACTTTCCACTACTAGACAGGATAGTTTGACCTGCACACTGCTCTAACTGCTGGTGTGTTGGTCTAAAGAGCTATCGCGAATGTCTTGCAGTGCAGGAAATCCAAATTTGCTGTCTCTCATGGTGGGGCTACCCCCTGGCATTTTTCAGCAGGATAATGCTCCCTTGCACACAGCAAGGCTTTCCCAGGAATGTCTCTGCCAGAAGTGACAATTAAAAGGTTATTCACAACCTGCTGAAGATGTATATACTCCCCCGCCTCCTCAATCGCTCCCAAAATGTCCCCATAATTTTGCCAAAACAATTCTTCATTGAGTTCTGGAAAGCCTTCACCAAGTTCATTTCATTCTTTTTCTTTCACATGTATTTACTTCTCCCTTATTATACTTTATGACATTTGATTTGTTTGTCCTGGTTAGAGATGAGCGAGTATTGAAATATTCGATATTCAATATTTGTTTCGAGTAGCCCCTCAATATTCGACCGAATATCGAATTCCATTATAGTCTATGGGGAAAAAATGCTCGTTTCAGGGGAAACCACAATTCGACTAAGGAGAGTCACCAAGTCCACAATGACACCCCAGGAAATGATGCCAACACCTCTGGAATGCAACTGGGACAGCAGGGGAAGCATGTCTGGGGGCATCTAACATGCCCAAGTTCCAGTATTACCTCAATATCACAGCCTATCAACTAGACACTTTCCACACTCAATAGAACCTCTATGAAAGTTGAAAAATACTTGGAAAACTTCTTTCCTCCACAATAGTATGGACAGAAACACAAATTTTAAGCTAAAGAAACATTAGCATACACCCCTTTAAATCACGTTGCCCATGACAACCACAGATGGCATAGGCAATGGGAAATCCAACAGTACATACCCTTAACTGTCATAGTGTATGTGTGTGTGATGTGGTGAGACCTCCAAAAAATACTTTTCTGGCCTTTGAGGTCAGCCCTTCCAAATTAAGTTAGAGGCCCTTAAGCTGACCTACCAACAGAGATTAAGGCCCTTGAAACTGACTTCAGCCTCTTACCAGCAGAGTTTTAGGCCCTTTAAGTTAGTTCAGCCTTGCACCAGCAGAGTTTTTTGCCCTTTGGCTGAGTTGAGCCTTGCACCAGCAGAGTGTTAGCCCCTTTAAAATTGTTAGCCCCTAAAACGGTGGTTCCAGAACCATCAATCTGATTGTGTGGGATTGATGCAGTGGATTGGACTGAGGACCCAGACATTGACCTTGATTTTGATTGGGAAATCAATAACATTTTGGCATCAAGTCCTGGGGGTAACTTTTAATTAGAGGACCGCAAAGGTGGAGAATTGGCTGCAACCACTACTACCGGTAATGGTCCTCTAATATCGGACTCTACATTACCTCTACAGGTTTCTGATCAGGTGTTAATAGTCCAAACAACATGCTCCAGTACTTTACATGTAGATCAGAAACCACTTTCCCTTCCGACGCCAGATTTAACCAAGCTTCATCATCATCATCCTGCTGAGATGGAGCCACTAAAGGAAACCTTGCCTTCCAAGGCATGTTCTGGAGCTGTGACTGAGCCAAATCTAAACACAGAGTTCATCACAAGGCTGACAGACCCAACTCCAAATGCTGCAGCACAAGCAACCAGCAGTCAGACTAAGATTGTCTCTTCTTCAAGTAAGGCACAAGATTCTTTGGAACCAGAACAGGAAAAGCCAGTGATTGCCATTGCAGCAGTGCCTAGGCCAGACCTGGGCAATGTACGGCCCGCAGGCCACATCCGGCCCTCTGACTGCTTCTATCTGGCCCGCATAGCTAGTTGAAGTTTTTTCAAGGACCTGTGATGATGTCATCACAGTCTATCACCAGGATAGGCTATGAC